>NC_142291.1:30977817-31577817 GCF_965620075.1 Prunus avium
AAATCCTCCCAAAAACTCTCTCTTCCCCTTACTTCAAGCCTATGTTTCTCATAGGAAACTCAAGCCTTCTCTCTCTCATGCTAAACTCACGAATGCTCAGCTCCCATGCCACAAGCTTCTCATGCCAAGCCTAAATATTTATTTGCAAGCAATTGTCTTTTTTGTTGGTGAAGATAACCAGGGTTTTTCCTAAGGCTCCGCTACCCTTTCGAAGCACACTTGAGGTTTGATTCTCGAACTCAGACACAATGGGGAAATTTAAGCCATTTTGCTCCTTACGGCGGCTCAGCCCATTTGTAGGTGCTGAAAGAAAAAGACCCATACAATATGAAATAAGTGTTGTGAATTAGAACCAACTCACTGCCCTTTAGACCTTGTTGTTGATGGACTTTGGACAAGACTCAATGATGGATGAATCTTACACACACACACAGAAAAATAACTCAAGCACAAAAGACACAAGTGTTTATAGAGGTTCAGCAATTTGCCTACATCCTCTCTTGGTGATCCCCTTGAGAAATTTAACTAATGAAGATAGGTTACAACTTTGGTTTACAAATAGAAACCCCTTTAGAACACTACCCTCACAATATGTTTCTCTCACACCCTTGCTCAACACCTTGATACACTTGAGAATTATCTCCTCTTCTTGACTCACTAGTTCCCAGCTACTTTTCTTCCAACTCTCTCTAACTCTCTTACATCTTCATACTTGCTCACTCTTTTCTTTAATACATGAGCCTCTAGACTTGAGAGAAGACCCTTGCTTTGTCTCCCACGTTCTGCCCTTGAATACCTGACATAGACCACAGGTTAGGCCAGCCACAAGCTATGTATTGTTGGTTACTTGTGTAGCCACCCTATATAGAACCATAGGGTAGCTACACCTTGAAACAAGTCTTCCAATGTCCTTCAATGCTACCTCAAACCCCCCAACTGATTGCCAACGTTCTTCTGACTTAGAAGTGACCCCTAGAGTCCTTGCAAGTAGGTGGGAGGCGATAGCCCTTGAAATTAGAGTTCAAAACTCGAGAAATCCGAAACTGCACGTGCTGGGCGACCGGTCGCACGCACTGAGCGACCGGTTGTTTTTGCACAGAGTCTTCAGACTTCGACTCTGTGTAAAAACGACCGGTCACAAATGGTTGGCGACCGGTCGCGAGTCGACTTCTCTCCAGACTTCGAATTTGTGTAAAAACGACCGGTCGCAAATGTCCTGCGACCGGTCGCTAGTCCAAAACTTGGTATCCTTTATGCGAGCCAATTTTCCAACAATAAGGCATCGTGGAGTCTTTTCTTTTTGGGTTCCAACTAATTCCAAACTCATTGTGGTCGAAGTCTTCTGCAAACCATGATTGGTTTCTCTCGTCTTTTTTTTAGTTGGTCACTTACTTTAATTGTTGCCATGTTCTATCGATTCCGATAGTTGTAAGTGGTGCACTAATGTTTTTGTTCTGATTTTTCTTTCTTTCCTACATAAGCTTGTAGTGGTTCAACTGGTCTGTGAGCATCCATGATATGTTGTTTCAACATAATGGTCTAGTTTGAAGTTCAACACAACCCCACCAAAAAAATTAGAAGAATGCAACAATCACAAAAATTGTTCATTTCTCTCATTCATATCCTAATACTTATATTTATTCATCACATCTTTTACACATACGTAACAAAATTGAATCAAGGGTTATTTACTCAAATGGCCCTCAAACTTATACCCGATTTATATTTTGGTTCATCAATTAAATTGTTCGTTCAAATGGTCCATCAACTCTATATTATTATGTCCATTGGTCCAACCGTCTAATTTTCTGTTAGATTTAACCAAATTTTAGGGTAAATATGACTTTTCATAATTAACAAATAAAAATAGGCTTAAAATAAATGCATTTGCATAAAAGAGTTGTCACTTATTAAGAATATTCACTTATATATGCATCCGAATATCTTATGTTTCATTTAATCACATTACATTGACAAGTATTCTCGTATCGATCCCTACTAAATTATTTAATTATGATCTATACCCTGACCAGCTAAATAACCCTATAGCAAGTCCTCATATTAATCTATGCCGCAAACGAGCAGCATAAGAATCCAAATGTCCCTTCTATTTTGGGGGAACCTTACAAGGCATGAAACTAAAGCTCTCCGGATGCTGGCAACTTCTAGGGTGCAAGGAAAACGAGGCATATTCCTCCACTGATCTTTGATCTGCAAGATCACGAATGCAGTTCTTCCTCAAGTCAAGAACCCCACTTTTAATCAGCTTCCTACAAATTGGCTCAACCATCGTAAAATAGTTGTTAGACAACGATAAATTGGCCAAGTTCCCTAATTCACACACCACCTCCGGCACCTTTCCGTAGAGGAAGTTTTCGGCGAAATTAAGCTGCTCAATCTTCTCCAAGCATCCCAATGAACACGGCAATGGGCCTGTGAATTGGTTGTTTCCAGCATCAAAGAGTGTTGCATCTTTTAGAAACCCTACACTAGTAAAAAAAAACATTTGCGCGACGAAACACAATTCGTCGCTCAAAGTGACTTTGCGCGACGAAAATTAAATTTCGTCGCTCAAAGTCTTACGCGACTAAATTTTGCACAACGAAACACAAATCGTCGCACAAAGTCACTTTGCGAAGACAAAACATCGTCGCTCAAAGTAACTTTGCGCGACGAAACAATAAAATTCGATGCACAAAGTCTTGCGCAACGAAGTGTGGTTCGTCTCGTAAAGTCTTTACAAAAATAAAGAAAATAAAAAAATTATTTGTAAAAATCTTTGCATGACTTTGCGCGACGAAACAATAAAATTCGGTGCACAAAGTCTTGGGCGACGAAGTGTATTTCGTCTCGCAAAGTCTTTACAAAAATAAATAAAATAATTTTTTTAATAAAAATCTTTGCATGACTTTGCGCGACGAATTTATAAACTTCGTCTTGCAAAGTCTTTACAAAAATAAAATTTAAAAAAAAACAATTATTTTGTTAGAAAAATATAATATTTTAAATGTATTATATTTTAAATTGACGATCAAATTGGTTCATTGTATTCATATAGGGTCAAGGAGTGTAGCTGTAAAAAATCATCAAAATCGAAATTGAAATAACCGTTAAATCGTGATTTTTCGTTTATAACCTTCAAAATTTTTTGTCCTATTACTTGATCTCTGAATGTTTATTTTTTCCGATTTTTGGCGTATATGATCTCGAAGTATAAACAAACAAGTTTGACGGTTGGATCTTTGAAACTAGTTTCGTAGAATGCGTATGCCATCAAAACAATATATTCACTAACAATTAAGAGTTTATTTATACTTTCATTAAATACAACATAAGATTTTGTTGTATCCACTAGTGTAAATATTTTAAATTGAAAATCAAATTGAGTCATTGTATTCATATAGGTTCAAGGAGTGTAGCTGTAAAAAAATCATCAAAATCGGAGTTAAAATAACCGTTAAATCGTGATTTTTGTTTATAACCATCGAAAAGTCTTGTCCCATTACGTGATCTCTGAATGTTTATTTTTTCCGATTTTTAGGGTATACGATCTCGAAGTATAAACAAACAAGTTTGACGGTTAGATCGTTGAAACTAGTTTCATAGAATACATACGCCATCAAAACAATATATTCACTAACAATTAAGAGTTTATTTATACTTTCATTAAATATAACATAAGATTTTGTGGTATCCACTAGTGTAAATATTTTAAATTGACGATCGAATGCAGTCATTGTATTCATATAGGGTCAAGGAGTGTAGCTGTAAAAAATCATCAAAATCAGAGTTGAAATAACCGTTAAATTTTGATTTTTCGTTTATAACCATCAAAATGTTTTGTCCCGTTACTTGATCTCTGGAAAAAAAAAATTCCCGATTTTTGGCGTATATGATCTCGATGTGTAAACAAATAAGTTTGATGGTTGGATCGTTGAAACTAGTTTCATAGAATGTGTATGCCATCAAAACAATATATTCACTAACAATTAAGAGTTTATTTATACTTTCATTAAATATAACATAAGATTTTGTGGTATCCACTAGTGTCAATATTTTAAATTGACGATCGAATGCAGTCATTGTATTCATATAGGGTCAAGGAGTGTAGCTGTAAAAAATCATCAAAATCAGAGTTGAAATAACCGTTAAATCTTGATTTTTCTTTAATAACCGTTGAAATGTTTTGTCCCATTACTTGATCTCTTAATGTTTATTTTTTCCGAATTTTGGCGTATACGATCTCGAAGTATAAACAAACAAGTTTGACGGTTGGATTGTTGAGTAGCTTTAAATTTGTTTATTTTGTACGTATAACACTTAAGAAATTGAATAGTATATATATTTATTAGTAGGTTTAAATTTTTTTTAAGACTTTGTGCGACCAATATAATAATTCGTCGCGTAAAGTATACTCTAAAAATTTGTGCAGGTACCAAAAATGAGAATTTTTTTTACGACTTTGCGTGACTAATATATAGTAGTTCGTTGCGCAAAGTATATTCTAAAAATTGGCGAGTACCAAAAATGGGAATTTAAAAAAAAAAAATTAAAACTTTGCGGGACGAATATATAATTCGTCGAGCAAATGTTTGCGGGACCAATATATAGTCGTTCGTCGCGCAAAGTATACCCGAAAAATTTGGGCGGGTACCAAAAATGTGAAATTTTTTTTAAATTTTTTTTCCACCTTTGCGCGACCAATATATAGTTGTTTGTCGCGCAAAGTATACTCTAAAAATTTGGCGGGTACCAAAATTGGGAATTTTAAAATAAAAAAATTTACGACTTTGCGGGACCAATATATAGCCGTTCGTCGCGCAAAGTATACCCGAAAAATTTGGGCGGGTACCAAAAATGGGAAGCGGGAATATTGTGGTCGCGCAAAACTTTGAGCGACCAAAATTTCGTAGCGCAAAACCCTAAAAATTTGGGCGCACACCAAAAATGGGATTTTTAAAAAAAAAAAAATTTCGAGACTTTGCACGACCAATATATTGTTTCGTCGCGCAAAGTGATACGGTTTTTAAAACCAAAATAACACCTCCACCATTTTCTCAATGTCTTCTACTCTTACCTCTCCTCTCTCTTTCCTTCTCCCCAAATCCTACCCTTTCTCTCACACTCACTCCTCTCACTTAGTCTCTCACTCTCTTATATCTCTTTTCATCATCTCTCACTCTCACTCACTCTTTCATCTCTCTCTCACTATCTTCTCTATTCTCTCACACTCACTTCTCCCTCTCATTCTCACTCACTCAAAATCTTGCCAAAAGGTATATTCTCTCCAAAGTTTTTTTTTTTTTTTCATTAATATATGTTTTTGGAGTTAGTTTTGAGTTTATGCCAATTTTTTGTTATTTTGTTGTTATTTGACAATATTTGTTTTTTTTGTAGGGAATCGTCGAGACTTTGACGGCTAAAGTTGAGGATTTGGACGCTATCGAAACATATCCTCCGCCACTACCACCACAATAGGCTTGTAGATTTTATTATTGTACTTTGTTAATTTATGTGTACATTTTGAATATTATATATATTGGATAATTTGACCACTATTTTTCATATGTAATTTTATTTTGAATATGTCAATTTAAATTAAAGTAATTAAAAAAATATCATACAATTAAATTAAATTTAAAAAGTAAAAATTTGAAAAATTAATATAATGAAATTGATATAAAAGAAATAATAAAACAAAATGTCAGAAACCTTGGGCGACAAAATATTTCGTCGCGCAAACTATTAAACTAGTTAATTTTAATTAAAAAAATTTTAAAAATAAAAAATAAAAAAAATTGAATATTTCGTCGCGCAAAGATTTGCGCGACATTAGGATTCGTCACCAAAGTGTATTTGCGCGACCTTAACTTTCGTCGCGCAAAATAATATTATTCATCGCCCAAAGTAGTTATAATTCGTCGCGCAAAGTATCTTTTAGCGACGTTAGTATTTGTCGCGCAAAGTTGTTATAGTTCGTCGCGCAAAATCTTTCTTTACGATCTTTGCGCGACAGAACTTGCGCGACCAAAATTTCGTCGCGCAAAGTTTGCGCGACGAAATTGTACTTTGCGCAACAAAATTATTTCGTCGCGCAAAGTGTTTTTTGTAGTAGTGCTAGTTCATAAGGGACGCAACCCGTTATCAAATTGTTCATGAGTAGAGCTTCTATCAAAGTTGATGAAGCGCTGCCAATGCTTTTTGGGATTGGCCCGGTGAATTTGTTGTTGGCTAAAGTGAGATAACGGGCTGGTGTAGCTCCAACGTTGTCTGGAAGTTTTAGTGTGAATTTGTTGTTGTTAATGAAGAGGACGTCTAGGGTTTTCTTGAAAATTTGTGGTGGTACAGACCCAGTAAAAGAGTTGAAACGAATGTCCAAAAATGATAGGCTATTCATGGTGAGAAGAGCCGTGGGGAAAGGGCCAAAGAAGTTGTTGTTGCTTATGTCAAGCTCGTAGAGATATTTGAGATTTGCAATTTTTGGAGAAATGATACCTGAATTAAACATCAATATGAACACAAACGTCGACTTCAGGGTTTAAAATTTAGGATATACATCGGTAGAAATTAAGAGTATGAAAATGTTGACCAAAATGTACCGAAAAAAATTGAAGATATTATTCGAATTTTCAGACCATATCGTACCTGAAAAGTTGTTAGAGTTTGCATGGAAGAGTGCAAGGTCAGGAAGTTGGTCGATGAAGCCGTCGATACTGGGAGCACTGAGTTGGAAACCATTGAAATCGATGGAGGCGAGAGCAATGGCGCTTTGATTGTCTGGTGGGCGATCACAGTAGAAGCCCTTGTAGGTGCATATATCCGAGCCAACCCAGGTTTGAGTGATGCCTAGAGGGTCTGAAGTGATGGTGTTCTTGAAGGCGTATATTATAGGGTACGCCAGAGCTAGTCTTTGGTCTGTGAAGTTCAAAAGCTCAGGGATAATTGGAGGTAAGGGGATTAGTGGTAGTGGAGGTAATGGGGGGAGTAAGGAAGATAATTGTGATGGGCTTTCAAAATTTGTGCAAATTACACTGGTGAAGAAACAAGGAAGGACGATGATCATTAAGGCTTGAAGAAAACGGTTAATTAGTAAAAAGAAGCTTCCCATCTTACAAATTTAATTGAATGGCCTCAAGTGCAAGAGTTTGAAAGAACAGAAGAAGATTATAGTTATAAGGACATTTGATAAGTGTTCTGTATATATATATAAATATCTTATGGATAGATTTGAAGTCTCAGTATCATAATTAAAGTTTGTGCACATGATTAGACTTTTTGGTAGTGGCTTTGACCCGGAACACTAGTTTTCCCACTCTTTTTTGGTAGGCGATGTTCCAGAGCGTTTATGCAGACATTTTTGGGTCCTTTTGTCTTCATTGCCTCCCTTTTTTTTCTCTCTAGAAGATATGAATCATATGGTTCATTAGTTACATGCGTGGAAATTAATGGAATTCTGACGTTTACACATGGTCTGTGTGGGATTGGAGAATGTTACAATTACCTAACTTTTTTCACAATCTCTTGTATGCCAAATATCTTGGGTAGTCCTTTCACCATAAAAGACTAGCTTCCCTGAGATTGTAGGATTTGCTTGAATATGGTACAAGTCGCCAGAGCTACTGCCAGTGAGTAATGTCCTCCCCGTCATATTGTCCTTTACGTGAAAACCATTAGCATACATCTCAAAATAGCAATTATTATCCTTAGAAAAACGGTGTATAGACAATAGATTCTTTCGGATAGCGGGAACACATAGAACATTAGTAAGTTTCAAAGGACCAATATTAGTTTGACCAATATGACTTATTGAGAGACGAGTGCCATTACCTACAATAATGGAATCATTACCTGTATATGGCTTCACAAAGGGGAGTTGAGAAGGACTCGACACCATATGATGGGTTGCCCCGGAGTCAACACACCAACTTGTGTTAGTAGGAATAGATGGTGAAGGGATATTGGAGGTGTTAGACTCTGCCATGTAGGCGTAATTACCACGATCAGGACATACACGTGAAGTGTGGCCTTGCCGGTTGCACATCTGACAGGTTTCTTGAAACTGAAAAGGAGGTTGATATGGTGGTGTTGGGAGCAGTGGTGGACGTCCATCATGTGAAGGCATTGATGATCTAGTGTCTGTTAGAAATTGAGGACGACGGTGATCACGACTATTCTGCCAGCCGTTGTCGCGAGTGAAGGTCCCGCCATTATGGTAGTTGGAATTCCAGTTAGGAGAACGACATGAATTTCTTCCATTATGCCAACTGCGACCTCGACCTCGTCCTCTTCCAAAGTTTTGAGACCGGGTTTGAGAATGGTTGTGGTGAGTGGTGCTTTGGGCTCGGTTCGGAGTGGCCTGATCATTGGTACTGCGATCAGAGGTGAGTGCTACACTTTGTGATAAGGAGAGGGAAGACATCCTCTTCAGCAACTGTTCTTCCTGTATTAACAAATCATAAAATTCATCAAAGGTTAGAGAGGGTAGAAGATGAAGGGAGGTAGTAAATTCTTTGTATTCATGGCCTAGGCCATCGAGTATATAATCAATAAGTTCGCCATAAGAAATTGAGGTGCCAGCCGCAGTGACAGAATCAAAGAGAGACTTGGCGTGGATCAAATAATCAGCAACTGACTTTTCTGGATCCTTTTTGAGAGTGCGTATCTGATCTCGCAAGGTACGAATATAAGTTTTGGACAGGGGTGACAGTCGTTTCTCAAGCAGCGTCCATGCCTCATATGCTGTAGAACATGGAATCAGAAGGGTCTTTATAGAAGATGAAGCCGTGGCCTTGATCCAACTTAAGACTAGTTTGTCTTTTGAATAGGCTGGATTGAGAGAACCATCGGGAAGTTTCTTCTGAGGATGGGTTTCTGTCTTAATCACATCTTCCAGATCATGTAATTCTAGTACATCTTCAAACTGAGATTTCCAACAGAGAAAATTATTACGATCCATTGGTGTTGTAAACAAGTGAGCGATATTGAAAGAAGTTGGAATAGAAGATGGTGTGGTGGTCATGGTATTTTGAGAAGTAGTCTGAGAGACAGAAGAAGAGTTTATAGGAGAGGAAGAGTTTGTCATTAGGATCGAAAAGGGGTTGCTAGCCTCTGCGAGGCTCTGATACCATGTAGAGAAATAACTAGGGTTTAGAGAAGAATAAGAAGTAGAATAGAAAGAACACCCCACGATGAGTATTCTGGTTGTATTGGATTTCTTTTATATGCTATACAGTTGACTTTGTACATGAGTATAAACAGAGTAAATTATACAAACGGTAAAACATAAAATAGGCAGTTCCAAGATTATAGGGATTGATTGAGATAATGAAGCAATCACACTTGAATGGCTACGTACTGCCGTGACTTGTGGGGAGTGCCTTGCATATTCATTGGCTGATGGGTAGGATGCTCTTCAGTATTCACTCCCTCTTATGCATCGGAGCTAGGGTTCTATATGGATTCCCTTTCAGGTGAAATAGTCATAAACAAGTCATCGCGAGGAGAGGGATCTAAAGCATTTTTCTTAGGGTTTGAATGCTTTTTCATTTTGTGCTCGCGTTTCAACAGCTTTGGTAGCTAGTTGTTTTCAAACTTTGACAGCTTCATCATCTTGACTTAGGATAGCAACCCAAGTACGTAATAATGAATAAAATATTGTATCACATTTGTTAATCATATTGATTCACATTCGTATGTTTTTTTTTTCTTTTACAAATGACAAGATTCAAACTTAAGATATCAATCACTTTTTCCAGTAACTCCAACGTCACGTTTGATAATTATGCATTATGTTGATGCGTGAAATTCGCAGCACCAATTAGAGTGCATCAAACTCAATCAACCCTTCCTCAAAAGTGGGCATGGTTCTGAAGTCGCACTTCTATATGTCTCAAGTACGGTGGCTGGTAACTCCAATCTCATGAAAAGAAAACATGAATGGGTCACTGAAGAGGTGGTTGGGTTCACCGACCACCCTCTAATAGTCTTTTTCCCTCAAAGGAGTCTTATAAAAGTATTGTTCTCAAGTATGGAGAAGTACTCCCTTTTATATAGGGAAGATGAGACCTTGCAATTGTCTTTTTCCAATGTGTGACTCAAGAGAGGTTGACAACATGGCACCATTTTATTGGGCGATCGGTGATAGACTGACGTACGTGTGCCCTTTCTTTTTTAGGAAATTAGACGTCAGTGGGATATGACGTGAGCCCATTTTAGCGCTTCTTCTTCCCACGTGAGGGCTTCTTGGGAGAGGCGTTTGGGTTAGTGCAATGGGTCATGGCATCGTGGGCTTTGGATGGGCCTGGGCGGCCTCCCTTTACCTCATTTAGGCCTCTTTAAGTGTGAGGTAAGGTTGGTGTATTTTATTAGTCGATTGGCCCAGCTACTTCCTCAAGTGGTATGGGCCTTTGCTCTTTAGGCTCTTTTGGACTGGCCCTATTGATATTTGGTATTAACACATTGAGTGATTTTGTTTGATCTTAAAAAATTAATTTCAATGTCCTTGGTTCAATGAGTGTTGCTATTTCCACACCCTTGTTCTATTTCCCCACCTACCTTATCTTCCCACCCACCATGTAAATTTGAAAAATAAATAAATAAATAAATAAAAGACAACAACACTCTCTTTCATCGCACCTTGAAGATAATAACTTCTTGTTTTCCCATCATATAATGGAAGAAGATATTTTGGCCTTGAGCTGCCTCCATCTCTGCCCAAGCTATAGGTTGTTGATAGCTTTCTCTCTATGCCTTCCCTATTATTGTAGCACATTGCCCAATTTCTCAAGCACCTCTTCAGGCCATTGCTTTAATTGCAACTTTTTCCTCAAGTTATGTGATTTGTTCTATCAAATGCCTTTTTTCTTAGTCTGTGAGAACACTAGAATTGTGCTTTTTCAAATTTACATGGTGAGTGGAGAAGTATGACGAGGGATGAAAATAGCAGCACTCAGGTTCCATTCCCCCTCCCCGAACAGTGCTTGTATAAAAAATAATAATTGAAGTTCAATGATATGCTTTATATAAATAAATAAAATTAAAAATCCTTTAATAAAATAGGAAAATGCTAAGGAGACCAACTTTAGATATTAACTTGTATATCATCTCTCTAATAGAGGGTGAGATCCGTTGTATTGGTGGGCTTCATCTCTATTAGAGATGATCCACAAGTTGATATCTAAAGATAATCTCTCTAGCATGACTCAATAAAATATTAAAAAAACTACTTCCGTCAATTCTTCCGTGGCCCTTTTCCTTCTTTCCAATCGTGCAATTATTACTTGGAGTTATAAATGTCTTTGTCCACCCAAAGAATAATAAAGGTTGCCGCCTATAAATGTCTTTGTCCACCCATCCGAGTACAAGAATTCTTTTTACTGACAGTTAAATCGTAACGTGGTGTTATCAGTTCACTTACATCATATCATGTGTACTTATTTAGGTTGTTAGGGGCGTATGGCCATGATCCAAAGAACTCTATTTCTGTCTCTTTAACTTCCACCCACATAGGCCCAGCATAGACAGATATTTCTTCTTTTAATCACACGGTTGTACACAACTAGGTCTATCTTCTATATCTAATCGTGAATCGTGATGGAGAGAAATCCCTCTTTTATATTGCCAGCATCACATGATTCATGCTTCAATAAACTTGGAAAAGGAAAAGAACAGGAAAAAGAGAAAGGGAAAAGAAAAGGCTCAAGAGTCAGGACCCATCTGGCATTATACGTTTCATTTTTTTTCACTCTCTTTCGAAAGCAATATGCTTCTTCTTCTTCCTTTTTTTTCTTTCTTTTTTTTAATGTTTTGTTTTTGGCGAATTTCAAAAAGGCATATGCCAAAGAAGGATAATGCAAGCATCGTCCTTCTTTCTTGGTAAATAAAGCTGAGCTTGGTTCCCTTTTTCTTTCGTGAATGAAGCAAAGCTTGGCTGGTTCCCATTTACGTTCCATTTTATTATAAAGAATGAAGACAAACTATCACATAGACTAACTTATTTTTTGGTCAAGCATAGACTATAAATTATTAGAGTTAACAACTTTGTAGAGTAGTCTATGTCAATGACTCATCAATTTTTATTTTTTTTGGGAGTCATTTAGAGATCTCAAAATTTGATTTTTCTGAGTCATTTATTTGTCATGCACCATCCAACCATAGTGAAAGTAGTTTCAACATATTTATTTTGGTTCTTACCAAACTTGATTTACCAATCTACAATACCTAATACAATGTCGATATTGTATTAATTTTGATGTTAGTGGAGGAGCTCTAGATGGTATTAATTTTAATGTTAAATCGCTCCGTTATTGTAATGGCCCTTTGTGTCTAGTTTGTATTGGCCCTTTGTGACTAGTGCCTTTTTTGGCTGAATTATAAATGCAATCATAGAATTTCTTTATAAAAAAAAATATATACAATGTTGATATTGTTTCCGTCACAAAATATGCTGTCCATTCTATTTGAAAGTGATAGGACTGAAAAATACAATGTTCATATTGTGTCGGTCACAAAATATGCTGTCCATTCTATTTGAAAGTGATAGGACTGAAAAATAAATAAAAATCATTATTCTGCAAATTTGCATATGCTTAATTAGGACTGCCTCTGGCAATCAGGGTGCATTGATCCATAAAGTTTTATACATTCAGCTTACAACAAATGAAAACATAACACACATGCTAGATAATCCCAACAAAAAGAAAAAGAAGCACACATGTAGATAATAAAATTAAAACCAAAAAAAAAAAAAAAAATCAAAACACATATATGCAAAATAAGAGAAGACCCATCACGACCACTTATTTTGGATGAGCACAAGTACATGATGCAAATCAATGCCCATGCGGCATAAGAGTAGCATAAGTTCGTGGGGCTTCAGCTGGTGCTTGAATATTATATGCTTTGGTGGTCAATTGGTCTTCATTAATATCTGCGTTCGTCTCATTCAAAGATGAAAGTGATCTTCTACAAGGAATTATCCTCAACGTTCTCAGTCTGGGACAAGTTCTGGGTATAGAGAAGAAGGCAGCACATTGAGCAGCTGTCTTCTGATTTGGGAGCCCCGGAATGCAGTTCCCTCTGACATCAAGAATCTTCTTCGTGATCAATGCCCTACAAGTTGGTCCTATCCGACTGAAATAGTTGTTTGCCGCGGAAAATCTCTCTAGATTACGCAACCTGCACACAGCCTCAGGTACCCTCCCATAGAACTGGTTACTGGCAAAGCTCAGATACTCCAGCTTCCCCAAGCAAGCAAAGGAGTTTGGTATGGGGCCTGTTAAGATGTTGGAGCTCACATCAAACACGGTTGCCTGTTTCAGGAACCCAATTTCGTACGGTAGACACCCTGTAACGAATCAAGGTGTTAAATATCGATGTTACCGAAAATGTATCGAACCTAAAAATTATCAAAAATTTGAGCAATTTCGAGGACATTGTACCTGAAAGCCGGTTCCCTAGGAAGAGAACCTCATAAAGGGTGTTCCTAGCTTGGCGAATGCTTCTTGGGATTGAACCAACGAACTTGTTGTTGGCAAAGGTGAGATAATGGGCAGGTGTGGAGCCAAGATTGGCTGGAAGTCGCTGCTGGAAATTGTTGTTGTTGAGGAAGAGGAGGTCAACATCTAGGTTAAACACTTTTGGTGGAACCGTGGCGTTGAACGAGTTGAACCGGAGGTCCAAGAAGGTCAAGTTTGTGGCCCCAAGAGTTTCATTTGGGAAGCCTCCAGTTAGCTTGTTGTTGCTGAGATCAAGCTCATAGAAGAATCTGTGCCTGGCAGTGCCTCTAGGGACGGTGCCCGTGAAGTTGTTGGAGTTCGCATGGAAGAACACCAAGTCCTCCAACCTGTCAATGAAGCCATTGAGAGGCAGCCTGTTGTTAAAGCCGCCAAACAAAGCTCCATTGAAGCTGACTCCAATGACCGCTAACTTCTTCAGGTCAGGGACAACTGCGCAGGTGAAGCCCTTATATTTGCAGACGTTGTTACCCACCCATGTTCCTGTGTAGTTTTTGGGGTCGGATTGGATTCTGCGTTTGAAAGCTTGGATCACATTGAAGGCATTTCTAAGTCGGTTGTTTATAAAGGGGCCTGGTTGGGCTTCAACCTCTTGTTGAAAACACAAATGTAGAAATAGGGTTGCAAGCAGAAGGGAAGCACAGAAAGAGATGCTGCCCATGTTTTTGTTTTAGCTATTGGGATGCTCAAGAGTAGCTAGGAATAGGGAAGTGATGAGAGAATATATAAGTAGGATAGGAGCATCTTCAAGGAAATGATAGTGGCAATTATTGGAGCATACAGTGTCATCCCCTAACTTATGTGACAATCTTCCCATAAAAAATTTCTACCTTAAGCATATTTGTCACTTGAAGCCCACGGTGTTTTTTATATTTTTTTTTTATCAAACTTTGGTACAAGGAGACAGACACACTACCTTGGCCAGCTGAACTAACCTACGTTTCAAAATGAACATTTAAAGCCAAATTAAATTCATACCTCACTCTAAGTGAGATTTAAGGACCAAATTATAATATGTCATGTAATTTCTCTTTCCATCAAATATAATTTATATGTCTGTCTTTTGCTTTACATGAAAAAAGTATGGTCTTAACCAAGGTGGTTGGTGTGAGTGGTTCGGCACTCTCATTCCTTAAGAGAGGTCAGGGGTTCGATCCCTGCTCTCGTACGAAGTCACCACTTTGGCCAACACTTTACCCCTTACGGGCCGACCCGGTGTGAGTGGGGATTAGTCTGGGTTGTGGTTAAGGCTTAAAGGTGCCACCCATAGTTGGAGCCCATCCAGGACCACCTCATGGTTCAGATCCAAAAAAAAAAAAAAAGTATGGTCTTGGGTTCTTTCCCCCCCTGTTCCATCAAAAAAAAGAAAAAAGTATGATCTTCCCCACCCAAAGATTAGTCCTTGATTTTGCACGTCATGGGTGTGACCTCATGAAGTAACTCAAAAAGTTAAGAGGGATCCTATCGCGACATGAAAGGGCAGATCACTCAACCGCACTCTTGAACCTGCTCATGGAAGTTTTTGGTCTGGATTTCAAATTTTGCCCCTATGATTTATCTACTTTTAAAACAATACAAAATGCAATTTAAAAATTATATAAAAAAACCCAAAAAATAATGAAAAATAAAACTAACAATTAACTATTTTATTATCTGCGGCATTATATATATAGGATTCTTTTTTAATAGGCTTTTTATCACAAATGATCCTTAACGTTTACGAAATTATAACAAATGGTCCTTGAGGTTTTTTTGTGACACTAATAGTCTTAACATTTGGACTTTTTATCACAAAAAAATTATGTTAAGTGTCTGATGTGGAAGATAAGTGGAGCTCACATGTCCAATCATATCGTGACATGTGGATTAAATAAATAAAAAAATATTTTTTTAATGAAAATCCATTAAAAAACCATTTAGCCTCTCTCTCTCTCTCTCTCTCGTGACATGAAAGGGCAGATCACTCAACTGCACTCCTGAACCTGATCATGGAAGTTTTTGGTCTGGATTTCAAATTTTGCCCCTATGATTTATCTACTTTTAAAACAATACAAAATGCAATTTTAAAATTATATTAAAAAAAAACCCCCGAAAAATTATGAAAAATAAAACTAACAATTAACTATTTTATTATCTGCGGCATTATATATATAGGATTCTTTTTTAATATTTGAAAAAAACAATGGTCATAATTTTTTTTTTCAATTAATCAATAAGGTTCTATGTAGTACTAATTTCATGTCACAAGTCAATCACTTTATGACTTTTTGAATTTGTAAAATTTTCATTTTACCCCTAAACAACGACTATGTGTCAATTGTAGGCAAAATTGAAGAACACCATAAAAAGATAGTACCGGCCATGGGATCCACAAAAGAGTAGTTAGAAACAATAAGAGATATATAATAGGGAAATGCTAGCAACCTTCTCTCTAACCTTTTCTTTTGGACATTCTCCATTCTTCTCATGACAAGTGTTACTTTCCTTACACTTAATGCAATGTCATTAATGCATCACACAAACTAGTTTTTGTTTTCAAAGTTTACCCTTATTAAATGTATTAATTTTTTTAATAACAAGCTAATTTTTTTACAACTTTCTTACCACCTTATTAAAAAGTTAAATAAGAAAATAAAAACTGAAGTTTTTTTTAAAAAAAAAAAATTTCCAAAGAGAACGTGTGTTTTGTTTTGTTAAAAACAAAATAAAGATGATAACAATGTCATGAAACAAACTTTATTTTTTATTTTTTAAATATGACGTTTTTTTTAATTATTTAATTTTTAACAATGTGCTAAAGAAGTTGTAACAAAATTTGGATAAATTGAAGGAAATATAAAAGCTAATACATTTTAAAAGGGTAAACTTGGAAAACAAAAACTAACTTGTGTGATGCATAATGACATTATTGTTTTAAGTGTAAGGAAAGTGACACTTGTCATAAGGAGAAAGGAGAAGGTCCAAAAGAGAAAGTTTGACTGAGGTAAATTGGTGTTAAGAATAGTCAATCCTAATTATTATTTTAAACAAGTGATAGTCCAATTTTTTAAAATTAATAACCTAATTTACAGAAATGGAGATTTGAACTTGAATGCTGGGGCAAGTACAATGTCTTAATCAATTGGCCTAACTCACGTATGCAATAGGCAATCCAAGTTAAATTCTAATATTTTAGTTGTGTGTGAGCACATGACGGGCGAACATTCTCAACTAAAAGTCCCGCCACATCCAGCCAAAAATACGTAATCCCTCGACTACTACTAGTTCTAAGAGAGGACAAATTGGATAGAACAGGGCATAGGGACATGAGTACAAGCGACCATGGAAAGCAGTTTCAGCATTCATATTTGATCACATGACATTAATTCAATAAATCATATAAGAGAGCCGCCCCAATAAAAATGATCTCATCGAAAAAAAATTCAGAACAAGTAGTAACCTCATTATTCTATAAACTTGCATGCTTAAATTAGGGCTATGCAGCAGGTTATTACATTGCTCCATAAAATCATTAAGAAAGAAAATATACAAATATATATGCATAAATTAACAAAGGACCCATCTAGCTCATCATCTTCCACGAGCCCAATTCCAGCATGAAATCAATCAAAGCCTGTGTGGCACAAGACTGCCATAAGACAATGGGGCAGAAGCTTGTTTCTGATGCTCAGGCTTCTTCTCATTTGAACCCCAGTGTCTTTTACAAGGCACGTAGGTCATTTCCTTCTCGTTGGGGCACTTTCTAGGCTTGGAGAAGAAGGCAGCACATTGAGCCTTTGTTTTCTGGTTTGGTTCGCCCAAAATGCAATTCTGCCTAACATCAAGAAACTTCTTCTTGATCAATTTCCTGCACTCTGGGCCGACCTCTGTGAAATAGTTGTAGGCCAAGGTCAAGTTCCTCAGATTAGACAAGGTGCAGACCTGCTCTGGCACTGGTCCATAGAAACTGTTGCTGGCCAAGTTTAGATAATCAATCTTGGCCAAGCAGCTGAATGAGTGTGGTATTGGGCCGGTTAAGTAGTTGGAGCTCACATCGAACACCGTGGCCTGGTTTAAGTACCCAATTTCATACGGCAGGCACCCTGAAAATGCAAGGTATTAAATGTCGGTGTCCAAGAAAATATCAAAGGTAATATATATTGAGGGATAATAAATGAAATCGGAAGTAATTGTCTAGTACTGGTTACCAATCTATTTTACATATAGGATTACGTATCTATTTGGTGTGTTGGATTATATAGTTGGATAGGATCCACAATCTAGTTAGATGTTTGGTGGCCTAAAGACAACTTGGATTGGATTATGTCTCGTGGGCTCAAATATAGTAGGATTATAAATCCAATAATCAAAAGGTTGAGATTAAGGTGGATGGGATTGAGTCATTTTATAGTGAGGGCCTTATCTCTGAATCGTTAGATCAAACTAACCAATTTGATCCAACGACCAACCAATTAGATTATGTTTAATCCCATTAGGTTATGTAATAGCATATTTCATTTAATCTAGTCTTTAATTATGTATAGCACCAAACATATCATTAGATTAGTGTTATCATATTCAAGCAAAATAGTGTTATCCTTAGTTTCTTTGTATTTTTGGTACTTAAAACAGAGAAAATGGGGGAAAATTCCAGGATATTATAGAAATTTCGAAGCATACCTGTAAGGCTGTTCCCAAGGAAGAGAACCTCGAAAAGGGTTTTGGATGCTTGGCCAATGCTTCTTGGGATTGGACCAGTGAACTTGTTGTTAGCGAAAGTGAAGTAATGGGCTGGTGAGGAACCAAGATTGTCAGGAATCTTCTGATTGAAATTGTTGTTGTTGAGGAAGAGCACATCAACATCTAGTTTGAAGACTTCCGGTGTGACTGAACCTGCGAAGGAGTTGAACCGGAGGTCCAAAAATGTCAAATTTGTGGCCGCAAGAACTTCATTAGGGAAGCCTCCGATTAGCTTGTTGTTGCTGAGGTCAAGCTCGTAGAAGAATTTTAGTTTGGAAACGTCTTTTGGGACTGAGCCTGTGAAATTGTTGGAGTTTGCGTGGAAGAAAGCCAAGTCCTCTAACTTGTCAAGGAAGCCATCCAGGGGGAGTTTAGCATTATGACCGCTAAACAGAGCGCCATTGATGTCTAAACCAGCAACTGCGTTCTGCTTGAAGTCAGGATGAATAGCGCAGACAACGCCCTTGTACTTGCAAACATCAGTGCCCCTCCATGACTTTGCGAAGTTGTTCGGGTCATCCTGGATTAAGAGACGGAAATTTTGAAACACATGGTAGGCAAGTTCAAGTCGCGGGCTCCCAAACGGGTTTGGGGCAGGTGGAGTTGGTTGAGGCCGTGGTTTTGGTGGTGGCGGCGATTTTGGTGGAGGTGATGGTGGCGATTTTGGTGGTGGCTTTGGTGGAGGTGGTGACGGGTTTGGGGGAGGTGGTCTTGGTGGCGGTGGTGACGGTGGTGGAGGTGGTGACGGTGAAGGTGGTGGAGGTGATGGTGGCGATTTTGGTGGTGGCTTTGGTGGAGGTGGTGACGGTGAAGGTGGTGGAGGTGATGGTGGCGATTTTGGTGGAGGTGGTGACGGGTTTGGGGGAGGTGGTCTTGGTGGCGGTGGTGACGGTGGTGGAGGTGGTGACGGTGATGGTGGTGGAGGTGATGGTGGCGATTTTGGTGGTGGCCGTGGTGGTGGTGGCATTGGTGGAGGTGGTGATGGTGATGGTGATGGTGGCGGGATTGGTGGAGGTGGTGACGGTGGTGGTGGTGGAAGTGGCGGTGATGGTGGCGGAGGGCATGGAGGGGGAGGAGGAGGAGGGCAATTTTCAAATTCAGGAGAAGGGGTAGGAGGAGAACCTCCACCTATAATGATTTCCAAGGCTTCTCTATGTGTGCTGATCAATTGATCATCAGCACTTTCAACCTCATGGTACAAACACAAATGTACTAAAAATATTGAGATCAAAAGTGAAGCAAAGAAAGAAAAGGTAGCCATGCCTTTGTTTAAGCATGAGTTGCTAGAAATAGTGAAGAGATAATATTATGCATATAAAGGAGGAGGAGGAGACTTAAGGCAGACTTAGACTTATGTGAAGAATAGTCAAGGGTCATGAAAAGATAGCATTGGCCCAAAAATGTTTGTCTCTCGGGGATGAGAGTTGAGAGAGAGAGAGAGAGAGAGAGAGGCTTGTGAGTTGAGCTCTCATTGTCAGACAGAGAGACACTTCTGTTATACACTATTGTCTGCCACTCTGATTCCTTACATCTTTTATTTTCAATAAGTTCCTTGGGAAGGCCTACCAAAAGTTTAGAGGTTTGGCCTTACTTTACTAAAATACTTGGGCACAGCTCAGGATTATGAAAACAGTATTAGAATGGAGATATGCGCAAATGAAGATTCTGTGCTTAAAAGAGATTTGCAGAAAAAGAAGGGTTTTGCAAAGGTGATTGCAAGGCCAAATGAATGCCCACTTTGGCCTCTAGCTTCAATTTGATTGGGTAAAATAGAGACGGGGGATTTTTTTTCTCCCACAAAATGACATCAATAATTGAAGTTTCACTCATTTCACGTGGGGGAGAGACACAGACCCATGACCCCCGCAGCCCTACTATCACGTTTCCACAGAAACAGAAAAACACCTTGACTTCCAAGTGAGTCTATGCCACAAGCCAAGCCATGGTGCAATTTCTACAATTTCTTTTCGAGGGGTACCAAAAGCATGACATAAAAGTTTTGGGTTGTTTCAACACTAGGCAGCCCAGTGGGCATAAGGGATGAAATTGATAGTCCATTTCGTCCACGAATAATAATATCGCAATTGAATATCCAGATACGATGAAATGAAATACCATCACATTAGTTTTATATTCAAAGAATTTGGAATGTGTTTTGGGGTCGTTGGACTGTTAGTTCAACTAAAGACAACAATTTCAACCAAAAGTCCTTAGGTTAGGGATAGAGCTAAGAGCTAAGAGCTAATTAAGTGGGAATTATGTAATTGTCCTCATAATCAACCAAAAGAATGTAAACGAAAATAAACTAGTCCAATCATTTTAATGGCATAGTAATCTTATATGAAATTGACCAATCATGTGTCTTCCCTCAATTAATAAGAAAAAAGAAAAGGAAAGCGTACCTAATAAAATGCCAGGTCAAATACCAGTTGGAAGTGAAAGTCCACACTCTAGTTGATGGATTGAAAATAAACAAACCTATGAATTTGAGATGACCAAACTTAATTGAGAACAAATATAATAAAGAAGGAGGAGTAATGCCATTAGGTACAAAGTTGTTCTTATTTATTTTGTATAATATAATGTAAGGAAAGGTGAGATATATTAAGCATTTTTGTTGCATCGTATAGTTAATCATTATAACTAAGGATGAAAATATATGCCGATACATGTTGTGTGGATTTCAGCTGCACCAAAATGGATTCAGTTGCATCCTCAACTTGTGATACTCGCAAGTGCACGAGCCGTTTGGTAGTATAGCATATGTAAGTGCGAGGTCGATCCCACGAGGATTGGTGATTGAATGATCCAATTCATTTTCCCTACACAAAACAGAAATGAAAAAAAAAGGAAATAAATAAAACAAGGAAGAAAGAAAATAACTAACTCAAGTAGATAAGTTCCCAAGTTCAATTAGATTAATGGATTGATTCTAGCTAAAGTATGATTAAGCCATGGTGTGTGGTCATAACCTTGTGTTCCTAATTCCCTAATTTGATCATTTGTTGTCTAACCTAAAATTAAGCATTAGGAACCCATTAAGCATAGAAGAACAATTTAAACAACCAAGCATGTATCTAATCCCTGTTGTCGAATGTCCATACATACTCTTCCTATTCATAGTTCAATTCGAATTAAAGCATGGTGTCTACTCTTAATTCAAACCAAGATAGCTAACATGCAAGCCTAAATGGTGATCAATCATTCAAACTAGCATATTAACTTATAAGCATAATGAATAAGAACAAAAACCATAATTGAAACTTGGAAACTTATCAAACTTGAATACTTAAGAAAGAATGTACATTACAAGAAAAATAAATTACAACTAAGAAAACATTAAAGAGAGACTAAGAGAACTTTGAGGAAGAAAGGAGAAGTGTTTGGGAAAAGTGTTTGAGGACATGGAGGCTTTTTGGAGAAGAAAGTAGAAGTAGAGAGTTGTTTGAGAAAGTGTTTGGAGAACATGGAGAATGTTTGTGAACTTGGAGACTTTGGGAACTTAGGGAGTGGAGAGAAAGGTGTTTGTGAAGTGTTTGAGACATGGAGACTTTTGGAAGAGAAGGGAAATGTGTTTGGGAAATTTGGAGAAGGGAGGAGAAGTGTTTGGAGAACTTTAGAGATGGGAGAAGTGTTTGAGAGATTTGGAGAAGAAAATTTAGTAGAATGATCTTATTACAACAATTGAGAACTACAAAGGAAACTAAGAGAATTTGAGGGAGAGAAGGGAAGGGAGCTCTAGAGAAGTGTTTGAGAGCTCCCCCCCTTGGGGTGTGTTTACAAGCTTGGGAAACCTCACTATATATAGGCCTAAGGAAGCTGAAAATCTGAATTAAGTATGGCTAATGCATACAACACTTGTTTTATAAAATCTGAAATGGTTGATGCACTTCACTAATGCATACAACACTTCCATTATAAAATCTGAAATGGTTGATGCACTTCACTAATAAATCCCACCAGCAGCCCTAGCTCATCTTCATGTCACCATGACCAAGCTTCCAACCAGAAATAATAGCTCATCCTGAGGTCAGCATGACCAGCAACTTCAAGGGCTTACGAATTGGGCTTCCCTTAAGCAAATTAAGACTTTAAGCACTCAAACTTGAAGTTCAGAATGTCTTCTTTCCAGCCATATATCATTTGGGCCAATCCAAGGTCGGAGGAGGAAGTTAAGGCCAAAACAAATTGCTAACTCATTTTGCGCGCTGATAAAATCCATCATGAGCATGGCTCTGTGTTTGCTAGGTAACAGACTCCATATTTATCCAATGGGGCTGAATTTTGGATATGTTATATTACACACCCATTGGAACAACTTTCATGAAGAATGTGGCCTCATCCGAGCTATGTAGGTTGCTGAAACAAAGTTTGCAATATGACCTACGAAACTGAGCTGGCAGGGGACTGTAGCCAAAATTGAGTTTGTCTTTAAGCTCTTCATCCATTCATCCAAATTAGGCCCTAACATGCATGGATTGCATCATTTACTATCCAAAGCCCTCATTATTACCTAAAGCTCAATGAACTGAAAGATAAACACAAAAAGGATTAAAAGCACAAGTTTAACTCAAAAACATAACCAAATCATAAGCTAGAAGGGTACAAAATGATATGTAAATATGCACCGATCAAATACCCCCAAACCTAGATTTTGCTAGTCCTCGAGCAAAACAAAAGGAAAACAAAGATAAAAACAAACAAGAAGTTAACTAGACCACTTTCGTAGGTAACTCGATTGCATTGAGCATATGCAACAAGCCTTTAAACCTCTAGGCATCCCTAGTAGGAGGAGTTGTGTCTCCTGAGGGTTTAACAGTTACGATACCCACAAACGTTTTTCTAACTCTACAAAACAAAATAATTAGAAAACTTAAAAGATTGTTAGTCCTTAAGCAAAAAAAAAAATAATAATAATAAATAAAAATAATAATAATTACATTAACAAAAACAGAACAAAACAAAACAAAAAAAATTACAAAAATAAAAAGAACTCAAAACAATCTTTCCGAACATTTTCTGAAGAGAAATGACTCATGCACATGACTCAAAAGTTTTAACAATAAAAGCTCAATTTTAAACATTATTCACAAAGCGGCAAAGTTCAAAACATAATATGCTCAAAGTGTGGTAGTGTGATAGCCAAATGCAACAAATTCCCCAATCTTAGTTTTCACACAATTTCAAAAATCATACAAAGCACAAGTTCAACTTCAAATCTCACCAAAGTTGTCCTCTCACAAATGAATCACTCGGAAGAGGGCTATAATGCAACACTCAGTTATAAACATGAGATTAGAGTTAAACCATAAAGACTTAACTCGAAATAGAAAGATGAAGAACTTGCATTAATATGATCTCAAGAAGGATGCCAAGCACTTAAAAGTAGAAAAATGAATGCAATTCAACCACATGACATTTAAGATCAATTTAGGTCTTTAGCATAGGTTGTAATGGGGCCAAGGGTGTAAGGTGAGTAAGAAATGAAGGGTATGGATAATACAAAGTCCAAGGAACTCAAAATGTAAGAACATAAAATAATTGTTTACAAGACTTCGAATCATCACGATTAGATTTTTTTTTCTTTTACATGATCAAAACTCCTTATACCTTCATTTACATTGATTCAAACTCCTTTCCAAACACCAAATTATTTTGAAGGCCCAAAAATGAAACCCAAAAATGAAATTTCATTCAACCACCACTTAATTACAACTTTTCTCTTTTCTTTCACCAATTGTGTGAATTTTTTTTTTCTTTTTCGAAATGTAACACCCATTCCCAAACTTAGTATGAAAAACATATCCGAATTAGAGCTCATGAATTCCTTAGAAAGGTAAATATTTGTTTTTCAGGCTAAGGCGAGGAAATATAATTGGTTAAATGAAAGAAAAGGTTTACATGTAGGCTCAAAATGGTAAACAATGGAAAATCATGCTTAAGCATGCATAAGGTTAGCTTGAAAGGCACAAACGATCCAAAGAGGGCCTTAATATCACTTCTTAAATGTTATGAAATCAAATTGCATAAGAATGAATGACTTTTAAGTGTTCAACCAAATCAATGAATAATGAGATCAAACAACAACTTTGATGACAAGAAAATAAAAGTATGTAAATAACACTCATGAATTGAAGTACAAGGCTCAAAAGCTCACTTTATATAGTTGGTTAAATAAGTCTAATTTGTGATTCATACAATTCTTTAGATCATGCAAATCCTTTAATTGGAAAATTATGAAACAAATGGCAAGTGCAAAGAAGGTTTCGAACATGTCATGCTAGAACGATGCCAAATTAATTAATTAATTAACTATTATTTTTTTACAATAAAAATTTACAAGGAAAAAAATAAATAATAAATAAAATTCAATTTTTTATTTAAGTCATGCAACATTTATCACAATCTCATCAAATGTGTTCGGAAAGTGACTAAACAAGATTCAAAACAAGAAAGAAATTAAAATTTTTTTTTAAATTTTTTTTTTAAGAAAAACCAAGTTTACTTGCTAAACTCCAATACCCCCAAACCTAGAAATGAGCATTGTCCTCAATGTTTAAAAATTAGCCACAAACAATGTCATAACAACAAATGAAAGGTATTAAAGCAAATAAATAAAAAAATCACAAAATCACAAAAGAAAACAAAAACAAAATAATTATAAAATAAAAATTACAACACAAACAAACAAACAAACAAAAAAGAAACAGTAAACCCTAATCAATTCTGAAACCCAAAAAAAAAAAATAAAAAAATTTTGAAGCCCAAAGCCCACAAGAAAGTTAACCCACCTTGAAACCTAACAACGGTGAAAACCTAACCCACAATGAAATCTGAAGCCCACACGTTTGTTATTATTTTTATTTTTATTTTTATTTTAAATAAAATGAAACTTGAATTGGGAGCGCGAAGGCGGGATTTCTGAAAAGAAAATGTGTGGTCCCTGATGCCTTGGTTCCTGGGAAGTCACGGGTGAAAGGGGCGAGGGACGTGTCGCCGCGCAGAAGCAGCTGTCACATCCCCCAAGCCAGAATTATTGGCTTCTTGGGTGAAGCGGGACGACTTTTTCACTAGAAGGTGGTGAAAGGTGAAAATGCAATTAAGGGGGGTTGGGAAACGGGTGCGGCGACATATAGAGATAAGCCGTAAGGGCCGCACAGAACTCAGAACCACAGCGGCTAGGGTTTAGCAGACTAAGTCTATAAAAGGTAAAAAGAAAGGGTAAAAAAAAACACAAACTCAGAAACACACAAAAGAGAAAAGAAAGAAAGAAGAAAAGAGAGTGAGAAATCAAATGGCCTCTAACTACCCATTTTCGTTGGATCTCAACCTAGCTCCACCGACTCAGACACGAGGCCAAGCAGCGGCACCAGTATGGATGCCCTACTTTGCTTCCGCACGGGGGCCTGTGACAGTAACTGACTCAATACTCCTGGACAACGATGTTGCCATTGGAGTGGCTAGAAATTTAGTGACTCCTAAAGATATACGTGTTCTGGGGACAAGGGATGACAACCGGGTCGTGAGCGATGCCCTGGCACTGAGCGTGCAGAGTACAGCAACAGTCGCAAGTTTGGGTCATCGCCTACTTGCGAAGTCCCATGAGGTAGAGGTGCTTAAAGCTCAGTTGGCGGCGGAGCGAAGTATGGTTGAAGAGTGTCAGACTGCTATAAAAAGCTTGAAAAGGGAGAGGTCAAGGATAGTGGAGGTGAATCGACACCAGCTAGAAGTATTGCGGGACGAGAATAGAAACCTATCAAAGATGGTAGAGTTGTACTCTCGCGACATGCGAAAACAGCTGGAAGACCTAGACCGACCGGGTAAACGCAAGCAAGCAGATCGTGAGAGTAGTTACGCTCAAGCTAAGATTGCGATCTTTGGGAGCTCAAGTGGTGAGCCCCAAGAGGCTGTGCATGAAGCCCAGGAAGAGGACAGCCAGAGGGCCAAACTCAAAGCTCCAATGGTCGAGACACCGAGCACTGTGAAGAAATGACTTCTACTGCATTATTGATGTTTTTATTTTAATTTATTTTATTTTTTTGGTTGTTTTTGTCTTTATTTTGTTTTGGAAATAAAAGAGTAAATTTGCAGAAGGAAAAAGAAAACGGAAAAGAAAGCACACTTTCCAAACTTAAATCAAACGAAGACGACAAACGGAAATGGAAGCACAGTTCCCTAACTAAAATAAAATAAAGATAATAGCCGAAAGGGAAAGGCAAAAACACAAAGCTCTAGAAAATGAAAGTAACGGGCAAAACAATAAAACACCAGAAAACACGGAAAAAAAAAAGTAAAGTGAAAGTAAAGGTGCTCCCCCTTGAAGCGATTAGGTCGAGCATGCCCGGGAAATCCGAAATGGTGTTGGCACCTTCATTAGCATATGTCTATTTAAAGCACGCCTCTACAAGCGGATGATACCCAGCATTTCTTCCTGCAAACTCAAGGAAAAACATCAAAAAATCCAGAAACAAAAAAAATGGCATCCTCATGCATTCACCTTGATGATCTCGACCTTGAGCTGTCCCTTGCACCACCAAATGCCCAGACAAGGGCTCCTCCAACTCCTGTCTTCCCAAACTCCACATATCATCACGGTACGGCCTCAAACTTTGCTGAGATAATACCGAACTTTTCTGAGGCAATGCCGAACAGAGCAGCGCTGCTGGGAGGCATGATTGGTAACAAGCTCACACCGACAGATCATCTGCATGTGGCACAGAGGTCTGACAAGGCAGCGGTGGAGGAGTCCCACAATTTAACTGTACTCCACGCGGTCTCGGCTACCAATTTGGGCATGCGATTGCTGGCGAGAACACGGGAGTGTGCCGCGATGAGCGAGGAAATAACTTCCTTGAAGGCTATGGTGGCGGACTTGCAGAAGCGGCTCTATTGTGCCAATCAGCACGTGGAAGCACTGCAGAGAAAAAATGAGGACCATGTGGAGCTGCTGCAGATTCTGCAAGTAAGAGAAAACAGAGGCATGCCATGAAGATGAAGATGAAGATGAAGAAGTTGTTTTTATTTTTAATTTACTTGAATGTTTTTTTTTTTTTTTTTTTTTTGTTTTTTTTTGTTTTTTTTTTTGTTTTTTGTTTTTTTTAAACTTTTTATCTTTTTGAATGCAATGTTTGAATAAAAATGTGTTTTTAACACTCAGAAATAAACTAATTAACCACACCACGTAAATAAATAAACTAACCTAATAAAACAACAAAAAAAACATAAAAGAAAACAAAGAAGTTCCAAATTGCAATTTACAAGGAAAAATAAAAACCCAATTTTCAATTTTCAATTTTTTATTTTTTTTATATTTATTATTATTGTTTTTAAAACACACAAATATACAAGCAACTCACGGATGACCAGTTAAGGGCCTCAGAAAACACAGCCAGGGGATCCGGGAAGGTTGGAGGGGTCACAATGGTCCCGCTTAAAACCCAAACTTCTTAGACACCGAAGGTGTCGCCTATAGAACTCCTAGACACTGTATTGACGGAAGTGCTCACTGGAGTTACCATAAGTCAGCTCATATGAAAAATCTTTTTTTTAAAATTTTTAAGATAAGAAAAAAAAACAAATTAAGATAAAATGAAACAACAAACCATAAACGAAAATGAACTAAGTACTGTAAACAAATTTAAACAAACAACATAAATTGTTGTACTAAAAGAAACAAACCAAGAAACCAAAGAAAAAAAAAACAAACAGCACTTTCTATCACCCGTTTATCACCATTTGGACAGATTCGTTTCTATGTTTTTCAGCTTCGACCTATGTTCAGTTTTTAGGCTATAACTTTCCAACCGTAAGTCTAAAGTTTATGTTCTTTATATGGTTGGATTCAGCATAGAAAAACAAAGAACTCAGCGCGGACCAAAAGGCAAAAACAACTACGGAAATAAACAGAATTCAAAGAAGAGAAAGGATTGAAATGCTCCCCCTTGAAGCGATTAGGTCGAATGTGATGCACTTGGAGGTCGCGACTTCTCCCATTGCTCCACACTTCCCATTCTTATGATTGAGGTTGCCATCTCTCTCCATTTTTATTAAGCTGTCATAAATTGCTTAAAACAAATATAGAAAACTTGAAACAGAGTTAAAAGATTAGGAAATAAAAACTAAAATGAAAAGGAAAATCAACACACATCCAATTTCATGCTTCAAAGTAACAAGCACCAATGGGTTGTGTAAGCTGGGACTTAAACCCAGTTCTCTTGCTTGTTGGGCAATTGTCCTTTTCTGTTGGACTACAAACACAACTTGTCCATTAACGTCATTAACTTAAAAACTTGAAATTGTCTAGAAAAACATGAAAATGAAAAATAAAAATAAAACAAGTAGGGAAAAGAAATAGAACCAAACTATGTTGCCAATCCCCGGCAACGGCGCCAAAAACTTGTTGTGTGGATTTCAGCTGCACCAAAATGGATTCAGTTGCATCCTCAACTTGTGATACTCGCAAGTGCACGAGCCGTTTGGTAGTATAGCATATGTAAGTGCGAGGTCGATCCCACGAGGATTGGTGATTGAATGATCCAATTCATTTTCCCTACACAAAACAGAAATGAAAAAAAAAGGAAATAAATAAAACAAGGAAGAAAGAAAATAACTAACTCAAGTAGATAAGTTCCCAAGTTCAATTAGATTAATGGATTGATTCTAGCTAAAGTATGATTAAGCCATGGTGTGTGGTCATAACCTTGTGTTCCTAATTCCCTAATTTGATCATTTGTTGTCTAACCTAAAATTAAGCATTAGGAACCCATTAAGCATAGAAGAACAATTTAAACAACCAAGCATGTATCTAATCCCTGTTGTCGAATGTCCATACATACTCTTCCTATTCATAGTTCAATTCGAATTAAAGCATGGTGTCTACTCTTAATTCAAACCAAGATAGCTAACATGCAAGCCTAAATGGTGATCAATCATTCAAACTAGCATATTAACTTATAAGCATAATGAATAAGAACAAAAACCATAATTGAAACTTGGAAACTTATCAAACTTGAATACTTAAGAAAGAATGTACATTACAAGAAAAATAAATTACAACTAAGAAAACATTAAAGAGAGACTAAGAGAACTTTGAGGAAGAAAGGAGAAGTGTTTGGGAAAAGTGTTTGAGGACATGGAGGCTTTTTGGAGAAGAAAGTAGAAGTAGAGAGTTGTTTGAGAAAGTGTTTGGAGAACATGGAGAATGTTTGTGAACTTGGAGACTTTGGGAACTTAGGGAGTGGAGAGAAAGGTGTTTGTGAAGTGTTTGAGACATGGAGACTTTTGGAAGAGAAGGGAAATGTGTTTGGGAAATTTGGAGAAGGGAGGAGAAGTGTTTGGAGAACTTTAGAGATGGGAGAAGTGTTTGAGAGATTTGGAGAAGAAAATTTAGTAGAATGATCTTATTACAACAATTGAGAACTACAAAGGAAACTAAGAGAATTTGAGGGAGAGAAGGGAAGGGAGCTCTAGAGAAGTGTTTGAGAGCTCCCCCCCTTGGGGTGTGTTTACAAGCTTGGGAAACCTCACTATATATAGGCCTAAGGAAGCTGAAAATCTGAATTAAGTATGGCTAATGCATACAACACTTGTTTTATAAAATCTGAAATGGTTGATGCACTTCACTAATGCATACAACACTTCCATTATAAAATCTGAAATGGTTGATGCACTTCACTAATAAATCCCACCAGCAGCCCTAGCTCATCTTCATGTCACCATGACCAAGCTTCCAACCAGAAATAATAGCTCATCCTGAGGTCAGCATGACCAGCAACTTCAAGGGCTTACGAATTGGGCTTCCCTTAAGCAAATTAAGACTTTAAGCACTCAAACTTGAAGTTCAGAATGTCTTCTTTCCAGCCATATATCATTTGGGCCAATCCAAGGTCGGAGGAGGAAGTTAAGGCCAAAACAAATTGCTAACTCATTTTGCGCGCTGATAAAATCCATCCTGAGCATGGCTCTGTGTTTGCTAGGTAACAGACTCCATATTTATCCAATGGGGCTGAATTTTGGATATGTTATATTACACACCCATTGGAACAACTTTCATGAAGAATGTGGCCTCATCCGAGCTATGTAGGTTGCTGAAACAAAGTTTGCAATATGACCTACGAAACTGAGCTGGCAGGGGACTGTAGCCAAAATTGAGTTTGTCTTTAAGCTCTTCATCCATTCATCCAAATTAGGCCCTAACATGCATGGATTGCATCATTTACTATCCAAAGCCCTCATTATTACCTAAAGCTCAATGAACTGAAAGATAAACACAAAAAGGATTAAAAGCACAAGTTTAACTCAAAAACATAACCAAATCATAAGCTAGAAGGGTACAAAATGATATGTAAATATGCACCGATCAATACACCGGTATATTCTCCGAAATTTCCATTTTTCAAGATATCGATACGGATATATTAGAGTGAACCAATTTCTTCATTCTTAGCCTCAAGATTTCCCTTTATCCTCGAGATTCTCATTTGTTCACGAGCGTTTCCCCATACGTCAACCTTGCACAGAGCAAAAATGATTGATTTCCGCTCATAATGATACGAAATATAAAGAAAGAAGACAATCAACCCTAATAAGTGTTTTAAATCCCTGATAAGAACAAAACTGAACCAAATAATGACATACTTAACATTAATAATGTAATGATATTATCTTCATGACCTGATGTTTTCATCAATAATGGAGTGATATTTAATTTTCACGTGAAAAGAAGCATTGTACGGTACAAGCTTTTATTTGTCTGTGTGAAATGACCTGCCTTGCAGTCTCTCTCTGTCTCTGCCAAAAGCAAAGGCAGCTGTTTGACTTCAGCAAGGGAAGGAAGAAAATAATGTTATGTTTTAAGAAGTTTGTGCCGCGGATTGAAAGAGAGCTAAAAGACTAATTAAGCCACTTAAGCAGACAAACCAAGCAAGCAAGCACTTCAATGTTGTTACATTTTAAATAAATATTAGTATTATGTAGCAATTGGAACTCACTTACTCCATAAATTATTATGGCTAGTTAATTAATAGATACGTCATCATACGTCATTTATAGTGTAGTCAACTATGTGATCAGTAAATATGATCCACTTATAGTTATCGTTAACTTTGCTTCTAAGTGCCCAGGACCAGTTGATCATGTGAGTGAGAATGACTACTCAAAGAGTGATTTTCATCAGAACTGGAGATAGCTGGGAGAAGAGAGAAAAAACAAGCCACTGGGTCAATATCGTAGGCCAATGATACTTTTAAGGATTGCAACAGCATCAGAGGGTGCCAAAATTTGCATTGAGTTTGATTTATGGTATCTCATTGGTTGGAGGAAAGATATCCAAAACAGGATTAGCACCTAAACCCCAAATCCCTCCATCTAAAACTAAAAGCACTCGCATCACATGACTGTACCCAAATTTCACTTTTCCTATCATTGCCAACAAACAAATAATACAAGCTGTCTTCTGAAAACCTGAAGTGGGCTCTTGCAGTTGACAAGACACCCCTCTCCATAATCTTGAACCCCATCTGCTATATTGTGTTCTTGATCATCATGAGAATTTACAATTGGATGCTTCAAAATCAGTTCACTTTTTTGAATCTTTTCTCCAATTTTAGTTTGTAGCAGTTGCACATTAGCCTGCCATTAACTTTGGCAGTGGAAGCTTCCCCACCTTGTCTGTTTATGTCATCAGATGTGTCATATATGCATAGGGCCTCTCGGTAATCTTGTCTTTCCCTTGAAGAAAAATTTGTATGAAATGGGAATAACACTGTTTTGCTATCCTCTTCCAATCACAAACTACCACATGAAAAAGTTATCACGCATAGCATACTGTAATTGGCCGGTGATAGCAAAATAGTGTTATCCCCGTTTCATGTAATTGTTTCTCCTCTCCTCGAGGAGCCAAAAAATCAAAGTGCAAGATAATGCCTAATTAATGGGACTAATTAGTGATTAGGTTTAGGTTGGGTAATTATGTAGTGTCTCATTCTCTCCAATACCAACAAATGAGTGCAAGATCTATAGGGTAAAGTATTGAACAAGTACAAAAGCCATATAATGAAACAGAACAAACCTTTCACCAAAAAATTAAGAAAAAAACAGAACAAACCAAAAGCACAAGTGGTGGATGTTTGCCAAAAGAAATCAAATCAAATCAGTGGTGGATGATAAAATAAAAGAACAAACAAAAAGAAGAGTATGCATCTGCCAGTCTTAGGCCAGTTTGGGTTCCCCTCACTTCAAGGCATTGATGATCTTTAGTTGAATCTAATTGTATACCTCACATGGTATGTAACAGCTAAAACATCCACTGAATCTGCACACAAACAAAGTAAAAAAAAATTAAAAAAAGTTGGACCTGGACCAGAGATAATTAAGAACAATCATAGATGCTTTTTCCTATCCAAAACCAAGTGGATAATTATAGATCAGAAATTATAGAACATTTGTCCCCAACTTAAATTGAATAAGCTTCAGGAAAAATACTAAGACAAAGTACTCAGATTGCCTTTTTTTGTTTTTTGTTTTAAAGCCAATAGATTATAATAACCAATTCATATAGCAGAATTTACCAAAAACAAAACATCTAGAGCACAAAGATTGAGAGAGATTCTTATTGCTTAGCAGAATACACACACATGCCACAGAGAGAGAGAGAGAGAGAGAGAGAGAGAGAGAGAGAGAGAGAGAGAAGGATTATCACATTTCTACTGATTGAAGCCTACCTAAAACAATATTATCCCTGCAAGCACACCAGCAAGAGGGAGAGGCTCCATACTTTACTTCAGTTCATTGTGTGATTCATAGAATAGATTGCAAAACGATACAAGATTTCGATTAGGCTACAACTTGTCGAAAAACAAATCGAATAAATTTTCTGTTTCATATTTATTTCAGTGTATGAGTATGAAAACCTTATGCACAGAGGAATGGAAAGAAAATTATCATGGTGCTGTGATGTTAATATAAGTGAAAGAAATTACTAGGAAGGCTGCTGAGAGAGAAAGATCATGGTGCTGTGATGTTAATATAAGTGAAAGAAATAATAATTTTGATACAACTACAACATAGGTTGAATGAGGTAGAAATATTGGGATTGCTTGGAATTTGTTGCACATGATGAGCATGATTGAAACATCAAATTCATCTTTAGAATGGATAAAAGTTGTAATAAACCCCATAAATAGATATTAAGACTGGTTTGATTTGATCCTATTCCTACCCCAAACTTCTTTACAAACCATCTTGTTTCTTTTTCATGAATAAGTGAACTCCATCTAGTTGAGTACAAGCAAATATAAAAGTGCATGTTTCAACTCTGAACACATTTTTCTTACTCCATTTAATCCAATGTGGGAAAGTGGTAACCACAAACACAAATCCTGAGAGATAATCACAATTCATGGGAAGAAATTTAAGAAATTTATACATATAAGACGATGGGCAATGCTCAATTGTCGTTAATCAAGGGTAGTGATTTTCACACTCTCATTTTCACCTTATGCATTTATCTCCTTGTTTTTGTCACTTGATTTTCCTTTGATTTATTCATTCCTAAGACTAACAAAAGAGGGAAAGTGGATGAGTAGAGAAGAGGAGTGCGAAAATCGCTTCCCGTTAATCAATCTTCAAATCTTCATGAACACGATGACAATAATTTATGGCATTCCCATCTTTCCCAAAAGAATATATATATATATATATATATATATATATATATATATATATATATATTGTCACGCCCTGGACTCGGGGGTAAATGGAAATCCCGCGCCCGGTGCGTAAGAAAATAAAATAAAATAAAAAGAAATACAAAGAAAGCCGAAACATAAAATAAATTTTTTATTTATAAAAATAGATCCCAAAATCTTACAACTTTAAATGAAATAAATAAAGCTCTATCACTCTCATCTAATTCAGCTTCAACCGATTTAGTCCTTGTCTTGCCCACTAATTCATCTGAAAAATTTAAACAGGGTGAGGGATGAGCAACCACTGCTCAGTGAGTAGATTATGTAATATGTCAGTCAAGCAATGCCGTTTTACACACTCTAGAAAATATAATGAAAAGATACACCAATCCAGATCATATCACATCATCCCTTCATATTTCGGTTATCCTTCATAGCGTGTAACCAACCACGTGACCCCTATTGGCTTCACTGCCCTATGTCCCCGTGTGGTACATCTATCCCTCGGATACCCCAACATTGAAGTTCTCATGTTCCATGAATAATATATTCCAATCAATATATATATATAGTGTGAAAGGTTGCACCAAATTAGACATGCTTGACTTGAAATAGAGAGATATTTGTAAATAGAACAAATCCATGATAATTCATGGTTTTCATATTTTATCACAAAATAAGAACTTTTAGAACACATTACATAAACTACTCACCTCAATAATGAGAGCTCTTAAAATAAATTGGCAAGACAACCCATCTACCTATCTCCTTCAAGAATTTCCTCACTATTATCTCTCCCTCTACGTTTTTCTTGGTTCATTTGCTAGGCACACAATGTCCTATATATATAGAGTATATGTCGGCAGTAAATCACCTCCTATTGGATGGTGTAATGGCGGTTGACTGATACTTGTCATCCAAGTTATATTCTAGCTATGCAGATAAGATTGTTTCCAACTCCTCCAATCCTATACTACTTTTCTTGATGAATTGACAAAGCTAGTATATAGCATGCTAACTTAGCATTTGTTTTCCTTTGACACGTCTATACTATCAATGACTAAGCATAACCATGTATAATAGAATAGGATATATATGTAATACACATATATATAATAAGATATATATATATATATATATATATATATATATATAAATAGAATAAGATATTTATCTTAATAGAATAATATGTGTAATAAAATAAGATATAAATCTTTAATTTCCTGAAATATAATATAATATATATTTAAAAATTACGGGGTTTCACATATATTTTGCTTCATTTCCACAATTTGCTATGTTTCCTACATCTAAGCATGTGCTGCAATGTGCTTACTTCTAAAGAGACCTTCTCCAAATTCTGCCTAATTGTCATCATTTTGAAAGCTTTTGCTGCCTAAATTCTAAGATAGTCACAGATTCTTCGTCATACAATTAATACGTAGCGGCAACCATCAAACTAGAAACTACCTAATAGTCACAGATTCTTCGTCATAAAATTAATACGTAGTGGCAACAATCAAATTAGAAACTACCCTAAAACTACCTTGATAAACACATAATTATTACAATTTCTATCCCTAATCTATATTTGTTAGTACTTTGTTTTATTGATTTTTGCACCAATTAGAATGTTCCATTGCATTTACAAATTCATTTGCACTTCATTGAAATGTAGGCTAATTCATTTGAATTCTCTATTTGGTAGCTCTCTCTTTGAAGTGGCACCCAAACTCTTATCAATTGGGCAATAATTGTTACATTCTATTCTAATATCATGATTTTATATAGGTGCATGTTGGAGCTATTAAGGAGAAAGAATGTGCATGCATGTGAAGCAAAAAGAAAAGAAAGAAAAGAAATGAAGCCAATTCCAGTCTATTTTCGGCAGTCAACTTGCAAGGCTCAAAACGTACACTTGTACTGCTCAGATGGGAATGCATTCTTCATAAAAGTTGTTCCAATAGGTGTCTATTATGACATATCCAAATTTGAGCCCCATTGGATACATATTGAAAACTCAGGCCTTCCTACACCAAGCCTGGTTCAGAAGAATCGTTTTTTTTCAGCAATCAAAAGAAAACCCACATAGGTTGGCAGCAAAAGGCAGCCATAATTGAACACCTTTGAATACCCATGTGAAGAAAGCTTGAGGTGCAGCAGCTAAAGAATTGAAAAGAATGCATGAAGTGCCACACCCATGCCAAAAGAAGTATGGGATGGAATTGATTCCAACCACACTAACTTAGACAAGATGAAGTGGGAGTTATGGATTGTATTGGAATATGAATGGTGGTGTTGGGATTCATCATAATGTTCCTCCTTCTTAGCCCTATAAATAGAGAAGTCTTCAAGTTTCAAAACACACACCAAGCTCACAATCTTCTCTTGAGCTCTCTCTCCTTCCTCCAATTCTTCTAGTTCTAAATTTCTGTTTTTATTTTATTTTATGGGGAACTAACTCCCTAGCTAAGGCTAAGGGGAAAGCTTTTAATATGAGTGTGTAATTTTTATTAGTTTGATCCAAACTTAAGCTTTAATGTGAATTTGTAGTTTTTGTTCAAATGGAATTTGTAGTTTTCTTTTTAATTAATTGATGAATGTTTGATAATCTATTTCATGGGTTCAATCATGTTTTTTCCATTGTGTAGTAAAAACTTTCATGCTTTTAAAAGAGACGAGAATTACTAAAGATTAATAGAATTTTGATGAAGATTATTTTTTGATAGTTTGTTGCCAATGTTACAAGTTATGCTTAGAATACTTCTAAAGGAAATTAAAAAGAGCTTTAATTATATTGAACAACTACATTGGAAAATATTTTGTGGATAAAATTATTAAGAGTTGCATGTTTATGTTAAAAGTGGAACCCCAATGCCTTAGTGTTTTAATCAATTGAATTTTCTTTAAATCAAATCTTACATAAATCTACCTCTCAATCACACTTGTTCTTTTTCATCTCTGTTATTTTCTTTACACCACTCTCTGTGGAAACGACACTCGGACTTCCGAACTACACTACTATACGACACATTCCCTTAGGTTTTGCAAAGTGGTACGAACATACCCCTTGTTGCTTCTGCCACAAATATCAGTTTTGTTTTTTTCGTTTTCCGGATACAGGCAAATATTAGTTGTAAATAACTAAAGGCTTGTTACTTTGCAATTGGCCATTTTGGGAATTGTTTCTCGGGAAAACTTAGCTGGCGGACTGTGTTGACTGCTTGCTGGTGGAGTGCAGAGAGAAACATTCAAAACATGGCATAAACAAACAATCCTCAAATAATTGAGCCAAAATTATGGCACAAAACTTGCCAATTATCTTCAAGTATTGATAACATAAAAGAAGATTTTTGGACAGTAAGGGAGAAATAAAAATACTCAAAGTATTGAATTTGATATTTCTACTATGTAGGAGCTGTATTTTTTTTTTTTAACCATTAAAGAATAAGGCTAAAACGATTTAGATAAGATCAATCGCCACGAGTTCTTGATCAATTTCTGATGGTTGATAAGTTGTAGATTCATGTTCATCAACAATTGGTTTCAGGAGTAAAGTTTAACGTTCAATAAGATGCAAATTTATGTACATCAACAGTTGGTGCACGTGAGCGACTTACCCTAGCACAACTCAAACCGAAAACACACCTAATCTCACAAACACACAAATTCCCCAAAATTTAGAGGTGGTCACCACCAGTCCTTAACCAACGTGACTCTCATTCCTATTTCAACGCAACTTCGGTCTTCTGAACCAATCCCAATTCGCTGTCCCATTCATTCTCTTCTCCTTAATATCCAGCACATCAAACAAACCAAGCCAATCCAAACCCCGCCTCTCTCTCTCTTGTCCTATATATATAAAAACCCACCAACCCCAACTCAACCCATCGCATTCTCACAGACATTTTATCAAACATGAAAAATTCTCCAAGATCTTCTGGGGCCATGTCCTCATTGGCCTGCATGGCTTTGTTCATGCTCCTTGGCCTCTCCACGGCCATGGACATGTCGATCATCGACTACGACGACAAGCACGGCATGGGCGTCCCGTCTGACAGGACCGAGGCCGAGGTGAAGGCCTTGTACGAGTCGTGGCTGGTCAAGCATCGCAAAAATTACAACGCCTTGGGCGAGAAGGAGAGGCGGTTCGAGATTTTCAAGGACAATCTCAGGTTCGTCGACGAGCACAACAAGCAGAGCCGGAGTTACAAGGTGGGTTTGAACCGATTCGCCGATCTGACCAACGAGGAGTACCGGTCTATTTACTTGGGTGCCAAGGTGGACCGCCGGTTCAGGCTTTCCGGGTCGAGAAAGAGTAACCGGTACGCGTACCGGGCCGGCGATGAGTTGCCCGAGTCCGTCGATTGGAGGACAAAGGGCGCTGTTGCTCCGGTTAAGGATCAAGGCCAATGCGGTGAGCTTTTTATTTTTGTATTTATTTTTGTTGTTGGGCATGTTTTTTTGGGGTCATGTTCTAATTGGATTGAGTAGACTTTGACCCTGGAATGTAGTGAAAGCGTTATGGGTCTGTTTGTTTGTCTTTTCTCTGAAAGAAACGATTTTGAGAAGAACAAAAGTATTTTTCCTTTTTCAGATTTATGAAATTGCGTGAGACTCGTTCATAATTGGTTTTTATTTTTGTTTTTGTGGCTGGATGGCTTGTTTGTATGGGTTGTTGTAAATTGCAGTGCCGTTTTGTACAGCAAATTTGTAATGTTTTACTTTTTGTTGAACAGAAACATGTTTCCTGGAAAAAAAGTCGGAAACTTGCTTTGCTCCAAAAGATGGTTATGCATATTTAAGTGATTGTAGCATGTGGATTAAAACTCGATAATGCTTTGATTTAGTCCATCTTGAAAATCTGCGCCTATAAAATATGTGAGCTTTTTCATTAACATAACGAAACGGTTTACGTATGGTAATTGTAGTTTAGGATTATGGCAAATGGGATTTTCCTGTGTACTATACAGAATTTGTGAACAGTGGTATTGGTATGCCTCATGTAATGCTGCTGCTGCGTTTTGCTTCTTAGTAATGGAATTTATGTGTTTTGGATTGAAGGGAGTTGCTGGGCGTTCTCAACCGTTGGTGCTGTGGAAGGGATAAACAAGATTGTGACTGGTGAGCTGATCTCTTTGTCAGAGCAAGAATTGGTGGATTGTGATAGATCATACAACCAAGGATGCAATGGAGGTCTTATGGACTACGCTTTCCAGTTCATCATCAACAATGGTGGCATTGATACTGAGGAAGATTACCCTTACAATGCTCGAGATGGTTCATGTGACCCTAACAGGGTACACATCCAATTCAACCTCTTTTGGCTTTTGTTTATGCACAAAATATTTCATCATTGTGTTAAGTTCTTTTGCGTTTATGTAGAAAAATGCTCGGGTTGTGTCCATTGATGGTTATGAAGATGTTCCAGAAAATGATGAGAAAGCCTTGAAGAAGGCTGTGTCACATCAACCAATTAGTGTTGCCATTGAAGCTGGTGGCAGGGAATTCCAACTCTACCAATCGGTAAGGCCTCTATCCTAATTCCAACTCTACACATGTGGAGGGTAACCATTACATTGTTGGATTGTAGGCTTGATTCGTTGATCAGTAGAATCATGTGCGGTCTTAATTCTTAGCCTGATAACGTAATTGGCAAGATCAATACTATACATCTCTGACAAGTTCTTATTTATCCGTCCATTCAGGGTGTCTTCACTGGACGCTGTGGAACAGATCTTGACCATGGTGTGGTTGCTGTTGGATATGGCACCGAAAATGGTGTAGACTACTGGATTGTGAGGAACTCATGGGGTCCAAGTTGGGGAGAGGCTGGTTACATCAAGTTGGAACGTAATGTGGCTAGCACCAATACTGGCAAATGCGGTATTGCCATTGAGGCCTCATACCCTACCAAGAAGGGTCAGAACCCCCCAAGACCTCCCCCATCTCCATCATCTCCTCCTCCTGTGAAGCCCCCCACCGTGTGTGACGACTACTACTCATGCCCTGTGGGAACCACATGCTGCTGCACCTATGAGTACGGCAACTTCTGCTTCGGATGGGGATGCTGCCCTCTAGAGTCCGCCACCTGCTGTGATGACCATTACAGCTGCTGCCCTCATGAGTATCCAGTCTGTGACCTTGATGCTGGAACTTGCCGATTGGTAACAAATCGTAGATCCCAATATATCTTTTTGTTCTTGTTTTTCTGCAGTGACCCTTTTCATCTTTGCTGATTCTGTGTTTTTACTGAAACAGAGCAAGGACAATCCACTAAGTGTGAAAGCGCTCAAGAGAACTCCGGCTAGAAGCAACCGGCATTTCCACTTTGGCGGCAAGGTTCCAAGTGCTTGAGGATCCAAACCTGTGAAATTGGGTAACCACAAGGAAGAAAGTAAAGTGAATTTGCTCCCAAGAAAATATGCATACCCCCAAGGAAGAAATTGCTTTTGTGTTCATTGAAATACCAATTTGTGCAAACCCTATCTACATTTACTTGGGATTCATTCCTTAAATAGTTTCAATGGTTATTGTATATAAATTATGTAACCAAATCAATTCAAAACAAATTGGCCGCTGTGCTCTTATTTAATCTCACAATGATTTGTGTACTCATTTGGTTTGCTTGTTGCTTGGTTCTGCCCTCTCCATAGTTTTATATGCATCAGCCATGGTGGCCATGACACGGTAGCTTGTTGCTTCTTGTTTAGTCTAACATTTTCCCACGAGTCGAAGGACCTATTACAATTCACAAATATTTTTCTTGGTAATATATTTCCTGGACAACAAGCCCTCTATCAAAGCGGCTACAAGAATTATAAACGAAAGTCACTATCATCAATATTATCGCTATCATCAACAAGAAAACATACGATACATAGTTTGTAATATACAAGAGAGAAATACATATAGTACCTTCTTATATTAAAAATTTGACATAAAATACGAGAGTGGTACATTTTGTAGATATTATTTAAAAAAGAACAAGAACATAGAAATGTGACAATATATACCACTTATATTTAACTATTGTAAAGTCAAAATCATATATTCTCGAAACATTTATACTAAATTTTAAAAATTACAAAAAATAAAATAAAAACAATGTGTTCTTTTTATAAATAAATAATTTTTTATTATTTATTTATAGCAAACATTGATTTCGAGACCCTATTTCGGTAGTTCTGAATAATTTTTGGGTGTTTCAGGTACACTATGTGGCTGGTGTACCATCCAATAGACGTAGTACATGTGGAATATTTCCAATGTAGCCAATCACATGTCATAAAAAGCAATGCATTAAGTTAGAAAATAATTCTACATATTCTATGTATATTGGATGATACACTAACCACGTGGTGTACCTCGTTCTGAAGGCTTTTCTTTTCTAACTCATACTAGTCCGTGAGAAATTTTCAAAATGATTTTTGTTGAGGCCCAAAAAAAATTCGTGGTTAGGCCCGAATGAATTCATGACCCAAAAGCGATATATTATCGAGAAAAGACTTAATTTGGAGCACGCGAAAATCTGCCATGCGCGAGTTATACTTTGCATGCCACGCCAAATAAGAATCTATTATGCTAGAAGATAAGATTAAAAGCATAAAATGCATTTAGCTCTGCAAATCCGTGCTAATTATTTTATCAAGCGTCAGTATGCCAAGCAACATGCCGTGCCAAGTGGGAAATCGTCATTTCACGCCCAATTACACTGCAAGCTTAAGTGGGCCCAAGCCACTCAAATGCCCGGGGCTTGCTTAAGTGGGTTGTGGTATGGATGGTGACAAGTTATCACGGGGTCCATCGATGGGCCAAGAAATGGGAGTCTCGGGTCGCTTGGGGGCCTCGAGACTCAAGCCCATTTTCTTAGGCCCAAACATGGGCAAGCACAAGGAAGGAGATGGGTCATTGCCTCAACCAAAGTAAGCCCATTAGAATAAACTAGCCAAATAAGTCTATTGACCCAATTAGCATAGCCCAACCAAGATAAGCCCATTGCCCCAATTAAAATAAGCCAATACTTGATCAAAATATCCCATCCGTTGGATGAATCATGTGGTGGACTTAAAAGACTTATGAAATTAGAATAAGAGGGCAGCATCAGACCTAGCACTCAGTTTGAAAACAAAACCAACGTTGGAAATCTACACATAGGTAGCTGCTGGGAACTAGTTCCAAGTATAGGAATTCAAGAAACCAAGGGATTTTGGCATGCAAGGGAGGATGCCACCCCTTAAACCAACGGGTACAGTCACTTTCTTTCCTTCATCAAGCTGGGCCATGGAAAGAGGAAGAAAGAGGAGAAAGAAGATGAGTGAAAAGGGGAAGCCCTCTTCTGAGGTCGCCGCTGGAAGAGGCTTAGAGCACCCAAAACATCTGATTTTGTGGGATTGGTCAGAACTGACCTTGCCACTATGAGGTAAGTCAAGAAGGAAGAGGAGAAAACAAGGAGAGAGCCTAGCTAAGTTAGGAAGAAACCATTAGGGTTTCTTGAAGAAGAGCAAACCTCAGCAATTATAAATAGGGCCTCTCCCACCCAGCCAAACAACAACAATCCACAGCCTTCAGAGAGCAAGCTTTCTCTCTTGAAAACTCAGTAAACTTTCGTGCTTTGGTAGCCCATTTTCCCCATCTCCCCTGCTTTGGCAAAATCACTACAGTTCTGACAGAGTCACTGTCGAGCTGCCGGAAGCTACGAAAACCACCCAAAACTCTCCTCCTTAGAACCTCTCCCCTCTTCCTTAGAATCTCTGACCTCCATAGGAATCCATGGACCCTCTCTTTCCAAAAGTGCTAAACTCCTGATGACTTTGCTCCCATGCCACATGCTCACCATGCCAAGCCCAAAAGTTCATCTGTGAATGTGAAGAAACTATCTGTAACTTTCTGTTGCTTTCGTTGGAAAAGATAACCAGAATACTTCCTAAGGTCTTGCTACCCTTTCGAAGCATTTTGGGGCCTAATTTCGAACTCAAACAGAGGGGATAACTTCACCAGCCCAGCCCACTTGCTGCCGGAAGGAAAAAGCCCCTACAATTTTCAATAATAATGTTTTTGTGTTTCAGCACCTATTAAAAAACAGGGGAAAATAAACTTTTTTTCCGTAAGAATTCTTTGTTCATTTTATTGATCTCCACACTTACCGGAACCCTTATTCCTATAATAACTAAATAAACTATATACATACATATATTATGCATATTGGATTTATTTTTTAATACTCTTTTATATTATTAAAAATTATAAAAATCTATATATATAAAGCAAAAGCAGAGAATGGTAAAACATTCAAAATACCAGAAAATGTCATTCGTTAATGTAAACATTAAGAATTGAAATTATTAATTAAATGAGAATAATATGAAAAATTCACACTTTTTCATATTAAAAAAATTAAAATTGAAAGAAAAATTAGATAATAGATCCTATTTTTATAGAACATAACTATCCATTATCTTTTTTAATTCTAAAATAAAATTTAATTTTTTTTTAAAAAGCCTCTTACAAGTGCGAAAACGCGTACGAAAAAGCTAATAAGAATATATGTTTAAAGTATTGGTCCAAAGTATTTTTTGGGACTTTGATCGAGTGGTATTTTTCCTCCAAATGTTCTGATTCCCATCGTTGATAAAAAAAAACATGCCGTAAAAGAAAATTATTGTCTTTTGGTAAAAAAAAGAAAAGAAAAATTATTGCAATTTTATACGTATTTAGTATTTACTAAACAGGTAGGGGAAAATGAAAAATAACAAACGCAACGCACCTTACCGTTTTAAGCCATTACTCTGTACAAGCCAACAACATCGTACCGTTTTATTGCCGCGAGATGACGATCTAACGCCGAAGATATCACAGAGTCAAGGTAACATCACCACCGTCGATTCGGTTGACCAAAACCGAAGCACGTGAAAATGATAGCAGAAAGACCTTGCTAACCCGCCCGATTACCAAGCCTCAGTTTCTCCCTCTCTCTCTCTGTCTCTCTCTGCGTGAAACCCTAGACAGGCTTCAGTTTACTTGTGTGAGATCCTCGGGGCTTCTAAATTCTCGGGCTTTTCATCTCGGTAAGATTGGATCCTATTCGTAGATCTCTAAAATTGCTTTAATTAGTCACTTAGCTCACGTTTTCTTGTTCATAGTGAGTGTTTTCATTTAATTTCGTTTTATGCGGATCTTGTGGTTATTTCAATTTCACTTCATCAGAATAATCTGATTTTTTGATAGTTTTCTTCAATGGAATTCATATGTATATGCATATGCATATGTTTTTATGTGTAGAAATGTAACTTGAAGAATGGTGCTTGAATTGATAACGTTGTTGTGAGTTGGAGATAAGCTGAAGTTTTGTTTCTATTTGGATAAGCATGCCAAGGGCTATGTGTTAGACTGACTGTACCCAGAAATGGAGCATTCTATTTATTTAAAGAAGATAGGCTTTAGTTTTGACGGTTGGCTTGGAGAGAGCAAGAACTATTGGAAATGCAGAAACTAAGAATTCCATGTTTCTACTCGCGGGATTGGCCGGGAAAGCTTGGAAACAGTTGGTTAGATTTGGGGAAACCTGTTTATAAAACCATTTGTTTCATTATTGAAGTCTTTAAGCTTGGATATCTCTTATGTTTTATTTTCATTTTGACGTAGATTTATAAAAAGGTTTTTTTTTTACACGGGTAGAGCAATAAGGGTTATGTGCTTTTTCTTTTTTTGGTCTCTCTTGTCATTTGAATTTGTGGAGTGATAGTTGCTTGGTTGATCATCAGTGTAATAGTATTAATCGTAAGTGGTTCAGTTTTATGCTACATTAACTGATGGACATTGTACATAATTGCACACTTCTGTTTGTCTTTTTCTCTTCTGTTTTAGCCCACGGAGAGAATAAGAATGATTAGAAAGTGAGAAAGAAAATAGAGGAAGATTGGAATATGTTGGTTTTTTCTTATATATTTTTGGCTGAAAATAAAAAGTCCATGGTTTTTGTCTTAAAATAATTGTTATGTGTGTGCTTTTCAGCTACAGAAAGTTCATATGCTGGGTTTGTGAACTTCTATTTTCAATACCCATTTCTCCATCAGGGTCGCTGGGGTAATAGGATGGATTCAGAATCCGCTGATTCATCGACTGCTCCTCAAACTAAAGCTCCTCAGGCACAACCTCCTGCTGCCACGGACTCTGGATCAGATTCTCAGGATGTGCCAAATAAGCCATTTTCTTCTGGCTTGTCATCATGGGCCAAAAATCTGAAAATTCCTCAGCCAATAGCACCAATGCAGGACAGCTCTACAACTGGGAATGCTGGACAATCACCCTTTGCACGCTTTACTAGTGGGTTAGGATTGCGCTTGTCTCCAAAAGCTCCATCGGCAGATGAGGGTTCAAGTGGAAGTCCAACAACTCAGCAACCTGGTTTTATTGGAACAATTACAAAAGGCATAGCTGATTCTTCTAAGAGTGTGGTGAAGGCTGTTCAGGTTAAGGCCCGACATGTTGTCTCCCAAAACAAACGAAGATACCAGGTGGGTCTCCTGTGTTACTGATTTCTTGCTGCTGTGGTCTTTTTTTATTTTTATCTTCTTTATAGGGGTTATAATTTATAAACTGCTTTCCTTTTGCTTCCTTGCCCTGTAGTCTCTGTCATTTCAAAGCAAACAAGACGTCTCCACATGTTATGAATTTTTTAGCATTTGTATAACCCAATTTTCTGCCTTGTGTATAGGAAGGAGGATTTGATTTGGACATGACTTATATTACAGAGAACATTATTGCTATGGGATTCCCTGCTGGTGATATGAGCTCTGGGTTTCTAGGATATGTTGAGGTTAGTAAGTAATATACTCTACATTTGACTTCACTTGTCCTGTTCCTTTGTATCACCAAAATTCAGTCTACCTAAATATGTAATGCAGGGATTCTACAGAAATCATATGGAAGAAGTGATTAAGTTCTTTGAAACTCATCATCAGGTAATAATGCATTTTGGTTCATGATCTTTATATTCATCTTTGGATAGCATTGCTAAAATCCTCTTAATGCTTAATCTTCATTTAATATTTATTTTACAAGATTTTATATTACCTTATGATGATCCATTCGTAATGTTTCTGAGTATACTAATGTTTCTGAGTATACTTAATCACTTAGATAAACTCTATCTCTTTCTCTCTTGTTGCATCTTGGTTCAGACTCCAGATAATATTAATTTTAAAACACTGAACAAAAAGGCACACACGCTGACAATCTCCCAAGCATAATGTTTCAACCGTTTATTGTGTTTACTCGGAACTGCTGGTGTTTTTATCTGAATTGAGTGGAACTTAACCCTTGTGTATTTAGTTTGTTAGCTACAGAAGTGCAGCTTCTTTCATTAGCTATTTCATGTATGGTTTTGCTGACATCAGAAACTGTATCCGTAAATTTCTTATATAGTGTGACTGTTTTATACCCTTTTTTTATTTGCTTTGTTGGTTAAAGAAATGTGATTAAGCTTCTGCCAATTGCTATGATATATTGTACTGATATGGTAAGAAATATCATTCTCAATGTATTTTTACATGTTGGAATATCTGATCTTGGGATATGTGCAGGGCAAGTACAAAGTTTATAACCTTTGTTCTGAAAGGCTGTATGACGCATCCTTATTTGAAGGAAAGGTGAGTCATGATTTTTCACTTGTGGGTGTGCCAACGGTTTTCATTTTAACCATTCAAATTAGTGATCTGTACTGTGGTAGGCTGGAATTGAAGCGTGGCTAGGTTATTATTGAGCTTAAACCATGGCATTCAACTAGAACTTCTCACAAGTAGGGACGGGGAATGGGTACCCACTAAGTGTTAGGGATGTAGTGGTAATTGTGATGGTGGTGATAGTGGTGGTAGTGGAATCCCAATAAATTTACCTTTCCTTTTTTGACGAGTGAGTCAATGTTATTTTCAAGAACCATGAAGAACAGAAGCATATGTTAAGTTCATGAGACTAGAACAACACAAGTGACAAGTCCTATTTGGTTATATTCTAATGTTCTTTTTGGAACTCCACAATTACTCTATATCCTAACAGATCTGATATAGGCACCCCACTAAGCTGATAGTCTAGATATTGGTGCATTCCTTTTTTTATATAATAAAGAATAAAGGCCGTAGTAAACAAAGGATAATCGCTTGAAGTACATGTGCTGTGTCTGGATTGTAATTATTCAAAACAAAGGTGTTCTGTTGTGACAGCTTCCTGTATTTGATTTATCATTTTGTCTACAGGTGGCTAGTTTTCCGTTCGATGACCATAATTGCCCACCAATTCAGCTAATAACGTTGTTTTGTCGAAGCGCTTATTCATGGTTGAAAGAGGATATTGAGAATGTTGTCGTCGTGCATTGCAAGGCTGGAATGGCAAGAACAGGATTGATGATTTCCAGTCTTCTTCTTTACTTGAAGGTATATTTGTGCATAGTATTTTTCGTGAAAGTGTGAAAAAGAATCTCATGGAAAAATGAGTTAATTTCTCAGTTTCATATTGTATCTTGTTTAGTTATTGTTGTAGACTTATTTGCCATCTCTTCAGTTTTTTCCAACCGCTGAGGAGTCTATTGACTACTACAACCAGAAAAGATGTATTGATGGAAAGGGGCTTGTTCTTCCAAGTCAGATTGTTAGTATTATTTGCTCTATTTTCTTTTGAGAGCTACATATTTTTGATTTCTTACCACTTACCCTTCTTACATCTTATGTGTTGGGCTAATTTTTGTCTGCTGTTTTTCTAGAGGTACGTTAAATATTTCGAGCGCATCTTAACGTACTTCAATGGTGAAAACCCACCGGGGCGCAGGTATACTTTTAGCTATATATCCATTTTGTAGTATCTTTATTTTTCACATGGACACTGATGGAATATTTTGTTTGCATCATATGCAGGTGCATGCTTAGGGGCTTCCGGCTTCATAGGTGCCCATACTGGATCAGGCCCTCCATTACTGTTTCTGATCATAATGGTGTGTTCCATCATCCTCGCTGCGTCTGTTACCACCACCCTTCCACTTTCCTACTATGCTGTCTAATGATAAACCTTCTACCATCACATTCATCTGTTATATTTGCCTTTTGTCTTCTTAGGGTTATCTGCAGCTAGATCTTCTTCTACACTTGTTTTTTATTCGAAGTACTATTGCACATTGTTGAATGTGGAAAGATGACCTAACTCGACACTAACAAGTGCTTCACGTTTCTTTTTACTAAATAATCCTCAGAACTCTGAAAAAATTCATTATATGAAATTATGAATGTGGGATGTTTAAAAAAAAAATTTCTACACTGATATCAAAGACAAAGAGTAAAGATCTTGTTACCTTATTCAGAGCTGACCTGATAGTGAGCTCAAAATGTGTCTCACGATTCACTTGGAAGCACATTTATCCATTTTGTTTGTGTTGAACTATGTCATGCTGATGCTTGCAAAGACTCATAAACGCATGAAAACCATGTATTTCTTAGAGTTTAAGTACTGCATAGTTCTGAAAGTCATATTTATAAGCTTATTATTATGCTGATGCCTTTGCTTTAATGCTCTCAGGTGTTCTCTTTTCCACGAAAGAGCATCCAAGAACCAAGGGTCTTTCGGTAGGTTTTTTTTGTTTGATAAAAGTTAGATACAAGTTTCATTAAAGGTTCTGCCTTTTTTCCGTAATTTGTAGCTTTCTGCCGTCCTTATGATAACTTGGGTTTTGCATGTAAATTATATTGACAGCCAGAAGATTATTGGTTTTCTGCTCCAAAGAAGGGTGTAATGGTCTTTGCGCTGCCGGGGGAACTTGGCTTGACAGAGTTAGTTGGGGACTTCAAAATCCATTTTCATGATCGTCAAGGAGATTTTTACTGGTATGTAGTCTTCCTTCCCATTTGTTTATGCTTTGTGTGGCATGGAACAGATTCTCTTTTGTTCTAATACTGTTATTGTCATTTATTCCCAGCTGGTTGAACACAACGATGACTGAAAATAGAAAAGTTTTAACCAACAACGATCTGGATGGGTTTGACAAGGTACATCTCTTTCTTATTTTGCATTTTTATTTCAAGATGTATGCTTTGTGCTAGCAAAATACAGAACCTTGGAAACTCATTGTTGGTGGTCTGCTCATGTATAGCACTTGCAATTGTTGAAATATATTTGCTTTGTATTTACTTTACCATATGCCCCACAACCTGGATAAAATAACAGATGGTGAGGCTGGTTAAGGGTTGGTCTTAGGTCAGAAGTGTTAAAAGTGGAAAAATGCCCTGGAACTTTAGCTATTTATCAAATATTGATACCTGTTGGCTGAAACAAAGTGAGCCATTCTACACCTTGAGAGCACACTTTTTTGCATTATCACTCTGCTTTTGCTGTTTACCATCTATCACTGCTCGTATTCTCATCATGTGGTGTGGGAGATATAGCTGGGAGCTTTTAGTGGAGTGCACTCAGTGGAGCGTTATATGATACAATTGAGTGCTCGGTTGTCGAGATGGTATTTCAATTGGACTCATAGGACTCCCTCTGCTTCTCTTTTATGTTTTTTAATTTTGTTTAATACCTCCTTTTCTCAATAATTTCTTATTTAGTTAAAAGATTAAAAAAGGATGGCCAACTTAACTGTAGTTTGTAATGGGCTTTCTGCAGAGAAAACTTCCTTCCCCGGGATTTCAGGTTGAAGTGGTTTTAGTGGATTATAACGGCAATGTCCCTATGACACCTAACACTGAAACTTCTACTAAGAAACCGGATGAAAGCTCAGGTACCAATACTTCCTCAGATGACGGGGGTACAGCTGCTCCACAAGAAAGTAAAAGCCCAGGAAATCAAGATAAGGATGATGTGTTTTCAGACAGTGAGGCAGAGGAATCTGGCTCTTCCAAGAGCCGGCAAGCAGAAACAACTTCGGCAGCAGCAGGTGGAACTGTGGCCAGTACAACCACCAGTTCTGAGTCTAATACCAAATCAGATCAAATTGCAAGTTTAACACATGCGACTAAACAAGTTTCTATTGGAAACGTGGACTCGAAACAGGTACCTGCTGCGAGTGAGCCAAAAGTTTCTGTTGGTGGTGGAAATGTCCCAGGCCTCGAGGCTCCAAACTCGGAAAGTGAATTTAAGGCAATGGCCGCGGATGCCTCTGTTTTCACGTTTGGAGATGATGACGACTATGAAAGTGAGTAAATCAGGGGGTTGACGTTGGTGCCTGGAACTTAGGGAATCTGTACATAGTATGGTTTGCAAGCTTTAAGTCCAGCAGTTGCTGATAATAGGTCATGTTCAATCCATTCGTTCAGTTTGTAATTGAAGTATGTTTCTGGTTAGTGGATTGATCAAGCAAATTTTTTTTATTGGAGATGCGAATAATCAACATCAAACTGTGATGGGAATTGTTGGAATTCATTTTATTTTTTGTAAAAAGAAAAAAAGAAACCTGTAATATATCATTTCCTGCTTTCTGGGGTATACTTTGAGTCTTTTGTTCTTTTCTTTTTGTTTGCCTTTTTAATGTTATCCTTCATTTGCAGGACAGTGACCGTCCTCTTCCATCCAAGTTCGAGTTCCCATCCTTGTAATTTAGAATAATTTAGACCATTGTTTTTATGCTATCCTGCCTGCAACAAGCAATCCAGCAAAGACAAATTCACAAATATTTCCTATTTTTCAAACCCAAACATTGTGAATTTCAACTAAGTTGCGAAGCCCACTCTGCCTTACTTCCAGCAAATGCCTTAGGGATTTAGTTGTATATTTCTTCTTAACATGTCGCTGATTTGGTCTAATGGAGACTTTGTCATTTGGCCTGCTATCGATCTTTTTCTTTTCCTATAAGAAACAAAAAAAAAAAAGGAGCATCCACCACGATGAAGGTGGAGAAAGACTCCAACTAGTCTCCAATGTAACAGGTCAACTTTGACCATTTATTTTCTTGCACCATTCTCATTTTTATATACCAACTCAGTTCCAAGTCTAAGTTGAAGTGGGGCCCAACCAAACAATTATTCAATTTTTATTTAAACACAAATAAATAAAAATATATGTTGATCTCTTTAAAATTAGTTCAATGAGATTATATTAATGGATCGATACAATAAAAATAAGAATTGTGAAAGTCAATAAATTTATATTACGAGATACAACTGGGGAAAAAAAAACTTCAATGGCATATTGACGAAACAATCTAATTATTAATTAAGGCATGTGTTCAAATTGATGACTCGTTTTATTTATTTATTTCATACTTATTGTTGCGTGACAAGAATAATTCAACCGAACAATTGAATTCTTGTAAATGAAGTTTTAAATAGAATCATAATATCCTACAAGAAAAAAAATAAATAGAATCATAATATCAACCCGAAATTCCTAATGAGATGTGCGCAAACTGACCCAGACATCTCATGGTAATTACCAAAAAAAATTCCAAATGAGAAGGAGTAATTAATCACCCCTATGTCATTGCCGACGGTAAGAAAATCGTGTGTCCAAATTAGAGAGACAAAGATATGCCGCGTTCGGACAGCGTGTCTGCCCATGCAGCCATCTTTGCGAGAAAACCACGCCTACGTGTCAATTCCTTAATTTAACCAAAAAAGAAAAAAGGAAAGTCTTGCTAGTTCCACGCGCTTTCCATCGCTGAAACTGAGATTTCATTAATTTCACGGAACCAACCATCACCGTCTCCTGTTCCTTCCTCGAAGTCCCAGAACTGGAAAAAAAATTAAAGACCCTCGTTGAATTACATTAACTGCGGCTATTATTTTAACCAAACCATGTTCTAAATTTTAATTAAAAAAATCAAAATTAAAAAGAAGAAAAAACGCGCAATTACATTATTGTATAAAAAGGACAAGACCTTTCAGAGGGAGAGATGTCAAGATATCGACTTTCATCCCATTATTCGTCTGCACCACCACACTACTTGTTTCCTAACTATTCGTCCATGTCGATTTCTGGTATTCAAGGGCAGCTCCTTGAGGTCACTGGTATAATTTCTCTTCCCTACAATTTTATTTTACAAAACCCATCAACGTCTTTTCTATTTTTTCTCGTTTAATTTTCCGTTTTCTGGTGTGTTCTTCTCAATTCTGAGTTTTTGAGATGTGGGTTCTCATTATCTGGTGCTGCAGTTGTTGCTTGTAACAAGTTGAAGGATACGGAATGGTTTTCACGGCAAGACCCATATGTTTGTCTTGAATATGCTAACACCAAGCACCGTACCAGAACATGCACAGGTATTTTTCAATTTTTACCCAATTTTACTTGGTGAAATTTGGCTTAAAGTTTTGTTCTTGTTTCTGGGTTTTTGTTCTTTTCTTAATCTAAACCTTCAGATCTGAAATTGGACTTAAGCCCAATTTGATTTATCTGGTGTAGACGGTGGTAAAAATCCTACATTCCAAGAGAAGTTCGTGTTTCCGTTGGTTGAAGGTCTTAGGGAAATGAATGTTCTGGTCTGGAATAGCAATACTGTCACCTTGGACGACTTTATTGGCGAGGGAAAGTATGATTCTCATCCTTTGTGTTTGAATATCTCAATTTTGGCTTTTTTTTTGTGTGTGGGTAAAATAGGGGGCAAAGCCCAAACCAAAGAGATTACACAGAAATAAATCTAGGCCTAATTTTGGCAATTTTTTAAGATACCCTTTTGCTTGTTCTGGGTTTTTGAGTTTGCTAATTGGATTATTTGGTGTGTGATTATTTTTAGGGTTCAACTTCAGAAGGTTCTTTCACAGGGTTATGATGACAGTGCCTGGACGCTCCAGACTAAAACTGGCAGGTAACTACATAAGTTTGAGCTCATAAACTGTTTTATTTTGTTCTATAATAAAATCTAAATGGTTTATAAGTGATACGAATCAGATGTGTTGTTATTTTTCTGTACAAATTACAATGTTCTAGTTGAATGTCCATATTCCGAAATTCTTAACCTCAATTGTTATTGCTCCCTGTTCCATCTGTACTTAGTCAAAACTCTAGGTGCACAGCGGTTGGTTTTTGTATACCGTGCATGCTAAGTCAATGATCTTTATGTTTCCATCCCTCTGTTGCTTTAACATCACATTGCATCCTTTCGTTAAGTTTTTTATTTTACTCTTTTCCATGATGAGACAGCTTAGTATTGGACCTGCATTGCATTAGATGACATAGGTTTTGAAAGTTGGATTATGAATGGACCGTGCTAGTTTATCAGTTGTTTTAGGAGTAAACATGGGGTGAATTGTGTTAGCACCTTCCATGTTTAAGCTGTAACACCAGTGAGCATCTGTTGGTCCAAATAAATCAACTCTAAGTAGACTGATGTCCCTAGCATACAATGACATTTCTGATTGCAGAATCTCCAATGAAAATCACTCTACAAGGGAACAATTAGTTTAAAGTAATACAAATTCATTTGAACGACTTTCATATGGCTTTATGGTCCATCTATTGATCCTCACAACAGCTCAAACTTAGGTCGTGTTAATCAGTCACGAGCTTTTCCTTTATACTAGGAAGAAAATTAGGGGAAATCAAAGGAGAGGGAATTGATATACTTCCTTATCTGTAGTGCAGGGCATCCCTTTCAGGACACGCTAGGTTGGACATGGGGTTAAAATTTTGTATGGTATATATCCCTTTTATTAAGTTGAGTGTTAATTTACAATTTGGGCTAAAGAAGAGAAAACAACTGGTGGGAATGGTTTCATATCTAAAAGTTCTTGCAACACTTTTCATCCTTCCTGAGTAGCCAATTTTGTCTTACCTTTATAACAGAAGCACAGAATTGGTTTTTGTATCTAGAAGTTCATCAAACTAATTGTCCTTTAGCATCTACATTTCATTTTGCTACGATTATGGGAAATATTCCTTTGTATTGAAAAATTGTTAGACTTCTGACATTAAATCTTTTTCATTGTAGATATGCAGGAGAAGTGAGGGTAATCATGCATTATGCGAAGACCAATGTAAGTTGCACTTTTTCTCACTATAACCGGGTTATTATTGAACAGTATTGTCTTGTATGTATTCATATTAATTACCTATCCAACTGAATTACTGTGTTTGGGTCACTGCAGAAACCAACAGCAAGCTATGCTCCATCTGCTCCCCCATATGCAGCACCACATGTACCACAATCTCATCTATATTCAACACCTCCGCCCCCCGCTCCTTATGGACCACCAGCATCTGGACCTTACCCACCACCACCAGCAGCCTACCCAGCTCCATCTCCCTATCCTTCATACACACCTAGTTCAGCAGGGTATCCACCATCCGCATATGGTCCCCCTCCATCTGCCTATGCTCCCCCACCATACCCACCAACTTCAGCATATCCTCCATCAACGTATCCACCACCTCCACAACCCTCGTCCTATTATCCTCCAGGTAACTTCATTTCTTCTTATGTTTCGTACTTCTTGCTGCCAGCATGACTCATCAAATACTGAGTCTCTGTTTTCTGCTTTTCAATTAGGTCCTTTTCCTGGACTTTATCCTCCTCCTCCACCACCGTACTGAGATAGAGCTCCTCCAGGCCCAAGTGAAGAAGCAATTGATAAGATGTGGTGATAGTCATGTATAGACTTTTCCTCTTAGTTTGGCGGTTGTGTTACCCGGTGCACTTTTATGTTTCAAATTGCAAATATGTGCACTTTCTTTTTCTCCCCTGTTGATAAACCGTATATACAGAGGTTTTGAAGGAGAATTTTGTTACATAGATGATTCATTTGGTTACCCTTTGCGCTTTTACTTAATTCCCAAAGGCAGATAAATGTGTTATTTTTACGTTTGTGCTGAAGACATGCAACCAAGGGATAGTTCTCAGAACTAATCAAATCTAGCAGGCTTCACTATTAACATGATTGGGGTTTTCAATCCAGCAGGCTTTGAACTTGTTTGATAACTATGAAGCAATAAAAATGAAATGTAAATCTGAATTTTCATCTGAACTGCAAACAAGATGCATTATTTTCAGCTCATTTTGAACATGCTATAAGAATTGCGATATTTTTTCAAGAAGTTTGCGGGAACACCATATCTTATGGAGTTTTTTTTTATATCAAAAATAGTCAAAATTTACTCTCTTATTTTCATAAATGTTAGTTTTGTTAAAAAAACTTTGAAAAATAGTAAAAAACCCACTTAAATAGACTCAAATACCCTCAAAACTAAATATATATATATTTTTAGGACAAATTCGGGAAACATTAGGAAAAGGAAATCGCACTTGTGATCCCACTTCCATCTTCTAACTATCCATTCCATTACTCACGTCCTCAGCCCAGAGGCAGCTCCCTCCTCCATCTCCATGTTGTGGACTGTTAAGATCCCATGAGCACGACCATGCTCGCCCCTGCATATGTTTATTAAAAAAAATGGTAGACCGAACAAAGAAGCAAGGGAAACACACAAAAAATATAAATAATGGCACTTACAGTACAGGGAGTTCGACTAGTGCTGCAAACGTGCCTACTAAATTCTAAATTTTTATCTAGTATGGTTTTGCATTTTAGATTTATGTGGTTTTAGTTTTGAGGGCATTTTAGTCTATTTAAGTGGATGTTTGGCTATTTTTTAAAGTTTTTTTACAAAACTAATGAAGTAGGGGTAAATTTTGGTTATTTTTGATAAAAACTCTATCTGAGTCTTATGTTGTATCCTCTCCCTTCTATCGTTAGGTTAAAGCATGTCGTGATCAGAAGTAGGGTTCTGAGTTTTAATGGAGTTTTCAGTTGTATGTTACAGAAAAAGCAGCTCTGTAGAGGATGGTGTACAAAATGATCATCGCTTGCCCTGTATTCTGAATAAATTATGAAATAATCTCTTCTTCAATGACTGGGAATGGAGCAGAAATCATATTTATGTTCATAGCTTTCTTTGACGTGTTAAGAGATACAAGCATGCATTGTCTAAATTTTTTATTTATTACATGGCTGGCAAAGCCTAATGCTATTATTTAATTTTGATCTTTTATAATGATTAATGCTATGCAATTCAGTGATCTTATTGGGTCTCTGGAGGGTTTTGTCCAAAATTAAAAAAGTCTTACATAAAATACAAAGGAGCTTGTAGTTCAAGTGGTTAACAGCATTTAATCTACACTCGAGATCCTAAGCTCGATTCTTCCGTCCCCCAATATCACTTGTACCAAATTTTTTTTTGCATACAATAGATGCACATGATGAAAGTGAGTTGAATCTAGAAATAAAGCAAATAAAGCAAACAAAGCAACTCCCTAATTAAAGCTCTAGTTTTTAAACAATGCCAGTCGTACAAGAATTTTACCTGCAATAGCAAGCATCGAGCTGATCCTGCCTACTTTGTTACATCGCACAACGGATGCTTTTAGTTATAAATTAATCATTCTCACTTAGAATCAATGAGGTTTTACGATTTGAACAGCAACAATAATCAAATTTATGATCTGTTTTGTGTATTTTACCTTCAGGGTGAGCATAAATTCTGCTTCTCCATGCACTGATGATAGATTTCTCATACTGGAGTTAATGTTTTCAAAAGTAAACCGATAGTTTTAAAAAGTTGCCCATTATGAAGATGATGATGAATATCTGGAAAACATGGGTTGGAAGGATTGCTACAACCTGTCAAGTACTTGGCTTCATTAATATGTTTCTCTTCAGATCGACCAAATAAGGTGGGAGCCATGCATGCATGAAGCAAATGCCTCTCCCTTTCACCTTTCTTTTCTCTCTCTCTCTCTCTCTCTCTCTCTTTTTTCTTCATATAGAGAACCTTTTTCAATAGGGTGGTTGAGCCTAATTCTGGATTATGGGTCAAAGGAGTCACTTCATCTAGTTTGTGATGAATTGAGAGAGAAGGGGTTCTTTGGTTTTGGTCAAGGCCTTATGAGCTATCATTTGGGAATTTGAAAAGTTTTGTGTTCAGTGGATGACATGATACTCACTCTCAAGTGCTTCCTGTTTGAACCTCAAATTAAAGCATATCCACTTACTTAGCAGAAGACAATCCAACATAATTCTAGTCTACAAAAAGTTGGGTAGTTAGAAGAGCTTTGAAAGTTTTGCACCTTTTGTTAATTCTGTCATTGACTTATTGTTGATTAAGTACTTAGGAGAAGATGATATTTGTTTTCCATTATAAACCAAGATTTCTTTAATTAGTGGTTAGATTAAGAAGACATTTTACCATATTATAACATCATCACATGGTGTTACGAATCCATTCATATTAAAATCAGTATGTGTATATTTATTGATATTATACCCTGAAATATAAACATGGAATCCACTCATATTATAATACGTGCAACATAATTAGAGTCACGTACAAAAATTTCCCGTCAGACTCTGCTTATTGATTTATTTGCTTAGATGGGAACCCGAAACCTAGTAACTCATCGAGCATAATAAACTTACCAATTTACCATGTTCAGCATGTAGCCAATCAAATTGGCAAGATCTGTCTATATATGTAGCAGATGGGTTTACAGATGACTATATTGTTTGTCCACTCATGGACACCTCAAGATTCAGTGGAAAGGGTCCCGTTTGCACAGATAATATAAGTGGAAGAAATTCATTTGTCATTCGAGTAAAAGTCAATCTGGCCTGTCTTCTGGTTGAACCAGTCTGGATCTTGAACAAAAAAGGTTAAAGGTGGGGCTGTGTAATGACCATGGACAAAGAATTGAAGAAGAACAAAAAAAAAAACAGCTTATTTAATTAATTAATTCGGTGATTTGGGTGTTTTGCTGTGTTTGTGGTTAATATGTCATTATAAGCCGATGATATATTATTATTGCCACAAGAATTGAGGACAGTAGAATTACTGTGCTGCAGTCACAAGATACCAATTCTTGGTTGCCACAATAACCACCACATTGATTTTTACCTAGCTAACTCTCAAGTCTCATGGGGAACTTCACATTGTTGGTGGCACAACTCGTAATGTGTGATTTTATATTGTAATGATTCATGCGTAGACTTTTTTCTCCTAAATCTTAAGTTATATCATGCGAGAGAGACGCGATTGTTATAATTCTGTGAGTTGTGATCCATAATATCAATAAATATGATACATATAACATTATTGTATATGAATAAGTCTAAGCATTTTAAGTTGATATTTAACACGAGGAGGATCCAGATGAAGGGACCCCAAATATGGCCGGATTTAACCTCATGACCATGGGCTGCTTGAGCATCAGTTACAAAATCAGGTTCTCTTAGAACATGATGAACATAACTTTCATTATTTTGCAGTTCTTGGAAAGTGACTTTGCAAGTAAAACATGAAAACCATAAAAGTAAAGGACACATTGAGCTGGTAACTAAAACCATGAAAAGTAGTAACTAGTAAGCATGATTAGGACAGTAATAACTATAAATTATAATCATGGAGCTGGTAAGCCCAACTAACTAAAATTCACCATGTTACTGGTATATTATTAGCTTGATGACTTTGCATGCTTAGTTATATTGATCAATAATTGGGCTAAATTCTTACACGAAAAAACAAAGCAGAATTGTGGTAATTAGTCTGATGGTCCCAATAACTACTACGGATGAAAATTTCTCTGCACAATCGAATTTGGTGCCATCTAATGATGCTGAACACTTCTGCCCTTTTCTTCTTGACTTATCTCACTGTGAAATTTAGACAGAGTGGTTGGCATCTCTTGAAAAGAAACTGCTCTTATAGCTCTGCAGCCTTTGCAAACTGACGGACATGGTGGATATTTCTGGGCCATACATATTTCTTTTGTTATTCCCCCGTTAAAAAGAAATAGAATTTTAGATTATTTAGAGGGGTGAAAAGAATTTGATGAATTATTCCAAACTAAAATACACTAAAAGTGGAAAATTTTCTCTTGTAACATGGTGAATTTTAGTTAGAGTATGTGGATTTTTGATTCCACCCATGCTATAAAAAAAAATTTGTTACAACCAACTCCAATTCTTCCTTCTTTTTTTTTTTCTTCTTTTTTAATACAATCGGAGCAAAAAATATGCATGATTTAACATTCTTAACCATTTGAGCTATAATCGACTGAAGAAAAAAAAAACCACTTGAGCTGCATCTACATGTCGTTTGCACAACCAACTCTAATTTTCAGATTTGACGCAAGGCCTGAAAGTAAAGCTCATATACTTGTAAACACAAACAACAAGAAAATTTAAATGTTTTCAAATTCAAACCTAATACACTTGAGATTATGGCTTGTATCACACTTAATTTTGTACTCTCTTTTTTTAACCCTTGTGTTAATAAGTTAATAATGGATTTATCTTGGGACCCAGAGGGGGCATGTGCCCCATGGTGACCAGGCAGTCCCACCCTATTGATTTATTTTGCTCTTTTACATATGTATTATTTGTAAAATATTGATAACGTCTATATATTGTTGTCATAACCTATCCTTACAAATATATATTTTAGCTCATTTTATGTGTTCAAAGCTCTAAACTTATATGGTGCATAAGAGCATTTTCAACCCAATTGCTTAGTTCAGGCAAAAGACTCTTTAGAGCATCTCCAAGGGAGATGTCAAATACCAAATATCAAATTTAAATTTGATGACTGATATGACAATTTGATATTTACACTGTTTTACACTCCACCCTATATGTCAAATAAATAATTATTGTAACAATCAAATCATTCAAGATAAAGAAGAAAAAATTAAAAAAGGAAAGTAATAAATGAAAGTAACAGCCAGTTGTCTTTAAAAAAATAATAAAATATTCATTTGACATTTTGCTTTTGGGATGTCAAAAGTAACAACCGAACCTCCAGCCTTCATTCCACATCAACTTTAACAATTCGGTTGGAGAGATGTGAGATGTTATTTCTAGCCGTTAAATATCTATGTGGCACTTTTGACATATCGGTTGGAGATGCTTTTAGGCTTCAAAATTCATTTTTAGAGCCTAATTCTTGCCAAGGCAAGAGGTGAGCTCCACCAACTCCGGCAAGACCTAAGGCAAGATGAGCCTGAGCTCCTACCCGCAGGCTCTGACGTCAGCGTTGACGCCAGGCTAGCATCAGCACACAAAATTATTATTTTTTTACTATTGGTGCATGACATACTAGCGGGGACTGTGCGCGTTACGCACGCCAACGGTAAAAAAGACATGGACAAGAAAAATTGGGAAACCATGGCCATGGATACGAGCCATATGTCCCCTAAAACAAAGGCGTTTTGGAAGAAAGAACGAATGGATGTTATGAGAAGAAGGCTTTTCTATGACGATGGACCTAACAGCATGGATTAGTTAAATAACGAAAATCATTAGGTTGTATTGATAGAGTTGCCATTTCTTAATTAGTTGTATTGATTGTCTTTTATTGAATAAAGAAAGCATTCAATTATATAACCATTTATTTAAAACATTGCATAAATCAAAACAATTCACAAATAAAACAAAGCATAATTCAAAACTAAGCATTAAACTTGACTTCATTGACCGTTATTGTCTCTCAGTGCCCATAAGTGCTCGATCAAGTCAACTTGATATCTTTCGTGAACATAAGAAGATTGCATTTCCGTATAACGATCAATCATACGATTGTTGTAACGGCAGTACCTAATCAAAGGTTCGTGCTCCAAGGGTTGTCCATTTACTCCCACGACTCGTTCATAAATTCTTGTCAATGTCGTGTTTATAGGATAGGGTTCAAACAACTTTAGTTCATCATAATCATCCTCCAAAATCATATTATAGTGGATGATGCAAGTCATTATAATGCTCATAAGCACTTCTTCATCAAACATACGAGAAGCCTCCCTAATGATTGGGCAACGAGCTTGGAGGATACTAAAACATCTTTCCACATTTTTCATATAACCCTTTTGATAGACAGCAAAGTATTTTTTCTTCTTCGATTGGGGATGCCAAATTGTTTTGACGCATGTCGTCCACCTCGGGTAAATTCTGTCTGTTAGGTAGTACCCACCCAAGTAGACAATATTGTTGATTTGATACGTGATCTGAGGGGAATGTCTTCTCAACACATCATTGAACACCAGGAATTGATCAAGCACATTAAGGTCGTTTTGAGATCCTGTAACATCGAAAAAGGCATGCCAAACCCAGGTATCGAATGATACTTTTTTTGCCCTTTCTATTCCCATAATCTTCTTGCCATGTAGTTGGGCAATTCTTCCACTCCCAGTGCATGCATGCGATGCTTCCAATCATGCTTAGGAAACCTCGAGCCTCGGCTTTTTGTAGAAGCCTTTGGAGGTCCCTAGTCGTAGGTTTGCGGAGGTAATCCCTTGTGTAGATAGTTTTAATTGCATCACAAAATCTAACCAAACGCTCTAGGATAATAAATTTCCTCATCCTAGCAATCTCATCCACCTGGTCTGAAAATGCGTCATACACTTATAGCCGTAAAGAAGCTATAAGTGTTTGCTCCGGAAGAAGACTAAAAACCCTAAGAGCATCATACTTCTGAACGAAGTATGCGTCGTAATTGCAAACATCATGCATGATTTTATTGAATAAATGAGGGTGCATTCTATATCGCCCTTGAAAATCAACACTAGAGTTAGGGATCATCATTTGGCCCGCGGGCTCGGGTGCCCATGGGGCCCCGCCCGGCCCATCGAGAAAAAACCCAGCCCGGCCCGTTATGGGCCATGGGCCAACCCGGCCCATCAAAGTGTGGGCTAGGCTTGGGCTAAGGGGTCTAAAGCCTAGCCCGGCCCATAGGCCCGGCCCAGAGAAGCCCATAAAAACCCGGCCCGTTTGGCCCATCAAAGCCCAGCCCGCTTGGCCCATGATTATAATGTATAATTATAATTATAATTTATTATAGTGGACTATGGGTGTACTAATTTCTAAAAAAAAATACTTCTTGATTTTGTTTTTTTCCTTTTGGTAGGAACTTAAACTCTCTCTAGACGTGGTTTTTATTTATGGAATTTACTCACAAAACCAACATGAGTATTGAACAAATAAATACCATATTCGTAAATTGTTTTATAAAAGTCACAACACAACACTAGCCCATTTTTTAACCACTGACCGACACCTTTAATCAAAGAGAACCATGAAAGGAAAAAATAAAAGAAAAACACCCAAGATTTGTTTAATTTTATTTCTCTTTTCGGGAATGAGAAAATTCTCTAGAATTAAGAGGGAACGGGTAAAAACATAAAACACCAGAAAACGCAGAGCCACCTGAGGCATCATGCTAATTGCCTCTATTTTCTCTTATTTGTAGAATCTGCAATAGCTCCGCATGATCATTGTTTCTCTTCCACAGTGCTTCTACATGCTGGTTGGCACAATAGAGCTGCCTTTGCAAATCCGCCACCTGAGCCTTCAAGGAGGCTACTTCCTCGGTCAGAGCTCCACACTCTCGCGTCCTCGCCAGTAATCTTATGCCCAAATTTGTAGCGGAGACTGCTTGGAGAACAGTTAAATCATGAGACTCCTCCACCGCGGCCTTGTCTGACCTCTGTGCCACGTGCAGATGATCTGCCGGTGTGAGTCTACTAACAGTCATGCCTCCTGGCAGCACTACTCTTTTCGACATTACCTCAGCAAAGTTTGAGGCCGAGCCATGATGATAGGAGGAGTTTGGGAAGATAGGGTTTGGAGGAGCGCCTACTTGAACATTCGGTGGTGCAAGTGATAACTCAATGTTGAGATTATCAATGAGCTTAGATGAGGATGCCATTGTTTTGTTTCTGGATTTTTTTTATGGTTTTCCTTGAGTTTTCAAGAAGAAATGCGGGGTAATCCTACACTTCACCGATGAATGGTTTAAATAAACATCTACTGATGAGGGAGCCGACATCCACTTCGGTTTTCTGGATTTACCTCCGCGTTTTCTGGTGTTTTATGCTTTTACCCTTTAAGAAGTTAGTATCCCCAGACTCCTCCACCACGACTCTCTCTGCCTCCTCAGGTATAAAGGAAATGACTTTCTCTTTCCAATGGTTTTTTTTAAGTCTTTTGCTTGATGGATGGGGACCATTCTTAGCTTGTTGTTTATGAGATCCAAAGCACAAAAGTGCTCTTCATGATGTTTATTTATAAAGGAAATAATTAGATTCTTTTAATTTTTAATTTTTATTTATTTTATAAAAAAACTGTTTATTTATTTATATTGTTAGCCCATTTGGCCCGGCCCATTTTGGCCCATTTGGCCTAGCCCGATGAGGCCCGTAAAAGCCTAGCCCATGGGGCGGGCTCGGGCTTTGATTTTGTAGAAAAAGCCTAGCCCGGCCCAGCCCGTATATTTTAATTAATCTAATAAACCCGGCCCGGCCTAGCCCAAACCCATTAGGCTTGGGCCGGGCTAGCCCAGCCCGGCCCATTGCCGATCCCTAACTAGAGTACAACGAATTTGGGAAAAATTAATCTTCCAAGAGATTCTTATCCAAAGAATGCGTACGTCTGTTCGTGTTCGGGCCACGGCCGAGTTGTGAACCATGGTGGTGTTGGCTTGATTGATCGAGCATACCCACCGCTAAAACAACTTGATCATCATCTGCTTCCCACTCCCTTTCTTCTTCAGCACATTTATGCATTTTTTCTTCATTTTCTCGCTCGACCCTCTCCAACAACCTCCTCATGTAAGACATTGAAAGTAGAATGTATTTTGTAAAATCTGAGAAAAGAAAGGATAGAGAGGATATGGATGATTGGTGTGAGTTGAGGGTGTGGTTTTATAATAGGATTTAGAAGATATAGATGACACATGGCGCAATAATAGCAACCGAAAATCTTATTCGAAATATGAGATGTGAATTTTATAATAAATATGGACATGTGAAAACAGAAAATCTTATCCGAAATTTGAGATGTGAATTTTATAATAAATATAGACACGTGACAACCGAAAATCTTATTTGAATATTTTATTCAAAATATGAGAAGTGAATTTTATAATAAATATGGACACATGAAAATCGAAAATCTTATACAAATTAATCTTATAAGTATTTAAAAATAAAATTAGTTTGTTGTAAATAGTAATTGCCCTTTACCATGATAATGGGTGAAAAAGTAACAACAAAATTGCTACGGCAAGACTATTCACGTGAATAGTAAGATCCCTTACCTCTCCTTGCCTTTTACCATGAAAAATGGAGTGGAAATGCTCTAAGCGACTTAGTAATGCCTACTATATCATTCTTGGCTCGAACACTACTTTGTGCCATCCATTGTTAAATTTGAAGAGTGCTATTATTAGTCGTGTGTGAGCTCACATACATCCATCCACACACCGAAACACAACTTACCATAGTAATAAGTACTAAAAACACTATGGTAAGAAATATTTATGTAATTGAATAAAAAGTTTTTGAAAAGAAGAAAAGAAGAGGGTGAAAAATAAAAATTTAAAAGTGAAAGTGGGGCGTTGCGCCTAAAGATGAGTAGCAGAGTGGTGGTGGGCAGTGGGCACTTCACTTATAGGCTTATGAGAGCACGTCAAAGGAAAAAGCGTACGTCTCTCTCTCTCTCTCTCTCTCTCTCTCTCTCTCTCTCTTTCTCTCTGAGTCTGCGTGTAGTAAAACTGGCTCGCACAGACAAGACAGCATTATTTATGACTTCCTAATGAGACACAAAGAGCCATAGAGAGAGAGAGTGAGCGAGCAAGTCAGCCTCACCCTTTCCATTCCACCCACTCTCTCGCTCCTTGGACTTGTTCAAGACGCGCCCCTCTCTCTCGTTTCTTTTTTTTACTGGTAAAACAGTCTCTCTCTCTGATCATTTCAAAAGCAAAGGCATGTTTGGACATTTGCTTGTATGTCGCGTGGTGGATGCCATGTTATGTTAAGTCGATCCATCGTCTTGTAAATCTTGTTTTGTTTGTTCTCTCGTGGTGGACTGGGCTGGCCAAGGGTTTTGTCAATGGCAGATCTGCTTCAACTCCATCCCCAGCTTTTTTTAACACATTTCTTTCTTTTTCTTTTTTACTTTTACAACAAGGAATGTGAAGGTCCCTATACATGAATCATGACTTGTAGTGAAAGGTAAGTACGAATTAAGCTGTAAATTTATGGGTGCATGGTGAGAGTTTTTCTCTTCACTCCAGAAACAAGAAAACCATGAAATATAAGTAAATTTCGATATGTAGAATTATGAGAGCGACCGACATATTTAGACAAGAATCAACGCGATCAATGTTCCAGATTCACAGTCATGCATGTAAATATCTCGTGTTGATAGACGGTGTAGTAAAAGAAGACTTCCTTGTATGATTATCACATTATGTTTGAACTTACCATAGTGGAATTAAACCATATGTTAAACATATCACATTATGACCATATAACCTTTTAAAAATTAAAATATATTACAAATTTGATTATGAGAAGAATTATTGTTTGCAATGAGGCAAAGAAAAGATGCAAAGCAGGTTCTCATTTTGTCAACAAAGCAAGATCGACATGAATGTATCAACAAATCATATCAAACTCTAGATCAGAAGTGGGATTTATTCAACTCAAAAAAGGAAAAAAGAGAAAAGAAAGAAAAAACACAACTCACTCACAAAGAAGTGGGAGATTTGTTAAAGACTGTTTGTTTGTTATGTCAAACACTAACCCAAAGCAAAGACTTGTTAATTTGCCTATACTTTCTTCTACTGCCTTTCTAATTAATAATTGTTCCTAACACGACTTTATTTATTTTTTTAATTTTTATACAATCGATATTTTACTTGAATATAATCTAATTACAGAAATGAGAATTTGAACTCGAGTACAAAATAAACCGCACATTCGTTTTAGCCAACTTCACTGACGACTTTAATATTGCATAGGGACATATATGCATTATTATAATATCATTTGTTGTTTCTAAAACCCTCAAAAATCAATGAAGAGTCCAAGACACATAAATGCTTGGAAGCATAAACCCAAAAGTGTATTAACTATACAACCCCTACTAGTTACTTCTTTCTACTACTGCGAATAGAGTCTATAGGCTCTGTTTCTCTTTCTCTCTCTTTTGAGTCTTCTTGAGCAATGAGCACAGTGACTCTTTATTTAGGCTTCTATAAGAGGTTGTTTTCAATGGGTCCGGCTTGGTGTGTGTGCCGTTACATTTCTGCCCGCCAACGAAACACACCGAAAGCACAAAAGAAAAGAATGAAAGAAAAGAAAGAAAAGAAAGAAAAGAAAAGAAAAGAAAAGAAATTCCAAAACCCAATATATATATAAAAAAGGACAAGCGTGAAACCCACTCTGCTCTAAAATCAATCCCCCTACCCCCTCTTTTTCTTCTTTCCCTGTCACCCTCTCCCCCCCTCTCTCTCTCCTTCTCTCCCTCTCTCTAGCTATACTCTATTCTCCACACCACAACCCAAAGCAAAAATACAGAGATATGGGTGTGAGACTGATGAGCTTTTCTTTTGTATAATGAGCAGAGGACTAAAACCTCTTCTTCTTAGAAGAAGATGGCAATGAAACAAAATGAGCAAAACCACCAAGAACAACAGCAACAACAAACCCATTCACTTTTGTTGGATGCTTTGTTGTGTGAAGAGGAGAAATGGGAGGAGGATGAAGGAGAAGTAGTGCAAGATTCTTTAGAGGAAGTGACCAGTGAGAACTACAAGAATGACATTAATGGGCACAACCCAGCCTGCCCTTCTCTGTTTCCCCTGCTCTTGTTGGAACAAGATCTGTTCTGGGAAGATGAAGAGCTTGTCTCTCTCTTCTCCAAAGAAGAGCAGCAGCAGACCCATTTCATCAAACACTTGGAGGACATGGGAAACGAAGCACCAGAGCACTCTTTGATCTCTGCGGCTCGTCGTGAAGCTGTCTTGTGGATGCTCAAAGTCAATGCCCATTATGGGTTCACTGCTCTCACTGCAATCCTAGCCATTAACTACTTTGACAGGTTCATCTCCAGCCTCCATTTTCAGAGGGACAAGCCATGGATGGTGCAGCTTGTGGCTGTCACCTGTCTCTCCTTGGCAGCCAAAGTGGAAGAAACCCAAGTGCCTCTTCTTCTAGACCTTCAAGTACGTTTAGCCATTTTGAATTCAAAGTATTGACCTTTATTTTCGTTTTTGCTGATTAAATTCTAAAATCTGACATTTGGATTTTGTTCTGTTTCAGGTGGAGGACACAAAGTATGTGTTTGAGGCCAAAACGATTCAAAGAATGGAGCTTTTGGTGCTCTCAACTCTCCAATGGAAGATGCACCCAGTGACCCCACTTTCATTCCTCGACCACATCATAAGGAGGCTTGGATTGAAAACCCTTCTCCACTGGGAGTTTCTCAAGCGCTGTGAGCGTCTTCTTCTTTCTGTGGTCTTTGGTAAGCAAAATCTGTAACGGTTACACTAATCACATTGATATTTGAACCAAAGCTTAGATTCTTTTTTTCGATAAGAACAAAGAACAGAACTTCACCCTTACGACTTCTCATCATTTTGTTTGCTTTTTCTTCATGGGTTTCTCTCAGATTCAAGATTCATTGGTTATTTGCCGTCTGTGTTGGCCACTGCAACAATGATGCGCGTTATAGACCATGTTGAGCCTTGTAATGCCATGGAATATCAAAACCAGCTTCTGGGTGTTCTCAAAATAAGCAAGGTTTGTACTTTAATGCTTTTGTTTCATTCAAGTGAATCATGATGCTCTTCATCAGTTTTCATGCTTCAAACAGAACATCAGTTAATGCACATTATTAGATATATGATTTACTTAATTAATTATGATTAATTATTTCTTAATTAAGTGCTGCATTGTGAAACAGGAAAAGGTGAATGATTGTTACAGTCTCATTCTCGAGCTGTCCAAGGCCTATGATTGTGGCTACAACAATCCCCACAAGCGCAAGCATGTACAAATCCCAGGCAGCCCAAGTGGGGTAATTGATGCGTATTTCAGCTATGATGAAAGCTCAAATGATTCTTGGGCATTGGGCTCATCAATTTCTTCATCCCCGGAGCCACTCCTCAAGAGGAGCAGAGCAGCAGAGAAGGACCAACAGATGAAAATGGCGTCACTCAACAGGCTCTTTGTGGGAATTGTGGGTAGCCCTCCTTAATAAAACCATCATCAATTTATCTTCCTCTCTCAAGAAAAACACAAAAAAAAATTGAAGTTCAAAAACTCCATGTCTGTTATGGTAATTTCTCTTTTGGTGCAAAATCTAAAGTGCTGTGCTGCTGCTGCTGCCATACATGCATAGTTTCTGTGCCTTAATTTTCCAAACAATGCCCGCAATTCTACAGTCATGTACTGGAGAATTGGAGATGATGGAGTTTGTTATTGATGGCAATTTGGCAATTCACAGCAAAGAGGAGGGACAAGATTGGAAAGTTAAGAATTACTCTCTACATTGAAGTCTGCTTCTCTGTATATTTTGAAATATGGAGAACTCTTATATATTTCCATATATCTCTATATAAGTCTCTCTTTGGCCCATTTGGACATATTATATTAATAAATAAATTTAAACACCAATTTTGTTCATTTGTGTTCAAATATTATCTGTTCACTTCTCATTAGCTCGATCCCTGTATAGCAGAAAAATGGTATGTCAGATGTGTCAGGCATCAAAATCTCTATTTAGTATCTGGTCAATGAAAATGGATTATATTTTGTTTAGGATGATGCTTGTCTCTTATCGTGTAAGGAGATGTGAATCATAGTTTAACATGTATTCAAAAATATTTACACGAAGAAAAACTTATGCACACGTATCAATAGTTTGACAGGAATGTAGGAGCTCATGATATTTTCCTTTTGTTTATGATATAAATTGCAAATTTCAACTTCATAATTAAGATTAAATCTAGAAATTAGATTAAGTTAAGTGGGTTTTTTTTTTTTTGAAAATTTGTTTAAGGGAAGATAGATTTGCATGTGAAGAGAGGAAGAGACTGTCGGGTAGTGGATTTGGTGGAAGTAAGACTTTTTGATTGCGGAGTTTGACCTTGTTGGAAGAGCCACTTTCTTTTCTTTATGTGACCAAAAATAAAATAAAATAAAATAAAATTTGTGATGTTGGTGTAAGATTGAGGTAACCGTAATCTTCTGTGTATGAACCTAACCCCCCACCTAGTGGCCTACACTTAAAAAACACCATATAATGCTCTCTTTTAGATCTTCTTCACCTTTTTGGCTTCAAGTGTTAGATTGGTCATGCAATGCAGCTGTCCTATCCTTTACGTGCCTATGGAGAGAGTGTGCTCAGTTGCAAGACTGTCATTTGAAGTGGTCAATAATAAACCATTTTATTTGGTAAGTCTTTGTTTTGTTCATCAATTAGGGAAAAGAGTTTTTATGGTCAATTGATAATGAAATGAAGATTAGCTTTCTAAATTCTAAAAGAAAGAAAAAAGAGAGTATTTATGTAGGAAGATGTGATTCACACTCCCCCTTAGTTATTTTGCACTCTTACTAGTATAACTAGGGAATTTTTGTTATCGCTTTGAAATAACAGTCATGCGCTTTTGTTACAGACTGCATGATGACTAATTTGGAGTCCCTATAATAGTACTAAAAAATAATACAAAATTTGAGAGTGAATAACATCTGTTTTTTTTAATTATATATATATGGAATTTTTTAATTTCAACTTGATCTTTAGCGAAAAATGAATAAATAAATAAAGAGGGCTGATTAGGCCTAAGCTTTAGGTCAATGATTATAAGTATGTATGGGTTAGATAATAAGTCTTTGATGTGTGTGAGTTCCAACTTCCAACAAGGGTGGGGATTTTACAGGTCACTCAGTGAAAAAAATACAAAGCGTTTGTTTTAGCTGGGTGTTTTTAATTGGAGTCTTGGTCATTTAGTTGGTGAATGTTTGAAAATGTTGAGAGGTAAAAGCTTTTGTTAATATAAAAGAGATGAGAGTGAAAATGAAATGCCCATACAGAATGACATCAGTGTCGTACCATTAGTGCCTAAAATTATTAAAATAAAAATATTTTGCAGGTCAAAGCAGTCATTATATTCAAATCCTACTGGCTCCTGCAGTAAAACTGTGAAACTGATATGCCTCTGTGTGTGATCTTGCTTAGGTGTGTGCATGTGCGTTTTATAGAAAACTCTCTCTCTCTCTCTCTCTCTCTCTCTCGGATTTGCATCCACATTGCCCCATTGATCTTGCCTAGGGTTTGTTTGATGTGGTTGTCCCTAACTCCTGAGCCATATAGAAAATACCCAAATTAAAGATTTCCTTTATCTCTTTACAAACATGTAACAACAAAAAATGCACACATACTTAACTAGTGTAGTTTAATTTTCAGCCTAAAATCTGAAAGTTTGCAATTTTGACTATGTTTAGATCATTTTTGGACCCACGTACTTGTATCAAATGAAAGCAAATGGTCAAAATAATTGAGTAGGGAGTCAAGATGGTTGAGAAAACTGAAAGTATTTCTTCCATCTAAAAATGACCTAAAGATTCAGAATTGTAAAATTTTCAAGCTTTAAGACAAAAATAGTTAACTGGTGACAGAAATTGTTTTGTCTTTTTGTATTTTTGAAGCAAGAGTACTACTTTGGCTTTACCATTGAAGAATCTTTAGAAGACACTACATGGTTATCACCTAACCTCCAATAGTTTGTTCTCTTTTTTGCATTGTCAAATCCTTCTTCATACTTTTTCTCCCTCATTACGATGAGGCAACAAGAATTTCAATACAAGGGCATGAAAAATTGTTGGATAAAGTTCTTGTTCTGCTTCACAGTGTGTATAATTAGATCAGATGTGTGAGTTTCACGTAATCAACGATAAGAAGTCGTCCAAACATACATGAGCGACTGACCATAATATAACTTTTATTAATAATACGTTTAAAAAAAAAAAAGTTATTCTGTGCCCTTGTTTATGCTTTTGCTGAGTAAGCCCTACGTAGCTAGTTGGCTTGATTACTCAATTTATAATGCCTGCGACCCTTTATGATATCCCAGCTTTTAGGCATGTTGGATATGCATCCTATAGCTAGCCCTAATTTAATCCAATCTTTCCCTTATGTAGAACTTAAAAAAAGGATTAGACCAACTTAGATATAACGTTAGCCCCATAATCTTTTCAAGCTAAAGTAATGCGAAAGTTTTGTGATACCCATTACCATATAAAGTGTACATTCCCTTGACCATCCCCCTTTGCGTGGAGATTCATGATGCTTCAATTTTAGTGGATTCTTAATAGTGCATGCCTCACCCTTTTGTTTATTCTCTTTGCTTTTTATTTTATTTTCAAATTTTTTCCGTGGAAGTAACAAAAAAAAAAAAGAAGGAAAAAGAAAAGCTCATTTTGCTTTTATCACGTGTTATATGGTAGCAATATTTTATTTTTATAAGATCGATGAGTCTAAGTAGTGCATGCAAGCACATTATTGAAGAAATGATTTTCTAGTATGATGCATATTAAAGCAAATGTGATGTTTTGTTCCTAGGGTTTGCACAAAATTTAGCATTTCAAATTAGGGCAATAGCTGTGGATGAAGAGAAAACAAAAAACATTGTCAAAACTTGTATTTTGACTAATGGCTATCACTATCCTGAATAATGAACATCATGCATTATGTTTTCCATAATCTACCAAAGAAAAAGATAAGTCTTCCCACTACATATAGAAAAGCAAGAGGGAGAGAGAGATATTTTTGGTGTTCAGAGGGAGAGAGATTAAATTGGTTTATGGTTTTGGGTAAGTAATTTTGATGGAGCTAGCACTCACTCAACTTATAAAAGGCAAAAAGACAAAAGGTGGGTTGATTTTGAATTTGGGAGACAAAATCTTTGATTTTGTGGGAAGATTGTCTTTTGTTTGGTCTTTTTTTTTGTTTTTTTTTTTGGGGTCTCTACTTTAAGGTTGGTAGAATGTGTAGATGGCATTTGATGCATGCTAGTGATCATGATACATGAGAGAGAGAGAGAGAGAGAGAGAGAGAGAGAGAGAGAGATATGTGTTTTGGAAGGGAAACAGCTTGCTCCCAAGGAGTAGTGAAGATGATGAGGTCAGTTTGTCCCTACCCCAATAATTGTAGAATAATATGATGGCTTGGATTGAGGCTTCTTTTTTTGACCTAGTCTCTCTTCTCTTCTGCATATTATTAATTGCTGTTTTCATTAAACAAAGTCACATGAATTCAAATTGGAAACACAAACTCAAAACCCTTTGGCTTTGAGTAAATTTTTCTTCTTCTTTCTTTCTTCTCTTTTCTCTGCTCACAGCTGTAAAGTTTCAAAGGACAACAAAGGAGAGGACCATTCAGAACTGTGGGCCTCTGTCTTTCTCTCTCTCTCTCTCACACACATGCATGACACACATCTATGGCTCTTCTCTCAGTCTCATCTCATGTCCCAGCCAGGGGACTTTGTTCTTTGTACAACATGGAAACAACTTCCATAGGCTGTGCCATTGAAACATGCAAGTGATACTTTTTGTAGCCACTGCCATCTTCAGGTCTACATAATTAATGATCTCTTTTGACCCAAAGAAAATAAAAAGAAGTATATCTCAATGCCTGCATTTTCTCTCTTTTCTTTGGGGTTTAAAATAAGACTTCATATTAGGAACTAATCTTGAGGTAAAATGCCTCAAGACTAGTTGGTATCTATAATATTATTCTGCAGAACTTATAAAATAGTAACCTTATTTTGACTTCCTTAATCCTTTATTATTTCTAGAGACATCACTAATTCTATATGAACTATATGAATTGGTACTCTGAGAATGAATGTTTATCTATATTAACTTTACAACAATTATCCTTTTCTTTCTTAGAGCTTTTGCCAAAGCATTTCTGGATGCAGCAAAACGTGCCAAATCATTCATGGAAAATCCTGCAATCACACACAACCACAAAGATTACTAGGTATTGATGTTACATAACTTGTCCCACAAACTCACAAGATAAGATGAAGATGTGTTCCATATTCGTTGCCCGATGCCAAAGGGAACTTCAAAAAGCTGATGCAGCATTTTCCAATGGCCCCCCTATATAAAATCAGAAGGAGAAGGCCCCAAAAACCATTGTCAAGTAACAGCAACCTCATCAGCCTGCATTGCACATCCGATGCGTGACCCGAATAATTGTGCCAATGTCCTTCATATCTCTTCTGTAAAACAGTTAATATATTGACACTGGAAAAATCGGCATCCGATGTGTTGGGTTGTGTCCTTGGCTTCACTTACATTATTGAAAAGGGTCACCATCAAAAGAATCTCATCAAATAATGCCAAAACCAAAAACCAATTTAGCTCAAGTGTGGTTCCATAAAAAAAAGAAAAAAAGAAAAAAGAAAAAGGAAAACAAAATGTTCATGTTGTTGACCTTGTACAATCATATTCATTAAAATGTGAAAACATGATCTTGCTTTTTCTGTTGGACTCAACACATTGTAGGCTCTACCATGTAAACTCATTGAAAAAGGGGTTTGATTTATGAGGAAGCTAGCTCAACAGACATACTAATTGAACTGAGCTCCATGACCACTTGGGTTGTTCTCTATTTAATGAGTCATGTCCTCAAGATTCAATAAGTAGTGGAAGTTGATGAAACTTTACACACCAAGATCTTCATGTAGGACCTTTCTCCTTCAATGACCCCAAAATGGCTACCCTACATGTGTCACTCACATTATACCAATAGAATTTTTGCTAGGACACGTGTAACATTTCGGGTGGTTCATGATACTGCAAATGCTAAATAGGGGTTTATTTACCACAAATGAGTGAAAATGGTTTTACATTTTTACATCATTACTAAATCATGGATGAAACAAGTTGTGTAAGAAAGAACAAGTTTTGGTCCATTTTTCATCCTATATATGCATTTACCTATGAAATTTGAGCAGTACATTTTCTAATCGGTTATCAGTGTGTTACAATTTTCTAAGACGTCATATTAAAATGAGCCTATTTGTAAAAAGCTAAAAGGGTGGGTAAATAGATTAGAGGGTAAATACTAAATGGTCCCTATTTATCTTCTTCTGTATAGTAGTAGGAGGTGAAATTAAATACAAAGCCAAATAGGTGGCCTTTTGGGGCTCTAGAGTCCCTTTACAAAGTCAGAAGAAAAGGACAAGAGAAGTTTGAGGGGCCAGCCATGGCATGTCCCAGAACTGTGAGACTTGGCTGCCAACCTGCAAGCATGTCTGGCTTCTCAGACAAAGATTTGGGTATCTTTTGAACGGGGCTGCAATTACCATAACCCCTATCAACAAATGTTTTCAAAGGGTCTTGGACTCTACAAATTCTATGAGGCTGCTGGGTCTAGTAGTAAAAGGTGGTAGGTGACAACTTCAAATGCTCTATCCAATACAAGGCCCACTGGTCTAACGTATTTACATTTTTAGGGTCCACATAGAATAAATTGACAAGCTATTTTGCAGATATCCTTCCTTAATTTTACTCCCAAATTATTTATAAGATATTAAAGAAGGAATTAATTTATAGAATATTCTATTTTCTCAGATAATGTAGCACGTTACGTTTTCGGACTATCAAATTAAACTGTTGATCACGTGAATTATTGCCTAAGTACACAATTTGAATTAAAATTTGTCATCATAAGTTTCGCAAGATTTGACATAACGTGTGGAATAGTCAACCCCCATCCCCACACACATATAATGTCATTTCTTGTAGGGTAGAGTTGCACATGATGTTTCATACGCATATGGTATCTTTTTATGTACAGACATGTAATTGAGAGTGTTAGCTTGATATACATTGTTGGTCGATTATTAAGTTTTTAGAGTCAAATAATCGTCAAACATGATATCTGAGCTCTCGTTCCTTGAGGATTTACTAGAAAACTATATAGAATTATATACATGTATGTACATATAAATCACCAAAACTTTCTTGATGCATTAATAGTTCATGGGCATTACCGAATTCCGCTATCCCTACAACAAAAAGGTTATATGAAGATGTGAAGAGGACTACGTTGAGCCCCTTGTGGTTAAACTTGAAATAGCTGGAGAGACTATTGCATATATATATCTATTTGCATCATGAAATAACTATTCTTTTAGATTTTATCTGAGGCAAAGCAAAGAGCCTCTGGCCTTTATGGCCTCATACATACCACAACCTGCAACTCCAAAACGATATAAATTATTTGGCCCACAATTTTTTTTTAAATCTTTTTATTTTGTTCATACAAAAACAGAGCCCGTGACTGTTGTCATAGATTTATAGTACACTATTAAAAGTTGGTGTGCCATCAACTCTTTCCTTCCACATCCACTTTTCCCCCCAAAACAGAAAAAAGAATAAGAAAAAGAAAAAAAGAATGAAGAAGAAGAAGAAGCTTCACACACGTGATATCCTGAATTAAACTATGAATCATAAATAAGGTAATATCCTGAATTAAACTATGAATCATAAATAAGGTAATGGCAGAAATCGCAATGAATTACTAACTATTAACTCTACTGCTCTGCACTTACAGCTTGAGGTTAGACGAATCCTTGAGCATTGTATTTTTTTTCTCTATACAAATAACATTAGAGCAATGAGAATCGAATATAGGATCTCGGGTGCATCTAGGTAGATGCTTTTAACCTATGATCCCGTTGCAACCTTGAGCTTCTTTAATGTGGAGTTTTGTAGCTTCAATAGTGCATCTCCATACTAGGCCTCAAAAGTTTGATTTATAGTTGGAGTTACAAAATAATTATATCTTCACAGGACAAGAGTTCAATTCTAATTCTTCCCTTCCAACTTGTAGGGTAAGAACAAATATGAAGCATTGTCTTACAAAATAAAGATATTTTAGGGCTGGCTTCGGGTGTTATGGGTTGGACCGCTTGGCTTTTTGGGCCTCTGTATTTGTTTTGAATTGTACTGGCTCACTTCCAATCCACCTTTTATTTGTTGGTTGTCCATTTGTATTTTCACTTTGCTTTTCAATGAATTTTATTCTCTAACAACGGCTAAGTTATGAAACGCTGTTTTGATGTTTAATGCCAACCAATTATGCCTTGCAAAGGCAAACATTGGATTGAAGACACAAAATGCAAAATGCTTTCAGTAAATCATTTCCAAAATTTTGTTATCTGGAGGTGAGATATTTCAACCACATTCCAAACGTCAAATCATTTCCAGTATGATCTTCCATCCCAGCACCCAAGTTTCTTTAAATTTTGAATTCAAGCTTGAAGTTTTCACAGAGAATATATGTGGAGATTCTGCAAAAGCGAATCCTTGGTGTAACTTGATTACTAAAACAAAGGGTAAATATAAAATGCAAGCTACACTAGAGTTAAGCATTGTCTGTGTTTCGCTTAAACATTTGCGACGACGACCCCGACAACAAACACAGATGCGAATGGTCTGGCATATATCCAAAGACATGCATAGCAGATAATAGATTAGCATCCACAGTAGAGTGAAATTAGTAAAGGCAGCTGGCGCAGCATATAAACATGTCCCACCAAGTAAATGGAAGTCAATTGTCCCATCAAAATCTATATGAAAAATCCATTTAGGAGCTCTGCTTACCAATTGGATCATCCTCCTCGCATATGAGCACCTAATTCACCAAACTGATCATCAGCTTCTACAGTATCCTCAGAAAGGCGCACTGCATCCAGTTTCTGTTTCAGGACTTCGATGGCATTGAGTAACAACTGAGAAGCTTTGACCGCACCAGTAGATTCCACTGTGAAAATAAAACTATCTTCTTTTGCAATGATATCCACAAGCCCAGGTTTCCCCATAGCTTCCGCTTTCTTGATCACTTCATCATCATAGGTGTATGCTTCAGGATCAACCACCACGACCTTTCAAAAGGAAAAGTTCAAAAAAGGAAACGAAAAAAGAAAGAAGATTAAGATAGGCCATCAGGAATTATGACACAGAATTCAAGCAATGGTGATACAATCTCATCAGGGAAACTGTTAGTAAAGTATTTTTTTTTTCTCTTCATATTCTCGTGGAAATGAACAATTTAAGCCTAAGCAAGCTGTAACAGAGACAATACAAGATTCAAATGAATTAGCTAACAAATCTGGGATCTGAATCCACTACCTAGATGATGTATACGTGTATAAAATGCACACCAAATAATTGTCTTGGAGCATTGGCCAGTTAAAGAGCACTTGCAAGAGAATCCCTCTACTATCGGTGACTATAATTCAAACATACACAACATCATTTATCTGAAAGATGGACAACAAGACTTTTTGGCTGTCATATGAAAATTGAATGAATAGCTTTCATTTAAATAGGATTTTTATGAACTCCCTTTAATGGAGTTCATAAAAACATATTTGGCATTCAGATCAATTTCCTCAAGATATTCCACATAAATCAACATGCAGAAATTCAAATATCATGGAATGACCAAAGATACAATAAAGGACGGCAAAATCTAGCGACATGAACCAGAACCTGAAAACTAGGTCCAAAATCAAGCCCTGTAACCACCAGTATAATCATCACTTGCATTCTACAGTGCCTCGATTACCCCTACCATCATGACCTGTGTGCTCCCTCCTAGAAACCACATCTTGCTACAAACAGAACTTTCAGACGCATAATCTTAACAGAAGTAGTAAACATCTACCCACCTATAAGTCATGCTATTGTATAACTACTGTCTACAATCTACTTAAGACAAAAACCTTTTGGCGATTGGCTCTTCATTGGGGAACTTCCCCATTTCCAGAAGTTAAGCAGCATTAGGATAATACACATTACACGATTTCTACCTATCTAATAAAAAGGTTGATAACTAGAGTAAAAGTCAATTATAAATACAAATCGAGGAAAGGTGAACTCTAGACCCCTCCCGAGATAAAAAGAACTGCTACAAACAAATGTATTATAAGATGAAGTACCAATTAAACACATTCAGCGTCACTCCTGAGGAGAAGCAGTACATTTAAATTCCATCTCCTATTTTCCCTTAAGAAGCACCAAGATACTTGAATACTTAGTAATATTCCATTAAATGTGTCCTCATGCTTAGTAAGACGAACTGAGAAGCAATCAAATGATGCACCACTAATGTAAGGATTCAGATAACCAGCACAGCAAGCATCTAAAGCAATGACCATAACAAAATCAGATTATCACATCCATTAAAAAGAAGTACAAACGTAAGAAACAACCAACCTTCTCGGTTTTAGGATCAAAGTCAAAGACTTTGGTAGGACTACTTTCAACCCAAGCCTTCTTCTCATCAAGAGTCAACATATCCATCAACTCCTCATTGATTCGAATATCGGGTTCATACATGAAAGTGACAGTGGCTGCAGGTGACCACTTGGCATGATCTTTGCCAATCCCCTTTCTGGCAATGGCCCTTAGCCTCAGCTCTTGCCCCCTTCGCAACTTCACAATGATAATCCCTCTAAAACCACACCAAAAGTAAAGTAACCAAATTTCAACAGCAAAACCATTCAACCATACCCAAATAACAATACAAATTACGACGTCAAACAAAAATTAGGGGAAAAGGACACATTACAATCTATTCCAAGAACAATACCAAAATCCTAAAAAACCCTATAAATAAGAGAGAGAGTACATACTTTTGTTCAGAGGATTCCATGCCGGCGGAATCGGAGAAATCGACGGGGACGACGGTGTGGTCAGAGCTGAGAAGGTCCTTGCTAGTGACGTCTAGGGTTTGGTCGGAATGGCACTTGGCGCGAAGATGAAACTCGACGGAGCAGAACTCGCACTGGCCGTCGCCGTCGCAGGCGTCGCAGTCACGTGAGAAGCGCATGCTCATGGCTCGGTCGGAGGTCAATGGGATGAGTCCGAGTCTGTGGGCTATGAACTCGTCGTTAAGCACGGACGAGTTGATCTCGATCTCGACAAGGTCGATGGCGACGGTGGGGACCTCGGCGATCATCACTCGCCGGAGCGCGTTGGCGACGCTGGCGTCGGTGTCGCGGAGCTCGAACTTCATGTAGTCGTCACGCATTTCACGGATTTTGACCCGCGGTACCCTCTGGTACGATTTGCCTTCCATTTCTCTATGTCTCTCCGAGTTTCTCACAGTACCGTCTCAGAGCTTAACTGTCTGAGAGAGAGAGAGAGAGAAGGGGTTTGGGTGAAGAAGACGGAGTGGCTGTAGAGAGAGGGTTTTGGGCTTTTTGTTTTGTTTTTGTTTTGATTATTTATTTATTTATTTATTTTTGCTATACAGGGTTTCTGCTTTTGGGCCTATGGTGTTTTATTTGCTGTGCCCTTCAAGTTTAAGTCTATGAAAGATCAATTTAAATTAAAAGCTGCGTTTCAGGATGATTTGTGAATCACTTATGTTCTACATTAGGCCTCATCATTTGGCCCGCGGGCTCATGGGCTTATGGGGGCCCGCCCGGCCCATCGGAAAAAAGCCCGGCCCGGTCTGTTATGGGCTTTGAGAGGGCCCGGCCCGCTTGGGCTTGGGCTGGGCTTGGGCTTAGGTGTTTGAAGCCCGACCCGACCCATAAGCCCAGCCCGATTAAGCCCATAAAAGCCCAGCCCGGCCAGCCCACAAAAGCCCGGCCCGTTAGGCCCGCATACATATATAATTATGTATAAATAAGAGTTTAGGATTAGGATTACATCACTTGAATGACAAATCCCCCTCTTTCATTTTTGTGTGTGTGTGTTACTTGTTTGAAAAATTGTGTTTCTGTTGAATTCTACTCATTCCTAGTTTTTAATTGGATAATTAGCACATTAATTTGTGTCATTTATTAATACAACAATTATATATATATATTATATATATATATATATATAATAAGACGAACAACATATCATATCACCAAACATAATCATACCACCAAATGTAATCATACTTTTCTTTAACACATCACCAAATATTTGCATATTTATTTATACCATTCTTATAAATTTTTTTTTTTTTTTAAACTTATTATTTTTTAGACCCATTTCGGCCCGGCCTGGCCCGATGGGCTTTTTCAAGCCCGGCTTATAAGATGGGCTTGGGCTTTGAATTTTCTAAAAAAAGCCGACCCGAGCCGTCCTGATATTTTCTCTCTCCTCTTTAAAGCCCGGTCCGACCCGGCCCGGCCCATTGACGAGCCCTATTCTACATACATAAATATAATGAAAGAAGATCATTTTTGTTTTGGTGCATTCATGGAGGGCAAGGATCGGGGAAGGGGCCTTACACAAATATTCATTGGGTGCTTAGGAATTTCGAACCACATGGATGAAGGTGGAAGAACTCAACCAATTGAGTTATACCTTACTACAGAAAATAGAAGTTAATTGTCTAACAAATATTCAAAGACTAGTTCATATATATATGCTTAGCAGATAATAGATTAACCATCCAGAATGCAATGAAATTAGTATTAGCATAGGCATATATAATATAAACATGTTCAACAAAGAAGATGGAAGGAAGTGCATTTAAATGTTTGCAAAGTCCAAGGTGAGCTGTGTTGATTGTTCATATTTTTATTGTTATTGCTTCAATTTAGTTTAAAAATTAAATAATTTCCTAAGGAACAACTCTCTAAAAATCCTGAAAAAAAGAGCAAAATAAATAAAATATAGCTCAAGTTCTCAGAGCATTTTGGATAAATATATTCTTAAAAGAGAATAACATATGCTTCAAAATTTGGTTGAAGTTAACAAATGAGATTATTAATGACAAAAAAAGAAAAGAAAAGAGATTATTAGTTGATAAATAAAAAAAGAAAAAGTTTTGCAGTTTTAGCAATTATTGTGTCTATGAGGGAACTCCCTCCACAAAGAAAAAAAAAAGTTTTTCTTTTCGAGTACAAGGATTTGGGAAGGGGGCTTACACAAATATTCATTGGGTGCGTAGGAGTTCCGAATCTCTGCCCACATGGATGGAGGTGGAAAAACTCAACCTATTGAGTTATATCTTACTACAAAAAAAAGAAGTTAACTATCTGACAAATATCCAAAAAGACTAGTTCATATAAATAGGCTTAGAAGATAATAGATTAACATCCAGAACCAGAATGCAATGAAATTAGTATTAGTATAGGCAGTTAAAGCGGCATATATAATATAAACATGTTCAACAAAGAAGATGAAAGGAAATGCATTTAAATGTTTGCAAAGAAGATGGGGTGAGCCAATGAGCCATTGCCACCTTTTATTACATAATAAGAAAAGGAGAAAAGGAGAAAATAAACTACTCTTCTTACAACTTGGAAAAGAAAAATGAAAAATAACAAGGTTGGTGTTGGAAAGCCATATATCTATCCATCCACTTATGAATGAGCGCTATTTACCTGCTGCTTCCTTCCTTGCAAAGGTCTCGCCCATTACACGAAAATTGCTGAATCTATTACTTTGACGGTTCTGAATCTATTATTACCTTTTGTTTTCCGAAACAAAACTCTGGGGCCTACACGATGCTCTGCTTCTTGAACATGAATCCCATCCATTAAACGCGAAGGCATATCAACCAATACTAGAGATTTAAGATTTTCGAGGTGGCGGATGCCGGAGGGCACCTGTTGTAGTTGCGGACTAGGTCCAATTTTCAAAGTTTCAAGAAGGGGCAATGCTCCATTGTGTATTGTCATCAACTTCAGGCCTTTCAAGGGTCTGAGAATGAGCTTCTTCAGTTTCGGAAATCCTCCTTCAAAGTGCAGCTCCTCACAACTAAACGCCTCATGGATCACAAGGTGCATTAAATTGGGTAGAACTTGTAGGACTTTTAAGGGATCATGATCACCTGCTAGTCCCGACCAACATAAACATAATTGAGTTAAAAGACAAAGTCATGCAATCCAATCAGGTAGCTTTTCTAGACGCCCCATCAAAGAGAAAGATTGAAGACGTTGAGGTGGATTGGAGATATGCTGTATATCAATAATTTCATCATTATTTATTGCTTTTACTTCCAATGATCGCAAGTGAGGCATCTTTCCAATGGACACGCATAGATCTTTCCCATGTTTGCTGGTTAGTTTTTGAATTCCGAAGCTTTTTTTTTTTTTTTTTTTTTGGTGAAAAGACGGGGCCAAGCCCAAAAGAAAACACTAAACTACGGCCCGAGGCCTACAAAGACCACGCAGGTCATCAACAAACGAGGACCGAATACTGTCTGGGGGCACTTGAAAGGAACTGAGACCCAAATCAAGGCAAGAGCCCAAGTTAGCAAGTCTATCAGCCACCATATTGCATTCACGATAGACATGAGAAATAGAGCAGCCCCAACATCGTTTGATGTAGTCCTGGCAGCCCCATAACAAGGTAGCAAGAGGGTGGAGGGCATCCACAGCTTTATTGAGAAGATTCACTGCAACGGCTGAGTCAGATTCCAGCACAACATCACTACAGCCCATATCCCAAGCAGATTTGAGACCATAGTAGATACCCCATAACTCAGCATCTAATACTTGACCATAACCAATATTAGCAGCAAACCCTTTAACCCACATCCCAGAGCTTGATCTAAGTACACCACCAGCAGCAATGCGACCAGTCTCTCCATTTCGGCAACCATCAGTATTAATTTTAGTCACTCCTGCAGCAGGGTACTGCCAGGATAGATTGGCTATGGAGCGGATGGGTTTATGAGCAAGATCAATGTTGGCAAATTGCCAATCTGCAGCAGCCAAAAGAATTATGTGGTTGGGATTGGGAGGGAAGACAAACCCAGGATCGAAAATCTTCTGGTTCCTCCATTTCCAAAGGAACCAGCATGTGAAAGCAAACAAAGTAGACCACACAACCCTGTAACCCATTAAGGTGTAGTTGTGTAAATTTTTTCCAGCCCAGGTAATCAAGTTGTCATCCTGCGACAAGTGCAGACTTATAGGCAAGGAGGATTGGCGCCAAACAAGAGAAGCCAATAAACAATTCCTGACAATATGATCCACATTCTCCACAAGGGGCACCACAAATGTCACAATTTGCATGCAGAGTCAACCTTCGCCTGACTCTTTGTTCATTAGTTAATAACCGATCTTTATGGAGTAACCAAAGAAAAAATTTAATCTTAGGGGGAGCCTTTAAAGACCAAATAAAGGCCCAGCTAACATCCATACTTGAAGAGTCCCTACAGTTAGCCCTGTAAGCAGATTTGACACTAAAAGAACCATTAGAGGTATGTTTCCAAATAGGAGAGTCAGGTTTACAAACTAACCCAGCAGGGACACAAATGATATGGGCAACCATCTCAATGGGTAAGTCTTCCTTTAACTTCTGAATATCCCAAGTTCCATGAGCAAGGTAGTCAGCAACTTTCAACTGGAGTTTATCTTCATCCACTCCCTCAACACTCTGGATCAGAGGACCATCACCAAACCAATAATCAGTCCAAAAGAGGGTGTGCAACCCGTCGCCCACTCTAATTTTCACTCCATTTTTCAAGACGTCAACACCATGTTCAATGGCACGCCATGAAGGGGAGGGGGAAGAAGACATAAGCCTTCCATTCCTGATAATGCTCGAGCTATTACCATGTAGGTACTTTTTAATCAAAGCATCAGACCAAAGGTTATCTTTTTGTTGCAACAGTCTCCATCCAACCTTGGCCAACATAGATTGGTTCATAAGAGCCGTATGCTTAAGGCCAAGACCACCTTTCTTCTTACTCATACAAACAGAATCCCAATTGACAAGGTGGGTTCTCGAGTTGTCACCATTGCTGCCCCACAAAAAGTTCCTATTAATTTTATCCAACTCATCACAAGTACTTATAGGCATCTTAACGGTTTGCATAGTATACAATGGGATAGAAGCAGCCACAGATTGGATTAGCGTAGCTCTGCCAGGCAAACTAAGCAACTTACCTTTCCATGCAGTAAGCTTCAGCTGCACTTTGTCCACCACACCTCTATATGTGGCCTTTGTGATTCTGCAGTGAATTAAAGGAACCCCCAAATACTTGCCAAGATTGAGAGTCAGCGGGGAACCGCAAATTCTACTAATCTCCACAGCAAGGCTAGTATTAACATTTGGAGAGCAAAAAATTTGAGACTTCTCAAAACTGATAACCTGGCCAGAAGCTAGGCAAAATCTATCAAGACATCGTTTCATCACTCTAGCCTGTCTGGTACTAGCTTCGGCAAAGAGGAGCAGATCGTCCGCAAAACACAGGTGGGAGATCTTAGGGCCATTTCTGGAGATATTGACAGCTCTCCATTCATTCTTGACAACAGCCTCACTAATCAGATGAGAAAGCTTCTCAAGACACAACACAAACAAATACGGTGATAGGGGGTCCCCCTGTCGCACTCCTCTTGCAGGAACAAAAGGCGGGGTAGCTTCACCATTCACAAGGATTTGGAACTGAACTGTGGAGACACATTGCATGATTAGTTGGATTGTAGACTCAGGAAGAGTGATCTCTCTCAGAACATACTCCAGAAAATTCCAGTTCACTCTGTCATAAGCTTTAGAGAGGTCAATTTTCCAAGCGATAAAACCTTTTTTCCCTTTGGAGTGCCTGAATTTATGTAGGAGTTCCTGAGCCAAGAGGATATTGTCTGAGATTGATCTTCCAGGTATGAAGCTAACTTGATTAGGGCTAATCAAATGTTTGAGCAAAGGACGAAGCCTACTCACCAGAATCTTAGAGATAACCTTGTAGGTGGTGTTGCACAAGCTAATAGGTCTCATTTGTGCCATTGACAGAGGGCTAGGCACCTTAGGGACAAGCACAATCAGGGTCTTAGCAAGGTCAGGGGGGACTTCCCCAGTAGAAAACACCTGTTTGACAAGGTCACACACCTCATCACCACAAACATCCCAACACTGTTGATAAAAACAAGCAGCAAAACCATCCGGACCAGGGGCTTTATGAGGGCCAATTGAGAACAAGCTATTTTTAATTTCACAATTGTTCACAGGGAGCAACATCATGTCCAACAAGTGTTGATTAGCCTCAGGGAAAAGATTTGGGAGAGTAGAAGTGCCTGAACAAGTTTGATCATCATTGAAAAGCTGCTGAAAATATGTGGTGGCAATAGATTTAATGCCATCAATATCAGTAATCCAGTTCCCTGTATCATCATTGAGACCAAGGATTTTATTTCTTCTTCTTCGGACCACCGTTGTCATATGGAAGAATTTGGTATTCCTGTCCCCATCCTTATTCCAATTGATCCTAGATTTTTGCATCCACATCATCTCTTCTTGATCAAGAATTTGTGCGTATTCCTGCTGCAAAATAAATTCAAGGTCAACAAGGAAAGGGTTGTCTTGTATACATAAGGATCTTTGGATACCAGCAATCCGAGCCAACACCGATTTTTTCCGAGTGCGAAGGTGGCCAAAGACTTGGGAATTCCACATTTTTAGCCGTGTGGGCAGTTCCCCAATTTTAATCAGTAGGTTCCCATGGTATTGATTCCAAAAATTAGCTACAAAACGCTGGAAATCAGCATGCTTAAGCCACATTGCTTCAAATCTAAAGGGTTTCAGATGAGCATGAGATTGAGCAGTTGGGTCTAGCTGAAGGAGAAGAGGACAATGATCAGATTTCGCCCTTGCCAGGTGAGTGATACAAGCTTCAGGAAAAATGAGTCGCCATTGGTGGTTGCAAAGACCTCTGTCAAGTCTAATCAAAACCAAACCCCCTACAACACGCATATTAGACCACGTAAACTTGGCCCCATTATAGCCTAAATCAATAAGACTATTATTTTCCACCCACTGTTTCATGCCACCAGCTCTAAAGGAACTCCGAGAGCTGCGCTTCTCATAGGCAAAGAGATATTCATTGAAATCCCCCATAATGAGCCAAGGAAATTGGTGAGTCGCTGCCACAGAGTCGAGGTGCTGCCAAAGAGCCTCACGCTTAGTGTTGCAAGGGCTGCCATAAACCATAGTGGATAGCCAAACTTGACCCGAAGGGAGAGTGATCAGAGATGAGATGGCTTGGTCGAAGAGACTCACCACTTCTAGCTTGCAGCGCATATCATCCCACAGAACCCAAATACCCCCAGAGAAACCCACGGCATCCACCCTTTCATATCTTGGAAAACCCATATTTTGAATGACTTTCAGAGAATTGGCCCCGCTTATTCTAGGTTCAACCATAACACAAATACTTATATCATGGGCCCTACAATGATCCTTAACTGCAGTCTGTAGAGCTTTTCTACCTGCACCTCTGACATTCCAAAAGAGAATATTCAACATAATGAAAGACTGAAAGGAGGAGGACCAAACCTAGGGCCAGCAAAGTTGGAATCGAGCTTCGTGGTTCAAAATGCTTCAACTGAGCAAAACATCGAGCACATAGAGTGCATAGTTTGCTGAACCCAAATCCACAGGTAAGAGCACAGAACCAAGAGTATCTTTACCCAAAGAAGAAAGAGAAGACAATGGATTTTTTCTCCCCTCTCCCCAGTGAGAGTTCCCTCACCGTCTCTGGTGATCTCTCTAAGCTTTGTCTTAGCTCTTTCATTAAGTTTTTGTTCTTCATTATCTTTTAGCCTTTTCTCCCTAATCTATCCTTGAAAGATCTCAGCCTTTACGAATCCGAAGTGAGACCTAACCACCCAAGACCACCCTCTTTCCCTCCTATCGCCACCTTTCTCATCGGCCTTCCGTACCACAGCCCCCTCTCTCTCTATCTCTCTCTCTCACTTCCACTCACTCACTCTCCCCAAATCCCAGGCCCAAATCTGTCTCCTTCCCTCCCTGGTGCTATTCCTGCTCAAAAAGATATTTTTCTCTTCCTTCCTTCCTAATTCCAAAGATTCCTTTCTTTGCCATCATCTGCCTGAAGTTTGCTTATTAGCTTTTGCATGTTTCCCCAACGCTCGATCCCATCCTGAATCACCACACCTCGTCGTCTAGTCAAACTAAACTCTTTCTTCTTGTCCTCATTGTATGCTAAAAGACTTCTAAGTTTATGAAGCTTATTGATTTCAATTGGTATCTGATCCACTAAGGAATGCATCAAGTCTAGAGTCTCGAGGTTCATAAGCTTCCCCATGGATTTTGGAAGAATCTTCACTCTTGTATTCCTCAAGCTCAAATACTTCAAGTGGTACATGTATCCAACTTCCTCAAGAAGATTGTCAAGAAGAATACCTTCAAAGTCCAGTACTCTCAATAGCTTGAATCTTTTGTACAAATTACTACAAGTAGTAAGAGGATTTTGTGGCTCACCTATGCCATTGAAAAAACACAAGGAATGGGCACGAGAGTTTTTGATACTACCAAAAATATTGTATGCATTGCTATAAACAGATAGGTGCCTGGAATTTTCATTGAAACTTGAATCTTCTTCCAAAAATTGAGAAAAGGTCAGATCTTCAGTCCTTAAACGAATCACAGCCTCTCGAATGACATCATGGACTTGACATCTTCTGCGTTTCCCATTGAAATAAACTAATGACACTTGAACTAGGCTTCTTTGGATAAGCTCAGTTAAGTATTCTTCCGCAACATCTTCCAATGTTTTTCCTCTCTGCTCCTTTACAAACCCTTCAGCGATCCATTGCCGAATTAGTCTAGCACATCTGATGGTGCGATTTTCTGGATATGTCCCAAAGTATAAGAAGCAAGGTCTGAGTTGGTATGGTAAATCATAATAGCTAAAAGAAAGAATTTTTGTAATATTTGTCAAATGATGATTAGACTCCAGCTCTGAGCTAAGACTATCAAGCAATTTTCTCCATTGAGACACATCCTCGCCTTTGGTTTGTAGAAGTCCATTTATAGCCACAATTGCAAGAGGCAATCCTCCACATCTACTAACTATTAGACTCCAACTCTGGTGGATAATATCCCTCGGTATATCGAAATGTCTTCTTGCAGAAGAGTTCCCACGCCTTATCTGGAGACAATGGTTCAAGGTCGTACACTTTATCAGAACAAGCTTCTCTGCAAGAAGCAGTGTTAAGCTCATAATTTCATACATATACATGCCCAAATTTACTTACTTCTTTTGCTTAGTTTCCTAGATTTCTATGTTATTTGCCTCTCTTTGTGTGTTTTGTAGGCAAAAAGAGCAAGAGAGCATAATTCATGCAATTCAAGCATGTTAAGGCCTAATTTGGATGAATGGATGAAGAGCTTAAAGACAAACTCATTTTGGCTACAGCCCCCTGCCAGTCCAGTTCCGTAGGTTATATTGCAAGCTTTGTTTCAACAACCTACATAGCTCGAATGAGGCCACATTATTCATGAAAGTTGTTCCAATTGGTGTTTACTATAACATATCCAAAATTCAGCCCCATTGGATAAATCTGGAGTCCGTTACCTAGCAAACACAGAACCATGCTCAGGATGGATCTTATCAGCGCGGAAAATGAGTTAGCAATTTGTTTCGGCCTTAACTTCTTCCTCCGACCTTGGATTGGCCCAAATAACATATGGCTGGAAAGAAGACATTCTGAACTTCAATTTCGAGTGCTTAAAGTCCTAATTTGATTAAGGGAAGCCCAAGTTGTAAGCCCTTGAAGTTGCTGGTCATGCTGACTTCAGCATGTGCTGGTTGGATGCTTGGTCATGGTGAGCTAGGTATGAGCTATCATTTCTGGTTGGAAGCTTGGTCATGGTGACATGAAGATGAGCTAGGGCTGCTGGTGGGATCTATTGGTGAAGTGCATCAACCAATTCAAGATTTTCTAATACAAGTGCATCACCCAATTTAGATTTTCTAATACAAGTGCATCAACCATTTCAGATTTTATAAAACAAGTGTTGTATGCATTAGCCATATTGAATTCAGATTTTCACTTCCCCTAGGCCTATAAATAGGGAAGTTCTCTAAGCTTGAAAACACACCCCAAGGGGGGGAGCTCTCAAACACTTCTCTAGAGCTCCCTTCCCTTCTCTCCCTCAAATTCTCTTAGTTTTGCTTTCTAGTTCTCAATTCTAGCTTTCTTTAATGTTTTCTTAGTTATAATTTATTTTTCTTGTAATGTACATTCTTTCTTAAGTATTCAAGTTTAATTAGTTTCCAAGTTTCAATTATGGTTTTTGTTCTTATTCATTATGCTTATAAGTTAATATGCTAGTTTGAATGATTGATCACCATTTAGGCTTGCATGTTAGCTATCTTGGTTTGAATTAAGAGTATACACCATGCTTTAATTCGAATTGAACTATGAATAGGAAGAGTATGTATGGACATTCGACAACAGGGATTAGATACATACTTGGTTGTTTAAAATGTTCTTCTATGCTTAATGGGTTCCTAATGCTTAATTTTAGGTTAGACAACAAATGATCAAATTAGGGAATTAGGAACACAAGGTTATGACCACACACCATGGCTTAATCATACTTTAGCTAGAATCAATCCATTAATCTAATTGAACTTGGGAACTTATTTGCTTGAGTTATTTCCTTTTTTTCTTGTTGTATTTATTTCCTTTCTTTTTCATTTCTGGTTTGTGTAGGGAAAATGAATGGGATCATTCAATCACCAATCCTCGTGGGATCGACCTCGCACTTACATACGCTATACTACCGAACGACTCGTGCACTTGCGAGTATCACAAGTTGAGGATGCAGCTGAATCCATTTTGGTGCAGTTGTATCTACACAACAAGTTTTTGGCGCCGTTGCCGGGGATCGGTAACATTGTTTGGTTCTATTTCTTTTCCCTACTTGTTTTTCTTTTATTTTTCATTTTCATGTTTTTCTGGACAATTTCAAGTTTTAAAGTTAATGACGTTAATGGACAAGTTGTGTTTGTAGTCCAACAGAAAAGGACAATTGCCCAACAAGCAAGAGAACTGGGTTTAAGTCCCAGCTTACACAACCCATTGGTGCTTGTTGCTTTGAAGCATGGAATTGGACTTGTGTTGATTTTTCCTTTTCATTTTTAGTTTTTTTATATATTTCGTAATCCTTTAATTCCGTTTCAAGTTTTCTATGTTTGTTTTAGCAATTTATTATAGCTCAATAATAAAGAGGGAGAAAGAAGGCAATTTCAAAGATAGGAAGTGTGGAGTAGTGGGAGAAGTCGCGACCTCCAAATGCATCACGCTCGACCTAATCGCTTCAAGGGGAAGTATTTCGATCCTTTCTCTTTACTTGTTTTGTTTTTATTTTAGTAATTTTAAGTTTATGTTTCTTTTATATAAAAAAAAAAAAAAAATTAAAAAGATTTTTTATATGAGCTGACTCGTGGTAACTGTTGCGTAGATTTAGCTCCACCAAAATGGATTAAGCTGCATCCTCAACTTGTGATACTCGCAAGTGCACGAACCGTTGGTAGTATAGCATATGTAAGTGCGAGGTCGATTCCACAGGGATTGGTGATTGAATGATCCAATTTAGTTTCCCTACACAAAATAGAAACAAAAACAAAGAACATAAAACAAGGAAGAAAGAAATAAGTAACTCAAGCAAATAAGTTCCCAAGTTCAATTTAGATTAATGGATTGATTCTAGCTAAAGTATGATTAAGCCATGGTGTGTGGTCATAACCTTGTGTTCCTAATTCCCTAATTTGATCATTTGTTGTCTAACCTAAAATTAAGCATTAGGAACCCATTAAGCATAGAAGAACATTTTAAACAACCAAGTATGTATCTAATCCCTGTTGTCGAATGTCCATACATACTCTTCCTATTCATAGTTCAATTCGAATTAAAGCATGGTGTATACTCTTAATTCAAACCAAGATAGCTAACATGCAAGCCTAAATGGTGATCAATCTTTCAAACTAGCATATTAACTTATAAGCATAATGAATAAGAACAAAAACCATAATTGAAACTTGGAAACTAATTCAACTTGAAAACTTAAGAAAAGAATTTACATAACAAAGAAAAATAAATTACAACTAAGAAAACATTAAGGAAACTAAGAGAACTTTGAGGAAGAAAGGAAGTGTTTGAGAACTTTGAGGAGGGAGAAGAAAGTGTTTGGGAACTTTAGAGAATTTTGGAAGAACATGTGTTTGAGAGCTTTGAGGATTTTGGAAGGGAATGTGTTTAAGACATGGGGAATTTGGAAGAGAGTGTTTGAGAACTTGGAGGATTTGGAGAAGAAAGTAGAGAGGTGTTTTGAGAGCTTTGTGGATTTTGGAAGAGAGTGTTTAGGAACTTTGAGAATTTGGAAGAGAGTGGTTGAGAACTTGGAGGATGTTTGTGAACTTGGAGAATTTGAGAACTTAGGGAAGGAAGAGAAATGTGTTTGTGAAGTGTTTGAGACATGGAGACTTTTGGAAGAGAAGGGAAGTAGAGAGATGTTTGAGAACTTTGAGGATTTTGGAAGAACATGTGTTTGAAAGCTTTAGAGAATTAGAAGAAGAGAAAGGAAAAGTGTTTGATATTTAGTACAAAGAAAATTTAATAGAATGATCTTATTACAACAATTGAGAACTACAAAGGGAAACTAAGAGAATTTGAGGGAGAGAAGGGAAGGGAGCTCTAGAGAAGTGCTTGAGAGCTCCCCCCCTTGGGGTGTTATTACAAGCTTAGAGAACTTCCCTATTTATAGGCCTAGGGGAAGTGAAAATCAGAATTCAATAAGACTAATGCATACAACACTTGAATTATAAAATCTGAAATGGTTGATGCACTTGTATTAGAAAATCTGAAATGGGTGATGCACTTGTATTAGAAAATCTTGAATTGGTTGATGCACTTCACCACTAAATCCCACCAGCAGCCCTAGCTCATCTTCATGTCACCATGACCAAGCTTCCAACCAGAAATGATAGCTCATACCTAGCTCACCATGACCAAGCATCCAACCAGCACATGCTAAGGTCAGCATGACCAGCAACTTCAAGGGCTTACAACTTGGGCTTCTCTTAATCAAATTAGGACTTTAAGCACTCTAAATTGAAGTTCAGAATGTCTTCTTTCCAGCCATATGTTATTTGGGCCAATCCAAGGTCGGAGGAAGAAGTTAAGGCCGAAACAAATTGCTAACTCATTTTCCGCGCTGATAAGATCCATCCTGAGTATGGTTCTGTGTTTGCTAGGTAACGGACTCCAGATTTATCCAATGGGGCTGAATTTTGGATATGTTATAGTACACACCAATTGGAGCAACTTTCATGAAGAATGTGGCCTCATCCGAGCTATGTAGGTTGCTGAAACAAAGCTTGCAATATGACCTACGGAACTGGACTGGCAGGGGGCTGTAGCCATAATGAATTTGTCTTTAAGCTCTTCATCAATTCATCCAAATTAGGCCTTAACATGCTTGAATTGCATGAATTATGTTCTCCAAAGCCATCATTGTTACCTAAAGCTCAATTAACTGAAAGATAAACACAAAAAGGATTAAAAGCACAAGTTTAACTCAAAAACATAACCAAATCATAAGCTAGAAGGGTAAGAAATAATATACAATTATGAACCGATCAAATACCCCCAAACCTAGATTTTGCTAGTCCTCGAGCAAAACAACACAAAACAAAGTTAAAAACAAAACTAGAAGTTAACTAAACCACTTTCGTAGGTAACTCGATTGCATTTAGCATATGCAACAAGCATTTAAACCTCTAGGCATCCCTAGTAGGAGGAGTTGTGTCTCCTGAGGGTTTAACAGATACGATACCCACAAACGTTTTACTGACTCTGTAAAACAAAGTAATTAGAAAACTTAAAGATTGTTAGTCCTTAAGCAAAACCAAAAACAAAAACAAACACAAAAACACAAAGAACTTAAAACAATTTTTCCGAACATTTTCTGAAGAGAAATGACTCATGCACATGACTTAAATGTTTTAACAATAAAAGCTCAATTTTTAGACATTATTTACAAAGCGGCAAAGTTCTAAACACAATATGCTCAAAGTGTAGTAGTGTGATAGCCAAATGCAACAAATTCCCCAATCTTAGTTTTCACACAATTTCAAAAATCATACAAAGCATAAGTTCAACTTCAAATCTCACCAAAGTTGTCCTCTCACAAATGAATCACTCAGAAGAGGGCTATAATGCACACTCAGTTATAAACATGAGAATAGAGTTAAACCATAAGGGACTTAACTCGCAATAGAAATATGAAGAACTTGCATTAATATGATCTCAAGAAGGATGTCAAACACTTAAAAGTAGAAAAATGAATGCAATTCAACCACATGACATTTAAGATCAATTTAGGTCTTTAACATGGGTTGTAATGGGGCCAAGGGTGTAAGGTGAGTAAGAAATGAAGGATATGGATAATACAAAGTCCAAGGAACTCGCAATGCAAGAGCATAAAATAATTGTTTACAAGACTTCGAATCATCACGATTAGATTTTTTTCTTTTACCTGATCAAAACTCCTTATACCCTTCATTTACATTGATTCACTCCTTTCCTGAACAACCACCAATTTATTTTGAAGGCCCAAAAATGAAATTTCATTCAACCACCACTTAATCACAACTTTTCTCTTTTCTTTCACCAATTGTGTGAATTTTTTTTTTTTCTTCGAAATTCCCAAACTTAGTATGAAAAACACATCCCAATTAAAGCTCATGAGTTCCTTAGAAAGGTAAATATTTGTTTTTCAGGCTAAGGCGAGGAAATATAATTGGTTAAATGAAAGAAAAGGTTTACATGTAGGCTCAAAATGGTTAACAATGGAAAATCATGCTTAGGCATGCATAAGGTTAGCTTGAAAGGCACAAACGATCCAAAGAGGGCCTTAATATCACTTCTTAAATGTCGTGAAGTCAAATTGCATAAGAATGAATGACTTTTAAGTGTTCAACCAAATCAATAAATAATGAGATCAAACAACAACTTTGATGACAAGAAAATAAGAGTATGTATATAACACTCATGAATTGAAGTACAAGGCTCAAAAGCTCACTTTATATGGTTATATAAGTCTAATTTGTGCTTGATACAATTCTTTGGGTCATGCAAATCCTTTAATTGGGAAATTATGAAACAAATGGCAAGTGTAAAGAAGGTTTCAAACATATCATGCTAGAACAATGCCAAATTTTTTTTTATTTTTTAATAAAGAAAAAAAAACACTAAAATAAAATGAAATCCAATTTTTATTTAAGTCATGCAAACATTTATCACTATCTCATCATAAGTGTTCGGAAAGTGACTCAAAACAAAAACAAAACAAAACAATACTTAAAATAAAAACAAGCAAAAAAATAAATAATTTTTTTTTTTCAATTATTATTTTTTTTAATTTTAAGAAAAACCAAATTTACTTGCTAAACTCCAATACCCCCAAACCTAGAAATGAACATTGTCCTCAATGTTTAAAAATTAGCCACAACCAATGTCATAACAACAAATGAAGGGTATTAAAGCAAATAAAAATCACAAAACATACAAAAATAAAATAAATCAATTACAAAATAAAAATTACAAAACAAACAATCAAATAAAATAAAATAAAATAAATAAATAAAAAAACACGAAACAGTAAAACACTCAAAACAGTAAGCCCTAACAGATAGTCTTACACAAACTGAAACCCAAACAATTGAAAGCCCAACCCAAAATGAAATTAACCCAACAACGGTAAAACCCGACCCAACATGAAATCTGAAGCCCACACGTTTAAATTTAATTTTTTTCTTAAAAAGATAAAACGTGAATTATGAGCGCAAAGCGGGATTTCTAAAAAGAGGGAATGTGGTCCCTGATGTCGTTTCATGGATAGTCACGGGCAGAAAGCAGGAGCCACGTGTCGACGCATAGAGGCGCCGCAGATCCACAAGTGAAAATTACGGGCTCATGGAAAGGCGCGACAACTTTGCTGAACGCGTCCGTTCAGACAAAGCAAGTCGTGACAAATGTGTTGGAAACGGTTGGAAAGTGAGAAGGTTGTGGGACTCGAGGAACGCTGGATATTCAGAAAACGCTTAGACGCTGCAACGGCTAGGGTTTGTTTGTCAAAGACTACATCTATAAGAAGGAAAAAGAAGGGAAAAAAACAAAAAACAAAAAAAACACACAAACTCAGAAACACAAAAGAGAAAAGAAGCAAGAAAAAGAAAAAAAAAGTGAGAAATCAAATGGCTTCTTCCTACCCCTTTTCGTTAGATCTCAACCTAGCTCCACCGACTCAGACACGAGGCCAAGCAGTAGCACCAGTATGGATGCCCTACTTTGCCTCCGCACGGGGGCCTGTGACTGTCAATGACTCAATACTCCTGGACAACGATGTTGCCATTGGAGTTTGCAGAAATTTAGTGACTCCCAAAGATATACGTGTGTTCGGGACAAGGGATGACAACCGGGTCACGAGTGATGCCCTGGCACTGAGCGTGCAGAGTACAGCATGTGTCGCAAGTTTGGGTCATCGCCTACTTGCGAAGTCCCATGAGGTAGAGGTGCTTAAAGCTCAGTTGGCGGCGGAGCGAAGTTTGGTTGAAGACTGTCAGAGTGCTATAAAAAGCTTGAAAAGGGAGAGGTCAAGGATTGTGGAGGTGAATCGACACCAGCTAGAAGTATTGCGAGACGAGAATAAAAATCTATCAAAGATGGTAGAGTTGTACTCTCGCGACATGAGAAAGCAACTGGAGGACCTAGACCGACCGGGTAAACGCAAGCAAGCGGATCGCGAGAGTAGTTACGCTCAAGCTAAGATTGCGATCTTTGGGAGCTCAAGTGATGAGCCCCAAGAGGCTGTGCGTGAAGCCCCGGAAGAGGACAGCCAGAGGGCCAAACTCAAAGCTCCTATGGTCGAGACACCGAGTGCCAAGAAGAAATGATTTCAGTTTTTATTTATTATTTAATTTTAAAGTGTATGTGTGTTTTTTTTTTTCTTTAATTGGGAAATAAAAACGTTAGCTATCTCAAAGAAACGATTGACCCTAAATGTAAAGAACGACAATCAAACAAAAACACGAAGACCCAAACAAGATTTTTTTTTTTTATTTTTTATTTTTAGTTAAGTAAATACACAAATAACTGCTTCTTCTTTTAAGAGAAAAACTTAAGGATGACCAGTTAAGGGCCTCAGAAAACACAGCCAGGGGTTCCGGGAAGGTTGGAGGGGTCACAATGGTCCCGCTTAAAACCCTAACTTCTTAGACACCGAAGGTGTCGCCTTAAAGAACTCCTAGACACTGTATAGACTGCGGTTGCTCACTGGAGTTACCAAAAATTTAGCTCCTTCAAAGAATATCCTATGAGTTTTAAATTATACTACCTAATTAAATAAAAAACAAAATAAATAAATAAATAAATAAACTGAAATAAACACGCAATTCAAACAATAATTTAAAAGAAGAGTTGGGATTCTTGCACCAGGTGTCCAAGACGCATCTTTAATTTTGTCTCTTCTTCCAACTACATTATTAAGAAACCAGTCAAACAAGAAGAAAATAATTGAAAATAAAATAAAATAAAATAAAAACTGAAAAAGCAAAAACACAAACATCAGAAAACAGGGAGGCAAAAGTAAGTGAAAGTGTAGACATGCTCCCTTTTAAAAAAAAAACGTGCTCGCAATTTGCGCCAGAAATGAAGGGATCCGAGAGAAAAGAGCACAGGATAGCACCCTCGAGATCCGAAGTGCTTTCGGCTCCCTCATCTGCATAAGTCTATTTAAACTCATCTCGGTGAAGTAGAAGAGCACCCCGCATTTCTTCCTGCAAATTTAGAGAAAACATCAAAAAATCCAAAAACAAAACAATGGCATCCTCATGCACTCACCTTGATGATCTTAGCCTTGAACTGTCCCTTGCACCACCGAATGCGCAGATAAGGGCTCCTCAAAACCATGTCTTCCCAAACTCCACATATCATCACGGTACGGCCTCAAACTTTGCTGAGGTAATACCGAACTTTTCTGAGGCAATGCCGAACAGAGCAGCGCTGCTTGGAGGCATGATTGGCAGCAAGCTCACACCGACAGATCATCTGCATGTGGCACAGAGGTCTGACAAAGCAGCGGTGGAGGAGTCCAATAATTTAACTGTTCTCCATGCGGTCTCGGCTACCAATTTGGGTATGCGATTGCTGGCGAGAACACGGGAGTGTGCCGCGATGAGCGAGGAAATAACTTCCTTGAAGGCTATGGTGGCGGACTTGCAGAAGCGGCTCTACTGTGCCAATCAGCACGTGGAAGCACTGCAGAGAAAAAATGAGGACCATGTGGAGCTGCTGCAGATTCTGCAAGTAAGAGACAATAGAGGCATGCCATGAAGATGAAGATGAAGATGAAGAAGTTGTTTTTATTTTTAATTTACTTGAATGTTTTTTTTTTTTTTTGTTTTTTTTTGTTTTTTTTTTTTTTTACTTTTTTTTTTCTTTGTTTGTAAAGTTTGAAATGAAATAAAAATGTGTTTTTAACACTCAGAAATAAACTAACTAACCACACCACGTAAATAAATAAACTAACCTAACAAAACAAAAAAAAGAACATAAAAGAAAACAAAGAACTTCCAAATTGATTTTTTTTTTTTAAATTTATTATTATTTACAACTAACTGACCACACAAAGAAAAAAAAAACAACAAAGAAGTTCCAAATTGCAATTTACAAGGAAAATTAAATAAAAACTCAAATTTCAATTTTTTTTTAAACTTTTTAATTTTTTAATTTTTTAATTTTTTTTTTGTTTTTTTGTTTTTTTGTTTTTGTTTGAAAAAAAACACACAAATATACAAGCAACTCATGGATGACCAGTTAAGGGCCTCAGAAAACACAGCCAGGGGATCCGGGAAGGTTGGAGGGGTCACAAAGGTCCCACTTAAAACCCAAACTTCTTAGACACCGAAGGTGTCGCCTAAAGAACTCCTAGACACTGTATTGACGGAGACGCTCACTGGAGTTACCACGAGTCAGCTAATATAAAAAATCTTTTTTAATTTTTTTTTAATAAAAGAAATAGAAAATTAAAATTACTGAAGTAATAACAAAACAACTAAAGAGAAAGGATTGGAATACTCCCCCTTGAAGCGATTAGGTCGAGCATGATGCATTTGGAGGTCGCGACTTCTCCCACTGCTCCACACTCCCCATTCTTATGATTGAGGTTGCCATCTCTCTCCATTTTTATTAAGCTATCATAAATTGCTAAAACGAACACAAAAAACTTGAAACAGAATTAAAGGATTACGAAATATAAAAAAAAAACTAAAAATGAAAAGGAAAAATCAACACACGTCCAATTCCATGCTTCAAAGCAACAAGCACCAATGGGTTGTGTAAGCTGGGACTTAAACCCAGTTCTCTTGCTTGTTGGGCAATTGTCCTTTTCTGTTGGACTACAAACACAACTTGTCCATTAACGTCATTAACTTTAAAACAAGAAATTGTCCAGTTAAGAAAAAAAATAAAGTAGGAAAGCCAAATAGAATCAAACAATGTTACCGATCCCCGGCAACGGCGCCAAAAACTTGTTGCGTAGATTTAGCTCCACCAAAATGGATTAAGCTGCATCCTCAACTTGTGATACTCGCAAGTGCACGAACCGTTGGTAGTATAGCATATGTAAGTGCGAGGTCGATTCCACAGGGATTGGTGATTGAATGATCCAATTTAGTTTCCCTACACAAAATAGAAACAAAAACAAAGAACATAAAACAAGGAAGAAAGAAATAAGTAACTCAAGCAAATAAGTTCCCAAGTTCAATTTAGATTAATGGATTGATTCTAGCTAAAGTATGATTAAGCCATGGTGTGTGGTCATAACCTTGTGTTCCTAATTCCCTAATTTGATCATTTGTTGTCTAACCTAAAATTAAGCATTAGGAACCCATTAAGCATAGAAGAACATTTTAAACAACCAAGTATGTATCTAATCCCTGTTGTCGAATGTCCATACATACTCTTCCTATTCATAGTTCAATTCGAATTAAAGCATGGTGTATACTCTTAATTCAAACCAAGATAGCTAACATGCAAGCCTAAATGGTGATCAATCTTTCAAACTAGCATATTAACTTATAAGCATAATGAATAAGAACAAAAACCATAATTGAAACTTGGAAACTAATTCAACTTGAAAACTTAAGAAAAGAATTTACATAACAAAGAAAAATAAATTACAACTAAGAAAACATTAAGGAAACTAAGAGAACTTTGAGGAAGAAAGGAAGTGTTTGAGAACTTTGAGGAGGGAGAAGAAAGTGTTTGGGAACTTTAGAGAATTTTGGAAGAACATGTGTTTGAGAGCTTTGAGGATTTTGGAAGGGAATGTGTTTAAGACATGGGGAATTTGGAAGAGAGTGTTTGAGAACTTGGAGGATTTGGAGAAGAAAGTAGAGAGGTGTTTTGAGAGCTTTGTGGATTTTGGAAGAGAGTGTTTAGGAACTTTGAGAATTTGGAAGAGAGTGGTTGAGAACTTGGAGGATGTTTGTGAACTTGGAGAATTTGAGAACTTAGGGAAGGAAGAGAAATGTGTTTGTGAAGTGTTTGAGACATGGAGACTTTTGGAAGAGAAGGGAAGTAGAGAGATGTTTGAGAACTTTGAGGATTTTGGAAGAACATGTGTTTGAAAGCTTTAGAGAATTAGAAGAAGAGAAAGGAAAAGTGTTTGATATTTAGTACAAAGAAAATTTAATAGAATGATCTTATTACAACAATTGAGAACTACAAAGGGAAACTAAGAGAATTTGAGGGAGAGAAGGGAAGGGAGCTCTAGAGAAGTGCTTGAGAGCTCCCCCCCTTGGGGTGTTATTACAAGCTTAGAGAACTTCCCTATTTATAGGCCTAGGGGAAGTGAAAATCAGAATTCAATAAGACTAATGCATACAACACTTGAATTATAAAATCTGAAATGGTTGATGCACTTGTATTAGAAAATCTGAAATGGGTGATGCACTTGTATTAGAAAATCTTGAATTGGTTGATGCACTTCACCACTAAATCCCACCAGCAGCCCTAGCTCATCTTCATGTCACCATGACCAAGCTTCCAACCAGAAATGATAGCTCATACCTAGCTCACCATGACCAAGCATCCAACCAGCACATGCTAAGGTCAGCATGACCAGCAACTTCAAGGGCTTACAACTTGGGCTTCTCTTAATCAAATTAGGACTTTAAGCACTCTAAATTGAAGTTCAGAATGTCTTCTTTCCAGCCATATGTTATTTGGGCCAATCCAAGGTCGGAGGAAGAAGTTAAGGCCGAAACAAATTGCTAACTCATTTTCCGCGCTGATAAGATCCATCCTGAGTATGGTTCTGTGTTTGCTAGGTAACGGACTCCAGATTTATCCAATGGGGCTGAATTTTGGATATGTTATAGTACACACCAATTGGAGCAACTTTCATGAAGAATGTGGCCTCATCCGAGCTATGTAGGTTGCTGAAACAAAGCTTGCAATATGACCTACGGAACTGGACTGGCAGGGGGCTGTAGCCATAATGAATTTGTCTTTAAGCTCTTCATCAATTCATCCAAATTAGGCCTTAACATGCTTGAATTGCATGAATTATGTTCTCCAAAGCCATCATTGTTACCTAAAGCTCAATTAACTGAAAGATAAACACAAAAAGGATTAAAAGCACAAGTTTAACTCAAAAACATAACCAAATCATAAGCTAGAAGGGTAAGAAATAATATACAATTATGAACCGATCAGTAACTCCAGTGAGCGTCTCCGTCAATACAGTGTCTAGGAGTTCTTTAGGCGACACCTTCGGTGTCTAAGAAGTTTGGGTTTTAAGCGGGACCATTGTGACCCCTCCAACCTTCCCGGATCCCCTGGCTGTGTTTTCTGAGGCCCTTAACTGGTCATCCTTGAGTTACTTGTATATTTATGTGTTTTAATAAATTAAAAATAAAATATTCAATTTGCAATTTGAAACCTCTCGTTTTTCTTTTCTGTTTCTTTTCTTTGAGTCATTTTTAGTTTTCCTTCCCACACCAATGATAAATCTTGAGTCTAACTTCTAATATGGCTCTTAGGAATTTGATAAGCATTGTGTTGGGTCTGAATCTTATTCTTTTGCTAGCTAAGTCTCACATAATTATTCTTGAGCTTTCTATGCACTTTAGCCATGATTATACACCTCTTGCATGTCTTACCCAATTGTATGCATTTTTGCTTGTGTGATTCACTGGAATGTTAAGTTATAACTAAGATATGATTTAGGCCATCTTTGTTATGCCTCTTTTTTTTTTTTTCTTTTTTTTTTTCTTTTTTTTTTTTTTTTTTTTTTTCCTCCATCAACCTATACAATACATATTCCATTGTAAACCCCTTTGTGCTCAAACACTTAGCAATTTCTTTCTATCACCTTATCATCCATTAAATATCCTACCATCTAGGGGACATGTAGAGTATGATTGTATTTGAGATTGTAATGTTTTCAAGGCAATAAATGAGCTATTAAAAAAAAAAACTTCAAAAGAAAAAGGGAAAAGAAGTGTGGCCAATGTAGTCACGACCCTAGGGTGATATAAGGAGAAATAAAGGTGATCTAGGGTAAAGAGCCGCAAAATTGGGCCAAATTTTATACAAAGTGTGTAAATGTCAAAATCAAATTTTGAAGTGATTCAATTGCAAAATCTGGTGTTGTGAGCTTTTCAATTTACGTGCCTTACATTTCAAATGTCAATGATCTTGTTTATATGACATGCTCTACTTTGTTCCTTAGACTTTGTATTTCAATATCCATTCCTTTTCTAACCATTACATTACATCCATGAGTAAAGTCCTATTGATTTTGGTTTAGCTTGGCAAACTTGTGTTCATTCTTGCAAGAATTCATATCGTTGTTTGAGAAGCATGAGTTGTATCTTCATGGCTACTTCACACACACACCTTGAGCATGATTTTTGTGAGATTGTGGTAGCACTTGAATAATGTTTAGAACTTCCTTAGTGCTTGTTTTGTTCCTTGTTGAGCCATGTCTATGAAGTTTAACATTTTTGTCCGGTTGGAAGGTTAACGGTTTTTGTATTTTGTTTTGTTTTGTTTTGCTTAAGGGCTAACAAATCTATTAAGTTTTCTAACTACTTTGTTTTGTAGAGTCAGTAAAACGTTTGTGGGTATCGTATCTGTTAAACCCTCAGGAGACACAACTCCTCCTACTAGGGATGCCTAGAGGTTTAAAGGCTTGTTGCATACGCTCAATGCAATCGAGTTACCTACGAAAGTGGTCTAGTTAACTTCTTATTTTGTTTTTAGCTTTGTTTTTCTTTTGTTTTGCTGGAGGACTAGCAAAATCTAAGTTTGGGGGTGTGTTAAGCTCATAATTTCATACATATACATGCCCAAATTTACTTACTTCTTTTGCTTAGTTTCCTAGATTTCTATGTTATTTGCCTCTCTTTGTGTGTTTTGTAGGCAAAAAGAGCAAGAGAGCATAATTCATGCAATTCAAGCATGTTAAGGCCTAATTTGGATGAATGGATGAAGAGCTTAAAGACAAACTCATTTTGGCTACAGCCCCCTGCCAGTCCAGTTCCGTAGGTCATATTGCAAGCTTTGTTTCAACAACCTACATAGCTCGAATGAGGCCACATTATTCATGAAAGTTGTTCCAATTGGTGTTTACTATAACATATCCAAAATTCAGCCCCATTGGATAAATCTGGAGTCCGTTACCTAGCAAACACAGAACCATGCTCAGGATGGATCTTATCAGCGCGGAAAATGAGTTAGCAATTTGTTTCGGCCTTAACTTCTTCCTCCGACCTTGGATTGGCCCAAATAACATATGGCTGGAAAGAAGACATTCTGAACTTCAATTTCGAGTGCTTAAAGTCCTAATTTGATTAAGGGAAGCCCAAGTTGTAAGCCCTTGAAGTTGCTGGTCATGCTGACTTCAGCATGTGCTGGTTGGATGCTTGGTCATGGTGAGCTAGGTATGAGCTATCATTTCTGGTTGGAAGCTTGGTCATGGTGACATGAAGATGAGCTAGGGCTGCTGGTGGGATCTATTGGTGAAGTGCATCAACCAATTCAAGATTTTCTAATACAAGTGCATCACCCAATTTAGATTTTCTAATACAAGTGCATCAACCATTTCAGATTTTATAAAACAAGTGTTGTATGCATTAGCCATATTGAATTCAGATTTTCACTTCCCCTAGGCCTATAAATAGGGAAGTTCTCTAAGCTTGAAAACACACCCCAAGGGGGGGAGCTCTCAAACACTTCTCTAGAGCTCCCTTCCCTTCTCTCCCTCAAATTCTCTTAGTTTTGCTTTCTAGTTCTCAATTCTAGCTTTCTTTAATGTTTTCTTAGTTATAATTTATTTTTCTTGTAATGTACATTCTTTCTTAAGTATTCAAGTTTAATTAGTTTCCAAGTTTCAATTATGGTTTTTGTTCTTATTCATTATGCTTATAAGTTAATATGCTAGTTTGAATGATTGATCACCATTTAGGCTTGCATGTTAGCTATCTTGGTTTGAATTAAGAGTATACACCATGCTTTAATTCGAATTGAACTATGAATAGGAAGAGTATGTATGGACATTCGACAACAGGGATTAGATACATACTTGGTTGTTTAAAATGTTCTTCTATGCTTAATGGGTTCCTAATGCTTAATTTTAGGTTAGACAACAAATGATCAAATTAGGGAATTAGGAACACAAGGTTATGACCACACACCATGGCTTAATCATACTTTAGCTAGAATCAATCCATTAATCTAATTGAACTTGGGAACTTATTTGCTTGAGTTATTTCCTTTTTTTCTTGTTGTATTTATTTCCTTTCTTTTTCATTTCTGGTTTGTGTAGGGAAAATGAATGGGATCATTCAATCACCAATCCTCGTGGGATCGACCTCGCACTTACATACGCTATACTACCGAACGACTCGTGCACTTGCGAGTATCACAAGTTGAGGATGCAGCTGAATCCATTTTGGTGCAGTTGTATCTACACAACAAGCAGCCACCTCAGTCTTGCGAGTTGTGATAATTATCCTACTGCCATTGTTGTTCTCGGGTAATGCAAGCTTTATACACTCCCACAAGTATGTGCTCCACACATCATCAAAAACAACTGCATATCTCTTTTCCTTGAGATATTCTCGCAGAGTGTCAATCAACAATTTCAAATCCATTGTTTCAATTCCCTCTGGTACAGACTCCTTCCTCATCCTGTGGAATTCTGCAATCAGGTTTCTGAGTATGTCTTCGTTCTTGTATGATTGTGACACTGTGATGCAAGCGCGCCAATCAAACCATTCTGTGAACTTTGGGTTTTCAAAGACTTTCTTTGCAAGAGTGGTCTTTCCCAGACCTCCCATACCAACCAATGAACTGACCGAGCGTCTAGATTCTACCTCTCTTCTTATCGACCAATCTATCAGTTTATATCTCAAAGTCTGAATACCAACGAGTTCATCTTCCTCTGTGTAAAGGGAAGCCATTCGCGGGTCAAAGAACATATCATCTCTCCTTGAAGAGCTAAATGAAGTTTGCTCTGTTGAATTGAAGCGATATGCTTCACTTGCTTGCTGGATTTGGAGGACACGTTTTTTGATAAGTTGAATCTCTGAGGCTATCTCGTGGCGTGCAAATAGCCCTCCCAAAAAATGACTGGTTTTATGAATGAAACCAGTAAATCCACGTTTGTTACGACGGCGTGCCACGTGATGTAGGTATTCATCAATGACATCTTCTATGTGAGTGGCCATCTCCCTTGTTTGCTTCACCCAAGTTTTCACACCGCTGCTCATGTTTGCCCTTTCTGCTTTTGCATCTGCATCCTTAAGGAAAGACGTCATGCTTTCTAGGAGATCTTTTATGCTTGTAACGTCGTCATGAATGCCTCTCAACAAATTCCCTTTTTCCCTTAACAGTGGAACCAACTTGTCAATGACAATGTTCACTGCAGTCTCTGCCATCACTCAGCTAGTCTGCTCTGAGAAAACAAAATTAAAGACAAAAGAATAATGTACAACTCGCATTAGAGGATAAGTTGTTGAGTTAATTCTAAACTTTGTGTTATCTTGTTCTAGACAGAGAGTAAGTAGTTATGTATATACCTGCTGTATTTTCTCTTGTGAGTTGTGGTCTAAGTCTTGATTTGCATACCCAAAAAAAAAGTCTTCAATAGCAGTGGGGTCAACCGATCACTAAATTATCTGATGGGAACGATGTTACCAGTTTAGTTAGAACTAAAGCCTATTTTATAGCACAAACCAAAATGTAATGCGCCAAAAAAATTTAAAACTGATGAGTAAATCAGAGATAGCACAGAGTCGGTGTTTGAGAACACTAAAATAATCAACAAAACAAGCAAAGGAGGAAATAAGAACAAAACTCGAATCGAAAGAGAAAAGACAGCACATACGAGAAGAAAGATGAAGAGAGAGATACCTGGTCACAGAGAGAGAGAGGAAGAAGGCGTTGGAGAAGGTAGCAGATGATGAGCAGAGGAGGACTAACTTAAAATGCTGCACGACATCACAACTCATTTTCTTATTGTTTATCTTTTAGGCAAAAGGTCACTTTGGGTCCTTGTAGTTTGCCACTTTTACCACTTTGGTCCCTGTCGTTTCAATTTTGTCAATTTTGTCCCTGTAATTTCAATTTGAAGCAATTTAATCTTCAATATTTGTCAATTTTTTTTAACTTATGTTAGTTCTGGAGGGGCAATTCGGTCCACAAATTATTATTCTCTTTAAAATAATTTTAAAAAATTAAAATACAAAAATTATTAAACAATTCATTCATTTTAAAAATAAATATTAAAGACAAATGGAAAAAGTAAAATCTTAAAATTGAAAAAAAATAAAAAAATTACCACCGCAGAGGCAATTGATTTTGCACTTCTGAGTTTGGGAATTGTAGACTCAATAGAGAAAGCCTACAAGAGAATCAAAGAACCAAACATAGCAAAGCTTAGGAAGACAGTCCTCATAGATTCACCTTTCTCTCTCTCTCTCTCTCTCTCTCTCTCTCGACTTGGTGGGGATGGATCTGTGGGTTGCGGCAGGCGAAGAACTTGGTGACGAAGACGATGGCGTGGCCTTGACGAAGAGGGTGGTGTGGCCTTGGCAACGAAGACGAAGATGAGGAATCTAGTGTGGGGCTCGTCGGATCTGGAGAGAGGGAGGTTGGGTAGTGTTCGGGTGGGGCTGGGTTTTATATTTTATGGGGCAAAGGGGTGGGGCTGGATCTATGGTTGGGGTGGGAATGGGTGTCGGGTTTGGAGGGAGTTGGGGGTTGGGCGAGAGCGGAAGGTGGAGGTCATTTATGTCGAGGCTGGGTTTTGGCTATCCCTCTGTGAACCTCCCTCTCTCTCACTCTATGTGTCTTTGTCTGTCTCTGTCACTCTCTATCTCAGTCTATGAACTCGCGAAGTAGGCATGGGTGCCTTGATAAAATTTTTGGAAGCGAGATGAGGGCATTTTCCCTTTTGTTTGGTTGAAGAAAGTTTATGGATGGTGGGCAATGGCTAGTGGTAGTCGGTGGAAGGTGCGTTTTGGCGATGGCTAGGTGGTGGTCGGTAGACAATGGTTTTTAGGGATGGCTGGGTTGGGGTGACGGTGAAGGGCTGGGGCATGGAGGGGAAGAGAGTTAGCTTTTATTTTTTTATTTTTAATATACATTTTATTTTAATTTTTTAAAATTATTTTTAAAGAGAATAATAATTTGTTGACCAAATTACCCCTCTAGAACTAACAGAAGTTAAAAAAATTTGACAGAAATTGAAGATTGTCCTTAAATTGCTTCAAATTGAAACCACATGGATAAAATTGACAAAATTGAAACGACAGGGACCAAAGTGGTAAAAATGGCAAACTATAGGGACCCAAAATGACCTTTTGCCTATCTTTTAAAACAAGGATTTGGCTTATTTAAGGGCGGAAAAACACAATGTAGCAATCGCCGGCAGGCCAAGGAGCCCAGCCAACTATCATATATACCTACTACTACCCGGTCCAGGAAGAAATTTCTAATTTAATTTACGTCCTTTAAATTTGCACAAAACTTTAATCTAGCACCTTATGTTTGAAGAGTTCACATGTTAAGCACAAATAAAAGTCACAATTATAAATTTGTAATGTTACACCTTCTTCAGCTAATCCACCTACTCTGAATAATGGAGGCCCTCCTCTATGTCTAATTATTATAATACTTTCGTGCACAACATCACAACTTATTTTCTTATTGTTTATTTTTAGTTTTAGTTTTAATAATTTCTCACTAAAAAACCATATCTTTAAATAACTTTGGCTTATTTGCGGGTGGGAAAAACAATGTACCATTGAATCGCCGGCCAACTCAATGTAGCATTTAGGGGCGGGAAAAACAATTTATTTTTGGCTTAATTTCTAATTAAAAAATAATATTTTTAATTTGAGCACAATGCACAAGTGATAGTCTAAATTATGAGAGAGAGTTTGAACTCTAGTTACACACACAAGTCACATAGGAGTTTGAACTTGAGACAATTGATATGCAAATCAAGGCCATTTCCCACTAGATTAGCCTCCGTGGACAATCATATCTTTAAATAACTTTTACTTATTTAAGGGCAGGAAATGTAATGTAGCATTGGAGAAGGCAGTAGCTACCACTACTATATTAAAACGCTGCACCTCATCACTGCTTATTTTCAATTTTAATAATTTCTCATTAAAAAACCATCTCTTTAAATAACTTTGTCTTAATTAAGGGCGGGTAAAAATACGTATCGTTGATTGAATCGCAGGCCAACTCAAACCAACTGTTCAGCCAAAAGTTTCTAATTTCATTTTACGTCCTTTAGATGTGCACAAAAGTTCAATTTAGTACCTTTTATGTTTAAAGAGTTCACATGCAAGGCATAAAATTGAGTCAAAATTGTAAATGCATGTGTGATGTTACAACTTCTTCAGCTAAGCAATCTATTCTGATGTTTATGTGATCATGGATTCAGACCTAATCAACATTTCAACGTGAGAGCTTTGTTGTTTCAATTTTGATCTGCTTCTTTGTCATTTGGGATAGTTAACGGGTTGAGCTTTCTTTCGAACCGAACCAATCCGTAATCACAACTTAAAACATAACAACCCTTAAAACTTCACTATAATATATATTGATGCAACAGGTTTATTCTTAAGGAGTGAGAATTTTTCTTTGCTTCTACAATGAAAAAGATATCTGGTTATGCTTGGTTTTGTTTTCCTTCTTGTGCACATCAAAATATAATGTTCTTACTAGACTTTTTCTTCATGTGTGTGATGTAAGATTATATATATATACGACCAGCAGAGCAACCCCTGGAAAAATTAAATACATTTTTTTTAAAAATAACACTCATGTTCTACATATTATAAAACAAGATAATTAAATAAAAAAATGAATATGCTAGTATAACTGGATCTTTTTCAACCTTAACCCATACGGGAAAATAATGTCCAGCCATTAAATCTAGGACTGTCCAAGGAGAGCTCTTTGTGGTTCATTCAAGGAGGGCAGCTCCCACCACAAAGAAAGCATAATTTAATTGTCTGACAGTAAGCTTAGCAAATAAAAGATTAGCATCCAAAATGCAATGAAAATAGTATAGGCATTCAACGAAGAGATTACTTGTAGCAGTGCTTTTACATGAAGACATATATCCACTTATGAGTGCTACATGAAAACTGCTGAATCTATTACTTTGGACACAGTGCTCTGTTTCTTGAACCGGAAAGTTGAACTGAAATTTTTATTTATTAAAGATGGGCCATCATGAATTATGATACAGAATTGGAACAATGGTGATATAATCGCATCAGGGAAACTGTTATTATACTATTTATTTTTTATTTTCATGGAAATAAATAATTTAAGCCTAAGCAAGCTGTAACAGAGACAATACAAGATTCAAATGAACTATCTAGAAAGATGTATACGTGTATAAATGCACACCAAATAATCGTATTGGAGCATTGGCCAGTTAAAGAGCAAGCAAGAGAATCCCTCTACCCTTGGTGACTATAATTCAAACATACACAGCATCAATTATCTGAAAGATGGACAACTCAAAGCTATTCATATGAAAATTGAATGAATAGCTTTCATTTAAAATGGAGCCCATAAAAACATATTTGATAAATTGCCTCAAGATATTCCGCATAAATGAACATGCAGCAATTCAAATATCATGGGATGACCAAAGATATACGTACTAAAGGACAGCAGTCCCCAGGTCTGAACTTTTGGTATCCTCTGGGCACTCACTGAACCTTGTAACCCACAAAATCTAGCAACATGCACCAGAACCTGAAAACTAGGTCCAAGATAAATCCTGTAACCACCAGTATAATCTTCACTTGCATTTTATAGTGCCCCAATTACCCCTACCATCATGACCCGTGTGTTTCCTCATAGAAACCACATCTTGCCACAAATAGAACTATCAGAGGCACAATCTTAACAGAAGTAGTAAACATCTACCCACCTATAACTCGTGCTATTGTGTAACATCTTCTATAACTCATGCTATTGTGTAACTACTGTGTACAATCTATTGGACAAAAAACCTTGGCTCATCATTGGGCAACTTCCCCATTTCCAAAAGTTAAGCAGCATTAGGATAATATAGAATACAAGATTTTTACCTATCTAAGAAAAAAGGTTGATAACTAGAGTAAAGTAAATTATAAAACACAAATCAGGGAAAGGTGAACTGGATTCTAGACCGAGATGAAAAGAACTATAAGATGAGTATCAATTAAACACATTCAGTGTCACTCCAGAGGAAAATCAATATGTTTAACTTCCATCTCCTATTTCCCTCATGAAGCACCAAAGATACTTGATTACTTGGTAATATTCCATTTAATGTGTCTTCATGCTTAGTGTAGTAAGACCAATTGAGATGCAAACAAATGATGCTTATATAATTGAACCACTAAGGTAAGGAAACAGATAACCAGCACAACAAGCATCTAAAGCAATGACCTTTATACGATGTTTCCCAAGCCAACTTTACAATCGACACACTTGTAAACTTTAGCACAAAATCAAATTATCACATCCATTAAAAAGAAGCACAAACGTGAGAAACAACCAACCTTCTCGGTTTTATGATCAATGTCAAAGACTTTGGTAGGACTACTTTCAACCCAAGCCTTCTTCCCATCAAGAGTCATTGTATCCATCAACTCCTCATTGATTCAAATATCTGGTTCGTACATAAAAGTGACAGTGGCTGCAGGTGACCACTTGGCATGATCTTTGCAAATCCCTTTTCTGGCAATGGCCCTTAGCCTCAGCTCTTGCCCCCTTCGCAACTTCACAATGATAAACGCCTAAAAAGCAAGTAAGAGACTGCAACAAGCAACACACTCAAAACGAGTAGAAGCACAAAAACACAACAAGAAAATTGCAAAGCCAAAGATCCGCACAGCAAGCTCAAGCAACTCCAGGTAGAGCAGAGATCACCCAAAACGACCAGGCCGAAGGGCAGCCCCCGGCTTAGATCTAGGTAGGAGCACCAAAAAATGAGCCACCACGGCGCAGACTGCCGATGGAACAAACAGAGAACCACGAACCCACCAAGATCAGCCTCCGAGGAGGAGAAAAAGCAGGACAAACTCTTACAAGTCGAAACTAGAAGAGAATCTTGATCGATCACCCCAGACGGAATGAAGACAAGCAGCACAAAAGGCTGAAGAGAACCGCACAGCACACTTGGTCACTCTTATGCCTCCAAATCACAAATAGAAGCGGATTACAGAGCTGAAAGCAAGACAGCCTGAATCAGGACTAAAACCTGCAAAAGAAGACAAATAGAGCAAAACAAAACCGCCGGCAACCACAGGGGGCAACACACCCCAGCCACTGAAACACAGAGGCAAACTCACAGTAACTCCAGAAAAGGAGCAGAACAAAGCAGCCACCCACACCCAACCTCACACCTCCAGCAAAAAGAAAAGAAAAAGCCACAGTAACAGTAAAGGAAAGGGATGAGTAGGAAAGTTCAGGGAGGGAGGGAAAGAGAAGACGGGAAAAAAGAAAAGAAAAGGGGAGCGGAGCGAGAGGAGAGGGGAGGGGCCAGGCAGAGGCCGGGGAGAGTGGGAGGGGAGGGGGAGAGTGGGAGGGGAGGGGGAGAGCAAAGGGAGGTCACCCTCCCCCAAAGGGGGTGGCGGCTAGGACTCCAAACTTTGGGTTTTCTATCCCAGGGAGAGAAACCTAGGTCTAATTCTTTGACCCTTAGAAAAACAAAAATGAGACCATTCATTTTACGTCCTTTAGATGTGCACAAAAGTTCAATTTAGTACCTTTTATGTTTAAAGAGTTCACATGTTAGGCATAAAATTGTGTCAAAATTGTAAATGCATGTGTAATGTGTTAAGATTTCAGAGGGATGGACCCTAGGCCCCTCTATTAGCAACATCAATATTGTCCTCAATTTAACCACTTGTTTAACAGTTGTGAGGTTTTATATAAAAGGTTTCGATGTTATTAGGAGTGAAGCCATTCATTATATAAGACTTTCTATTTTGTTAAGTTTCCGATGTGGGACTCTGTGTATTCCTCAACACTCCTCCTCACGTGGGACCACTTTTTAGTGGGCCACACGTGCAACCAATTCCACATCGGTCACCTTTATTTATTTATAATTTGGGGTTTGTTTGATTTTGGTTCAATTTGAGGTTTTTTGTTTGATTTGAGTTTGTTTGATTTGGGTTTAATCAGGCCCAGTCAACCAACCTGGCTCTGATACCATGTTAAAATATGAGAACTTATCAGAGAATATTGTTTGTGGGAATTTCTATTTTGTTAAGTTTCCAATGTGGGACTGTGTGTATTCTTCAACATAATGTTACTCCTTCAGATAAGCAATCTATTCTGATGTTTATGCAATCACGGATTCAGACCTAATCAACATTTCAACGTGAAAGCTTTGTTGTTTCAATTTTGATTTGCTTCTTTGTCATTTGGTACACTTAACGGGTTGGGGTCTCTTCTGAACCGAATCGATCCATACCAACACCTTAAAACTTCACTATATATATTGATGCAACAAATTTATTCTTAAAGAGGGAGATTTTTTCAACAAAGAGCTCTGTTTCAAGATATAGTCCACATTGTAAGATACACATGCAATAACTCAAACATCATAGGACGACCAAACATACAATAAAAATGAGTGGAGGTACTTTGAAAATGTTGTCGGTAGAAAGCCATATATCCACTAATGAGTGCTACATTGAAAACTGCTGAATCTATTAATTTGGCGATCATGACTCTTTCACCTTCTGTCTTCACAACAATTACTATGGGACCTACACGGTGCTCTGTTTTTTGAACTTGAATCCCATCTATGAACTTTAAACTGTTCAACTTTATAAGATTGAACTCCTTTAGTTTCAGAAGTCCTCCTTCAATGGAGCCCATAAAAACATATTTGATCAATTGCCTCAAGATATTCCACATAAATCAACATGCAGCAATTCAAATATCATGGGATGACCAAAGATATGCTAAAGGACAGTAGTCCCTAGGTACTTTTGGTATCCTCTGGGCACTCACTGAACCTTGTAACTCACAAAATCTAGCAACATGAACCAGAACCTGAAAACTAGGTCCGAGATAAATCCTGTAACCACCAGTATAATCTTCACTTGCATTTTACAGTGCCCCAATTACCCCTACCATCATGACTTGTGTGTTTCCTCTTAGAAACCACATCTTGCCACAAACAGAACTATCAGACGCACAATCTTAACAGAAGTAGTAAACATCTACCCACCTATAACTCATGCTATTGTGTAACTACTATCTACAATCTAACTTTTGACAAAGAAAACCTTTTGGCGATTGGCTCATCATTGGGACCGATAATACACAATACAAGGATTTTATCTATCTAAGAAAAAAGGTTGTTAACTAGGGTAAAGTAAATTATAAAACACAAATCAGGGAAAGGTGAACTAGATTCTAGACCCCTCCCGAGATGAAAAGAACTGCTACAAAAGAAAAAAAAAAAAGAATTATAAGATGACACTACTACAAAAATCGAAATAGACGACAGGAATCCACCTTCGTCTAGAAGGTTTTCAAACTGTCGTGAAATCGATCGCCATCTTTTGATATATAAAACAACGATAGCTAATAACCGATGTCGTTAAAACATTCAATGTCAAAAAATATTACAAACCGACGTCTAATTACTATATATATAGCGTAAAATGAAAAATTAGACAACGGTTTTATTAAAACTAAGACGTCTAAAGAGAGTTACATGTCAAGATCAAAACAAGCACCGAAGTACAGATAATTATCCACGTCCCTAATTGAAGGAATATAAACTTGTATAACCTAGAAACCGTCGTGGTTAACTTATACTACATTAAATAAATAAACAAACCGATGTCTAACTTGTAAAAGATGACGCATACAAAAAAGAACGGACGTTTAAAGCATATTACATGTCAATAATCACACAGGCACCGACGTAAAATTAATTAACCACGACACATATGTGGAAAAACCATCGCTTATATGATTATCCACGTCGCAATGTAGGAGAACAACGCCTTTTTAAAAATATTCCACGTCTGTTTCTTGCGAGAATCGTCGTTTAAATTATACAAAGAATCCCTTGGACAGAGTTAGACGATGCTTTTTCTACAAAACGGATGTCTGAATACTTTAAAATGACACAATATTACTGAATACCGACATAACAAATCCTACCCACTACTACTGTTGTTAAAGGCTGACGTTAAAAATTATATTGAAGGCGTGGACAGGTAAAGAAACAATGTGGATTATATCTTCAACATCGGTTTTTGTAAAATAAAGGATGTGGTTAATTCCTTCACTATGTCACGAGTATCCAATTGTATGACGTTCTAATTTCTTACCACGTCGGTTTCTAATACATGTTGACGTGGTTGACCTTTTAAAAGTCGCTTGCGTAACCCTCCTTGACGTGTGTATTCTCTAAGGCATCATATGTTTTAGACTAACCGACGTGCAGAAAATCTGTCACGGCAGTTAATGGAATTGAGATGCCTTTATTTCACCCTTTAGACGACAGTAGGTTTTAATCGTGGAAGTAGTGTTTAACAAATTCGTCGCTTGGAGTACTCCACCGTCGTGTTATAGAGAAATATACGACGTGCGGTTTTTTGTAGGCTGTTGTTGATGTTTATTACTACTAGTTGCTTGTAATTTAATTTTAATAAATCGACGTGTTTTCATTTTCATATGGCGGTTTTTATTTCTTTACGGTCTTTTGCATTTTCTTTCCACGACGTTGGTTTTATTTTAGACGTCTGTTTTTCCAATTTTTTAACTGGACCGTCGTATTTTACACCTTTAATCCAGTATTTTATATTTTTGATTTGTCGTGCCCAAAGCCTGCATAATGAAAATATGATCAGAATTAAAATGATATACAGAGCTATTAATTAATTTCATATAATTAACTGCATAACTAATGTCATACATTATAACAATCAATCAATCCATATATCTTCACACTCATCTCTAATATTTTCACTCCCAAACTCACCCACTAGGTCATCAAATGTGTCAACATTTGGTATCCCTCTAGTAAATGGCTCACACTCAATTCTAATATCACCTAGCACATCATCACCAATAACATCATTATATTCTCTATTAGGCATTGATAACACTACTTACCAACCACGATGCATTGGGTCGTCAACATAAAATACTTGTTTGACTTGAGACACCATAACAAATTGGTCATTTCGATGTCCAATTTTACTCAGATCTACAAGGGAAAATCCAAGTTCGTCGACTACAAGGCCCTAAGTGTTATCTATCCAATAACACCTCAAGAATGAGATTCTAAACTTTTGGTAGTCAAGGTCCCAAATTTCTTGAATAACATCATAAAAATCCATATTGGAGACAATAGGGTTTTTATCCTTGGCACTAGCAACTTGCATAGTATGTGAAAGTAAATAAACTCCACTATTTTGGACAGTTCGCACATCATCTTGTGCCTTGGTGTTAAATTTAACACAATTAATAAGATAGCTCCTATATGATGGCACTGTCATGCTTGGACTAGCTGCTTGCCACCTCAAAATTTCTGATACGTCATTATTCTCTTCCCCATTAAATTCACTTTGAACCTGCAAATTAATCATACATCTTAATTCAATCTAACATATAGAAAGAAAGAAAATTAAAAGTTCAATATGTGATTCAATAACATATATACCTTAAAGTGTAGCCATTGAATGGAAGTGCTATTGTGCTTATCTTACAGCCACTTTGTTCTCTTTCTAAATTTTGGATAAGTAGTCTTGATGTTGATCATATGTTCCCTACATTGACACGAAAAAATCAAGCATTACGGTCCCTTGTATATAAGATAAACATAAGGAATAATAATATTTAAAATTGCTGCATATGAAAAATAAAACTCATACGTACTCGATATAAGGTAGGACTTCCTCCGTATCCTCCAAGACATATAGATGTGCCTGGTTCAACAAGTCCCGATCAACTAAGCTCACTGTGCAACCTGATAATGACTTTGAAACTCCCATCTTCTGGCTTGAAGGCACTCTAACTGTACTAACATCAGATTAATGCTCGATACAAAACTCTACAGCTTCTTCAGCTATATATCGCTCAGCAATGCAACCTTCGGGACGAGTACGGTTCTGAACATACCCCTTTAGCACTTTCATATATATATATATATATATTTCAAACAGTTACATCCATCTAAAATATATTGGCCCACATAGATGAACTTCTCTGACAAGATGTACTACTAGATGAACCATGATATCAAAGAATGAAGGGGGAAAGTACTTCTCAAGCATCCATGTTTCCAAAGTCCAAGGCGAGTCAATGAGCCATTGCACCTTTGAGTTTCGAATCTCTGCCAGTACGGATAGAGGTTGAAGAACTCAACTAACTTACTATAGAAAAAAGAAGTTAATTGTCTGACAAATATCCAAAGACTAGTCCATATATATATGCTTAACAGGTAATAGATTAACATCCAGAATGCAATGAAATTAGTATTAGCATAGGCATATATAATAGGCTTATTTACACTAATGCCCCCTGAAACTACGGTCAAATATCACATTACCCCCGGAAAATGACCCACTTACCCCGCTTGACCGTGGTTTGGTGGCCCACTTTGCCCCCTACTGTCAACTCCATACAAAAGTCTATTAATTTTGATGACGGGGCAGAGGTGTTTTTGTAATTTTAAACACATGATCATTACACCAATTAAGTGGATGATGTGGCAAGTGGAGGCTATTTCTACATAGATAAAAATATAATTAAATATTCTAATAATTAAAAATTAAAATAAAACATTTTTTTTTAAAACAAAGGGAAAGTAATCAATTTTTTCTCCCTCGATGCGCCCGTGTCTCCATTTTTTTTCTTCTCATCCCTGTCAATCCCTTCCACCTTCTCATCCAAACAAACATTACCTCCCCACCACCCCACACCCAGCCACACGCTGCATCAGAACTCACCCTACATTTTCCCATTTTCCCTTATCCCTGTCAATTGCTCTCTCTCTCTCTCTCTCTCTCTCTTACAAACCCAAATTAAGGTTTGACCAAAAAAAAAAACTCAAATTAATGAAATAAACCAATTGATTCAAATGGCGTTTAAGGAGCAACCATAGTCAATTGACTTATGACCCCACCTTTAAGCACCAGTCCTTCATCTGCCTTATGTGAAAAACCTAACTCATGGGCTCTGCTCTAACCAGAGCTTTAGTAAAGTAAAATCCACTTTTTGGTTTGTTTTTTATTGGGGAAAACATGTCAAGCTTCCATTGTTATATGAGCATGCAGATCCAAAGTAGAGGGAGAAGTATTTCTAAATATGAGAGTGGTCAATATGGGCATGGTGTAGAGGGGAGTGTTGTGGCTGATTTTGGAAATTTGGGGCTGGAGTGGATTGGGTGGGGTTCAGGATTGGATTATTGTTTGTATATATTTAGTTTTGCTTGGTATTATATTCTCATGAGGCATGGCGATTCGGAGGTGGGTGAGTTTTTCTGGAAATTTGATTGAAGAAGAAGATTGATATGAGTTGTTGGGGTTTTTTTTTGTTTTGGGTTTTTGTTTTTTTAAGGAACTTTTAAGTTTGCTGGGGAAGGGGCAGTGGAAGGGGCTGTGGTTGAGGATGGGGATGGGTTCGTGAGATGGGGTGGGGGTGACTGTTTTTGTGGCTAGTCAAGGGAGGAGGAGGAGGGATGGTGGCTGGGGAGGCTGAGATGAGGGTGGGATGAGTTTGTTTCTTCCAAGTGTATTTGCAGGACAGGAGAAGGGTATGTGTGGATGAAAGTTGAAGATTGGGGCAGTTGGGGTCTAAATTTTGTTTTAAATGTTTTATTTTAATTATTTTAATTAGTTTTAATCATTAGAATATTTAATTATATTCTTATCTATGTGGAGGTGGGCTCTAGTTGCCATGTCACCCCTTTAGTTGGTGGCCTCTCTTACAAAAATATCATTGCCACGTCATCATAGTTAACAAACTTTTGTATGGAGTTGACGGCAGGGGGCAAAGTGGGTCACCAAATCACGGTCAAGCGGGTTAAGTAGGTTATTTTAAGTTTCGGGGGGAATGTGAGATTTGACCGTATTTTCAGGGGGCATTAGTGTAAATAAGCCTATATAATATAAACATGTTGAATAAAGAAGATGGAAGGAAATGCATTTAAATGTTTGCAAAGTCCAAGGTGAGCCAATGAGCCATTGCCACCTTTTATTACATAATAAGAAAAGGAGAAAATAAACTACTCTTCTTACAACTTGGAAAAGAAAAATGAAAAATAACAAGGTTGGTATTGGAAAGCCATATATCCATCCATACACATATGAATGAGTGCTACTGTACTTGCTGTTTCCTTCCTTGCAATGGTCTCGCCCATTACACGAAAATTGCTGAATCAATTACTTTGACAGTTTTGAATCTATTATTACCTTTCGATTTCTGAAACAAAACTCTGGGACCTACACGATGCTCTGTTTTTTGAACATGAATCACATCCATGAAATGCGAAGGCATATCAACGAATATTAGAGATTTAAGATTTCCGATGTGGTGGATGCTGGAGGGCACCTGTTGTAGTTGCAGACTAGGTCCAATTTCCAAAGTTTCAAGAAGGGGCAATGCTCCATTGTGTATTGTCATCAACTTTAGGCCTTTCAAGTGTCTGAGATTGAGCTCCTTCAGTTTCGAAAATCCTCCTTCAAAGTGCAGCTCCTCACAACTAAACGCCTCATAGATCCCAAGTTGCATTAAATTGGGTAGACCTTGAAGGACTTTTAAGGGATCATGATCCCCTGCAAGTCTTGACCAACATAAACCTAAATGAGTTAAAAGACAAAGTCCTGCAATCCAATCAGGTAGCTTCTCTAGACGCCCCAAGAAGATGAGAGTTTGAAGACGTTGAGGTGGAGAGGAGATATGCTGTAAATCAATAATTTCATCTTCATTTATTGCTATTACTTCCAATGATTTCAAGTGAGGCATATTTCCAATGGATGCGCATAGATCTTTCCCTTGTTTGCTAGTCAGTTTATAAATTCCGAACCTTCTTAATTGTGTCAAACTCCCTACTTCTTTAACAAGGCTATCTGTTGCCTCCACAACATATAGCTTTTGCAGGTGTCCCCAACACTCGATCCCATCCTGAATCACCACAGCTCGTCGTCTAGTCAAACTACACTCTTTGTTGGTGTCCTCAGTGTATGCTGAAAGACTTCTAAGTTTAGGAAGCTTATTGATTTCAATTGGTAATTGATGGACTAGGAATGCTTCAAATCTAGAGTCTGAAGGTTCACAAGCTTCCCCATGGATTTCAGAAGAATCTTCACTCTTGTATTCCTCAAGCTCAAATACTTCAAGTGGTACATGTATCCAACTTCCTCAGGAAGATTGTCAAGAAGACTATCTTCAAAGTCCAGTACTCTCAACAGCTTGAATCTTTTGTACAAGTTGCTACAAGTAGTAAGAGGATTTTGTGGGTCACCTATGCCATTGAAAAAACACAAGGAATGGGCACGAGAGTTTTCGATGCTACCAAAAATATTGTATGCATTGCCATAAACAGACAGGTGCCTGGAATTTTTGTTGAATCTTGAATCTTCTTCCACAAATTGAGAAAATCTCATATCTTCAGTCCTTAAAAGGATCACGGCCTCCCGCGTGACATCATGGACTTTACATTGTCTCAGTTTCCCACTAAAATCATCAACTAGTGACACTTGAACTAGGCTTCATTGGATAAGTTTGGTCAAGTATTCTTCCGCAACATCTTCCAATATTTTCCCTCTCTGCTCCTTTATAAACCTTTTAGCGATCCATTGCCCAATCAGTCTAGAGCATTTGATGGTGCGATTTTCTGGATATATCCCAAAGTATAAGAAGCAAGGTCTGAGTTGGTATGGTAAATCATAATAGCTAAAAGAAAGAATTTTTGTAATATTTGTCAAAATAGGATTAGACTCCAGTTCTGAGTTAAGACTATCAAGCAATTTTCTCCATTGAGACACATCCCCGCCTTTGGTTTGTAGAAGTCCACTTATAGCCACAATTGCAAGAGGCAATCCTTAACATATGCTAACTATTGTAGTAGCAAATTTGTTCAACTCTGGTGGACAATATCCCCCGGAAACTCGGAATGTCTTCTTGCAGAAGAGTTCCCACGCCTTATCTGGAGACAATGGTTCAAGGTTGTACACTTGATCAGAAAAAGCTTCTCTGCAAGAAGCAGCAACCTCACTCTTGCAAGTTGTGATAATTATCCTACTGCCATTGTTGTTATCGGGTAATCCAAGCTTTACACACTCCCACAAGTTTGTGCTCCACACATCATAAAAAACGACTGCATATCTCTTTTCCTTGAGATATTCTCGCAGAGTGTCAATCAACAATTTCAAATCCATTGTTTCAATTCCCTCTGGTACAGACTCCTTCCTCACCCTGTGGAATTCTGCAATCATGTTTCTGAGTATGTCTTCGTTCTTGTATGATTGTGACACTGTGATCCAAGCGCGCCAATCAAACCATTCTGTGAACCTTTGGTTGTCGTAGACTTTCTTTGCAAGAGTTGTCTTTCCCAGACCAATGAACTGACCGAGCGTCTAGATGCTACCTCTCCTCCTATCGACCAGCCTATCAATTTATCTCTCAAAGTCTGAATACCAACGAGTTCAGCTTCCTCTGTGTATAGTGACGCTATTCGCGGGTCAAATAACATATTATCTTTCCTTGAAGAGCTAAATGAAGTTTGCTCTGTTGAATTGAAGCGATATGCTACACTTGTTTGCTGGATTTGGAGGACACGTTTTTTGATAAGTTGAATCTCCGAGGCTATCTCGTGGCGTGCAAATAGCCCTCTAACAAAGTGATTGGTTTTAAGAATAAAACCAATCAATCCACGTTTGTTCCGACGGTGTGCTACGTGACGTAGGTATTCATCAATGACATCTTCTATGTGAGTGGCCATCTCCCTTGTTTGCTTCGCCCAAGTTTTGACACCGCTGCTCATGTTTGCCCCTTCTGCTTTTGCATCTGCATCCTTAAGGAAAGACGTCATGCTCTCTAGGAGATCTTTTATACTTGTAACATCATCATGAATGCCTCTCAACAAATTCCCTTCTTCCCTTAACAGTGGAACCAACTTGTCAATGACAATGTTCACTGAAGTCTCTGCCATTACTGAACCAGTTTGCTATGAGAAAACAAAAAAAAAGACAAAAAAATAATGTACAACTCGCATTTGAGGATAAGTCGTTGAGTTAATTCTAAAATATGTGTTATCTTGTTCAAGACAGAGAGTAAGTAGTTATGTATATACCTGCTGTATTTTCTCTTGTGAGTTGTGGTCTCTGTCTTGACTTGCATACCCAAAAAAAAGGTCTTCAATAGCAGTGGGTTCAACCGATCACTAATTTATCTGATGGGAACGATGTTACCAGTTTATTTAGAGCTAAAGCCTTACAAAACATAATGTAATGCGCCAAAAAAATATAAAACTGATGAGTAAATCAGAGATAGCACAGAATCGGTGTTTGAGAACACTAAAATAATCAACAAAACAAGCAAGGGAGGAAACAAGAACATAACTCGAATCGAAAGAGGAAAGATGAAGAGAGAGATACCTGGTCACAGAGAGAGAGGAAGAAGGCGTTGGAGAAGGTAGTAGATGATGAGCAGAGGAGGAGCTATGCTAACGCCTGGTTGACTAACTTAAAATGCTGCACGACATCACAACTCATTTTCTTATTGTTTATCTTTTAAAACAAGGATTTGGCTTAATTTAGGGCGGAAAAACACAATGTAGCATTTACCGGCAGGCCAAGGAGCCAAGCCAACTATCATATATACCTACAACTACCCGGCCCAGGAAGAAATTTCTAATTTAATTTACGTCCTTTAAATTTGCACAAAACTTCAATTTAGCACCTTATGTTTGAAGAGTTCACATGTTAAGCACAAATAAAAGTCACAATTATAAATTTGTAATGTTACACCTTCTTCAGCTAATCCACCTACTCTGAATAATGGAGGCCCTCCTCTATGTCTAATTATTATAATACTTTCATGCCCATCATTTATTAGTGTGATTAAGCCTTGATAAAGTATTTTTTTATGGCTCTAGTTTTATGCACTGCTATTTTGCCATTGGATAAGGGAGTAGATGATAATGAGAGGAGAGCTACTACTTAAAATACTGCACAATATGCAACTTATTTTCTTATTGTTTATTTTTATATGTAATATTTTCTCATTAAAAAACCGTATCTTTATAACAATTTGGCTTATTTAAGCCCGAAAAAAACAATGTAGCATTGACCGGCATGCCAAGAAGCCAACCACCATACCTACTACCCAGGAATAGATACTAAGTATAGCTCGAGCATGTTTCACATTGAAACCAAAATCATAAAGCACAACAACATAAAAGAAATATTTCACTTACTTTCAATAAACCAGGAATGCTCATACAACTTTTTAAAACCACATTTTTGGAATCCCAAAAGCATTACCTGATGACCGATCCTTAAAGGCCAACTACTCATACCATAAATAATATCCAACTTAGGTGGCACGGTAGTTAGAGTGTCCATTTCAAAGGTTGTACCATATAGACTACCTCGCCTAGGGATGTGTCACACCGTAATCAAATCCAAGCAAAAGATATGCCAAACAAAACTATGCAGAGTTTGCATGCCAACATATTTACTACTTCATACATACAGTAAAAATACAAGTCTGGAATACAGTAAAAATACAATTTAGAACCTGTTAATTAATAGCCATAGATTCAAAGCCACCTAATTAACCTAACGGTCTTAAATTCAGTGTGTGTATTGACACAGTGGAAGAGCTTCTTCTCTTTAAAATCTCCAAAACCAGACAATGAACCAGAAAAATCTGTTCCTCAAAGCTCCTCAGTTGGAAACTGAAACTACACACACTAATCGTTTTAATCACTAATCTTCATCTTCATAAAAAGTCAAACATCTCTCAATCAAGCTTTTGAGTTAATTAACTCACCCATGGCTTCTCACTCTTCATGATAGTACAACATTTTCAGCTTCCACACCCCACTTCCATTCTTGACGCATCACATGGAAGTAGGCCAAAGCATGTCGTTTGATTATGGGAACGTTGAAAAAGTAAACAAAGGCAGGGTTGGTTTTGGAAAAGCAGCCTCCCATCCCATCTGAGTCATTTGACCTGACTACCAAACCCACCGACTAATACTAAAGAAGTAGGCCATCCCGCATTGTCTTTGAGTGATTAAAAGCTGATGCTCTTTCTTCTCTATGTGACCACATATCAAAACATCAAAACATGAATACTGCAATAGAAGAAGAAGATCGAAAAATGCACTGCAGTTTCTATAAAGTCCAAAAGTTCTCATATTTAAAATAAGAACAATGTAGATATCAATGATGTAAATAAAAATAAATAAATAAACTGCTAACAAAAGATAAATGAGAACGACAAACAGAGCAAGGATTCTCTCGTTTCAATAAGCCAACTGGAAAAGTGACAAACAGAGCCAACAACAACAACATCCAAATCAGCAAGGGCGTAAAGTAACACATATTTTTATCAATCTATAAATATGATTTTACACTGAAAATAAATTTTTTCGACATATAAAGATTAACTACATGTGACACATAGCCTGTGACTAAAGCAAATTGCTAAAGATGATGATTTGTTTAAAAACATAGATGTCTCTGCTTTGACAAAGTATATGCACTTTGATCATCATATGGCTTGTACACACTGAATTATTTCATCCAAAAAAGACACGGGCGAAAGTATTCCCAGTTCAAGATTTGATAAAGACAAGACCTGATACAAATTTCAATAAGCTCTCCCTACTTTAGAAATTGGCCATCTTTCAATCCTTGAGAATTCATAAACTTGAAGAACGAAGGACATGCCATTTCTAACAAGGTGGGAGGCAGGCAATTTTAGTGCCCACAACTTTCATATACAGCAGTCGCATCTATATTATGCGACATAAAAAGGAAAGAAACGTACGTACAAATCTTTGTGATAAAAAAAAAAAATATACACAATCAACATAGACGATGTAATGGAGCACATGAAGGAAGGATCGTTGTTGTTGGTGAAATGTAGATGATTGGAAGAAAGACTAAGATATAATGCAAGCTAACATTAGCTCTGAACGCATTGCGTTTACGTGTGAGATGAAAACATATGTTAATTGTCTGACAGATATCCAGGACTATATGCTTAGCAGATAACAGATTAGTAGTATATACTAGGGCAGTTTGCGAAAGAAAATGAAAGTCGAGCGATCCCCTTGAAGTTGAAGTTCATGAAGGATCAAATTAGGACTGTTTCAAAATGATATAATATATTCTACATAAAACAGACATGCAAGAATAGTTCAAACATACAAATGCTTGTTTGTTTGTAGTTGTGGTTGCTCTCTTTTTTACTTAACGATAAGCTATTTGTAATTGGGATCCATTCCAATATTGGAAAGGAGAAAAACCACTATATGAGGAGTATTTATTTATTTTTTAGATCTCCTCTATATGAGGAGTTAACATTCAATAGCTTACTTATAAATTATAAGCTATTGAATAGATTAGCATCCAAAATGCAATGAAATAATTGGTATATAGGCAGTTAAAGCAGCATATAAAACAGATCGATTTAGGAGCTCTGTTTTAAGATGAATAATCAACATTGCAACACAAAAATGCAAGAACTCAAATATCATAGAATGACCAAAGTTACAACGAAGGACTGGAGGAACTTTCAAAATGTTGGTGTTGTTAGCGAGAGATATCCTATTCTATGAGGATATTATTTTATTTATTTCCTTTTATATAGATATTATGTAATTAGGATTCCACTTGTTTTCCCAGTTTGACCCTACTAGGGTTTGTAACCTTGTATTATAAATACCTCCTTTCGGAGAATGAAATACACCTGAAAATATTCTACCATATTGTTTGACTTGGCATCAGAGCCGACTTTCTGGTGACCTGTGTGTGTTGTGCCCACCCGTGTTCTACTGTGTGCCCTAATTTCTTTTAGGATTCTTGTGTCTGTGCCTTTGCCGTGTTCTGCTGTGTGCTCTGTCGTGTTCGTGCCTCTACTGTGTTCGTGCATCTGCTTCTACTGTGTTTGTGCCTCTGTTGTCTTCGTGCATCTGCCATATTTGTGTCTGTGCTGTGTTCTGTTGTATACTCTGCGTGATTTGTTGAGTTTCTGCTACAATTATGGGTGATAATTCCATTGTTGGTGCTGCTGCTGCTTCTGCAAATTTGCGTGTTTCTGACTCTATTCCAGGTACTGGCTCCAATACTTGGATAATTGACACTGGTGCTTCTGATTATATGACTTATGATGCTAAATTTTTTTATGAGTTGTCTAGTAACACCCGTGACCCATACATAACTAGTGCTAATGGTTTACCCTCTCCAATTACTGGCGAGGGCACCATTTCTCTCACCCCAACTCTGTCCTTGTCTCGTGCGTTATTAGTTCCCAATATCCATTGTAACTTGTTATCTGTTGGTCGCTTACTTGATACACTTAATGCTTCTGCTACTTTCTATCCTACCCATTGCTCTTTTCAGGATCTCAAGACTCACGAGGTGATTGGGCATGATAAACGGATAGGGGGGTTGTATTATTTGACATTACCTTCTGCACCAGTTCGTGATCGTGTCATTAATACTGTTCAACGTTGCAGTGTCAAAGACAAACAGCAAATTTGGTTATGGCATCGTCGCTTGGGACACCCGTCATCTAGCTACCTTAAGCGTCTGTTTCCATCTTTATTCCGCTCCTATGATGAGTCTAGCTTCAAATGTGAGACTTGTGTAATGACCAAGAGTCACCGTACTGTTTTCCCCTTAAGTAATAATAAAGCTGCTTTGCCTTTTGAGTTAGTCCATTCTGATGTATGGGGTCCTGCTCGTGTGACTTCTCATGGTTTCCGTTGGTTTGTTACGTTTATTGATAACTGAACTCGCTTAATATGGGTGTATTTGATGAAGAATAAACATGATGTTGTCTCTATTCTCCCTGATTTTTGTGCCATGGTGTCTACTCAGTTTCATGCTCATGTTAAAGTATTTCGGACCGATAATGGCGGTGAATATGTGAATCATACCTTGAATCAGTTCTTTCGTGATCACGGTATCATTCACCAAACTACCACTTCATTCACTCATCAACAGAATGTCGTGTCTGAAAGGAAAAATCGTCAGTTACTTGAAGTTGCTCGCTCTCTTATGTTGGATATGTCTGTTCCCCATCATCTTTGGGGACATGGTGTCTTGGCCGCGGCCTACTTGATTAACCGTACTCTTAGTCGGGTTCTTGATTTCAAGACTCTGCTTGATGTGTTGTGTGCCCATACTCCTCTGGTTTCGGTCTCTAAGTTACCTCCGAAGGTGTTTGGGTGTGTTGCTTATGTTCATGTCTACTCCCATCAACGAAGTAAACTTGATCCTTGTGCTCTCCGTTGCGTCTTCATTGGCTATTCTACTACTCAGAAGGGTTATAAGTGCTATCACCCGCCTACTCAGAAAGTACATGTTACTTTGGATGTCACCTTTCATGAAGAAGTACCCTATTATGTTTCCTCCTCCTCTTCAATTCAGGGGGAATGAATTGAAGAGTTTCGGAGTAGAAAATGTGGAAGATATTGGACCTGAAGAAAAAATTTATGGCGAACAGGAAGCGACCAGTTGAACGGAGAAAACGACCGGTCGCTAACGAATCTGCCTGAAAGCGACCGGTCGCACATAGGAAACGACCGATCGCCTGCCTTGATGAGCGACGACAATGACGATACGAGTTATGCGACTGGTCGCCAAGAATGTCACGACCGGTCGCCCGGTGATATTTTGGAATTTTTCGAGCCTCTCTCAGAAGGACATAACAGTGATACTAGCGACTCTCGTACAGATGAAATTGATACAGGACCCCCCTCTGCCTTGCCACTGCCCCAATCAACTCGTGATAATGAGGTACTTTCTAGTGATGTGCCTACTTATTCATTGCCCCCACGTACTACCCGTGGGAAACCTAAAGTACAATATTCTCCTGATATACATGCCAAGTCCAAATATCCCATTAACCATTATATGTCAACTCATCGTTTATCTAAGTCATATGCATCATATTTGTGTCAATTATCTAGTGTATGTGTGCCAACTAAGTTGCAGGATGCTCTATCTGATCAAAACTGGGTAGATGCAATGCATATTGAGATGGAAGCCTTGAACAAGAATGCTACTTGGGAGTTAGTTCCTTTACTAAAAGGAAAAAAGGCAGTTGGGTGCAGATGGGTGTTTACTTTGAAGCATAAGGCTGATGGTTCTATTGACCGTTACAAGGCAAGATTGGTAGCAAAAGGGTATACTCAGACCTATGGAGTGGATTACATGGAGACTTTCGCTCCAGTAGCCAAGCTCAACACTGTACGCGTACTCTTGTCCTTAGCTGCTAATCATGATTGGCCGCTGTTACAATTTGATGTCAAGAATGCATTTCTCCATGGTGACCTCAAAGAAGAAATATACATGGATCCTCCGCCAGGTATCCTTGTGACCTCTAAGGAGGGTATGGTGTGCAAGCTACGGAAATCATTGTATGGATTAAAGCAGTCTCCAAGAGCTTGGTTCGGGAGGTTTGCTGCAGCTATGAGGAAATCTGGGTATGTACAAAGTAACTCGGATCATACTTTGTTTCTGAAACGTCGCAGAGGTAAATTGACAGCTTTAATAATTTATGTTGAAGATATGATTGTAACTGGAGATGATCAGGTAGAAATACAGAGTCTTCAGAAATATATTGCGTCTGAATTTGAGATGAAATCATTAGGTGACTTGAAATACTTTCTTGGGATTGAAGTTGCCAGATCTAAGCATGGTATTTTTCTATCCCAAAGAAAGTATGTTTTGGACTTGCTTGCAGAAACTGGAATGTTGGATTGTAAACCCATTGATACTCCAAGTGAACAGAATCACAAGTTGGGGTTGTATCCTGATCAAGCTCCTACTAATAAGGAGCACTATCAAAGGCTTGTGGGAAAATTAATTTATTTGGCTCATACACGTCCTGATATTGCGTATGCAGTAAGTGTAGTGAGTCAGTTTATGCACTCACCTAGTGAAGATCATATGGGTGCCGTGACATGTATTTTGAGATACCTCAAAGGGACTCCTGGCAAGGGGTTAATGTTTTCCAAGTATGGTCATACAGATGTGGAAGGGTACACAGATGCTGATTGGGCTGGTTCAGCTACAGATAGGAGCTCGACATCTGGATATTTTATGTTTGTTGGTGGCAATCTTGTTACATGGAGGAGCAAGAAACAAAAGGTGGTGTCTCGGTCTAGTGCTGAGGCCGAGTATCGGGGAATGGCCTATGGTGTATCTGAATTACTATGGTTAAGGAGATTGTTGAGAGACCTTGGTTTTGGGCCTAAGAAACCCATGGATTTATATTGTGACAATACGGCTGCGATTGCAATTGTTCATAACCCTGTACAACATGATCGTACAAAGCATGTGGAAGTTTATCGAAATTTCATTAGAGAAAAGTTGGATGCGGAGATTGTTTCCTTTCCGTTTATCCGTTCTGAGTACCAGTTAGCCGATGTTCTTACAAAAGCTGTTTCTACAAGTATCTTTCTCAACTCGCTTGACAAGTTGGGTATGCATGACGTCTTTGCTCCAACTTGAGGGGGAGTGTTAGCGAGAGATATCCTATTCTATTAGGATATTATTTTATTTATTTCCTTTTATATAGATATTATGTAATTAGGATTCCACTTGTTTTCCCAGTTTGACCCTACTAGGGTTTGTAACTTTGTATTATAAATACCTCTTTTCGGAGAATGAAATACAACTGAAAATATTCTACCATATTGTTTGACTGGTGTATCCATGCATTTTTTTCACAATATTGCAGTGCCCCATGGTGGATGAATACATTTAGTTTAAGAAGTGAAAGCATACATTTAGTTTAAAATAAACGTCCAAAGTCTAAGGTGAGCCAATGAGCCATTGCCACCTTTGATTACATAGAAATGAGAAAGTAAGGTAAGATAACATGCTGTTGTTGGAATAATTACTTTGGGCAAAGTGCTGATTCTATTACTTTGGAGGTTATGAGTATATCACCTTCCATTTGCATAACAAATATTATGGGACCGACAGGATGCTCTGTTTCTTGAACTTGAATCTCATCTATGAAATGCGTAGGCATATCCACGAACTCTAGATGTTTTAGATTTTTGAGGTTGTAGATGCCGGAAGGCACCTGTCGCAGTTGCAGACTAGATTGAATATACAAATCTTTAAGAAGGGGCAATGCTCCCTTGTGAATTCTCATGAATTTGAAGGGGTTCATGAACAGACTCATGAGCATCTCCAGTTTCGAAAATCCTCCATCAAAATGCAGTTCCTCACAACTAAACGCCTCAGCAATCCTAAGGTCCAATAACATGGGTAGACCTTGTAGGACTTTTAAGGTATCGTGATCCCCTACTAGTCCCGACCAACATAAACGTAATTGAGTTAAAAAGCCAAGTCCAGCAATCCAATCAGGCAGCTTTTCTACTCGCCCTCCCAAAATTAGAGTTTGAAGATGTTGGGAAGGAGGGGAGAGACACTGTAAATCAATAATTTCGTCACCATTTATAGCAGTTACTTCCAATGATTTCAAGTGGGACAACTTTCCAATGGAGGCACATAGATCTTTCCCTTGTTTCGTCGTAAATTTATCCAAGCACAACCTTTTTAATTGCCTCAAGTTCCCTACTTCTTTAACTAGAGTATCTGTTGCCTCCACAAGATGTAGCTTTTGCAGGTTTCCCCAACCCTTGATCCCCTCTTGAATCACCACAGCTTTTGAAAGTCCAGTCCAACTAAACTTTATGTCGTTTCTTGGAGTGTATGCTAAAAGATTTCTAAGCTTTGGAAGCTTAGTGATTTCATTTCGTATCTCATGCACTAGAGATAGCTTCAAATCTAGTGTCTCCAAGTTCACGAGCTTCCCAATGGATTTCGGAAGAATCTTAACGCTTGTCTTCCTCAAATTCAAATACGTCAAGTGGTATAAGTATCAAACTTCATTAGGAAGATTGTCAAGCGGACTATCTTCGAAGTCTAATAATCTCAAGAACTTGAATCTTTTGTACAAGTTTCTACAAATGGTGAAATGATTTTGTGGCCCACCTATGCCATTGAAAAAACACAAGAAATGGGCATGAGAGTTTTTAATGCCACCAAAAACATTATATGCATTTCTACCAACAGATAGGTTCCTAAAATTTGCATTGACTATTGAATCTTCTTGCAAAAATTGAGAAAAGCTTAGATTTCCAATCTTTAAAAGGATCACAGCCTCGCGCATTACATCATGGACTTGACATTCTCTGCGCATCCCTCTTCCATCAACATATGACACTTGTACTAGGCTTCTTTGGATAAGCTTTGTCAAGTACTCTTCTGCAACCTTTTCCAATGTTTTGTCTCTTTGCTCCTTTATAAACCCCTCAGCAATCCATTTCCGAATCAATGTAGTACTTATGATGGTGCAATTATTTGGATCTGTCTCAAAGTATAAGAAGCAAGGCTTGAGTTGTGGAGGTAAATCATGACAGCTAAAAGAAAGAATTTTTGTAACATTTGTCAAATGAGGATTAAATTCCAGCTCTGAGCCAAGACTATCATGCAATTTTCTCTATTGATACACATCACTGCTTCTGGTTGATAGAAGTCCACTTATAGCTACAATTGCAAGAGGTAATCCTCCACATTTGTTAACTGTTGTAATAACAAATTGCTTCAATTCGGGTGGACAACATCCCTCAGAATCTTGGAATGTCTTTGTCATGACCCGATTCGAAAATAAAGAATATTCCCGAATCAGGGCGTGAGTCATACCATAGTCATAAGAATAAAATCCTACAACCATGATATGATGAGAAATAGAGCCACAAAAAAAATACAAATTTACTTAACATTACAAAATCAGAGTCGCAGTAGCTTGTAATTAACTACACACTAAGATCTTTAACAAACGGTTGACTACTTACAAATATTAATTACACAAATGAACAATAAAAGTCCAGCAGCTTAGTTGAACCTGCTTCCTCAAACTTCTTCTTTAATCCTGCACAATCTATTAGGGTATGAGCATTCTAATGCCCAGTAGAGTACCGTCAAACCCCTCAAAGTCAGCTATCACAGTTAATCAAAGTGTCATGAATCAAACAACACAAGGTATATGATAATTATGTAATCAGATCAGATAAATAAATTTGCATATGCGATGATGTCATGAACTCACTCCCTTCTAATCCCACTAATTCATATCCTAGGGCAACAAGCCTGCATGTCCCATACCATGCGTTTTACCACTGTGGCTCCGAATACCCTAAAATATGAACTAGCGCCCATCCGTCCCTTAACCCATTTTTCTTTTGTTTACGAATTTCTCAACTTTCACTTATCATTAGAGGCCCTGCTCCCATCACCTTAATATATTCAAGCTCTGCTCCCATCAGCTGAATATATTCCACATTTTATTCAGATATATCTAAAGCCTTCTCCCACCCCTTAGATATATCTCAAACGACACACACACACACACTCCAAACACCACTGTATTTCTGATGCATATGTAGTGCAGCACAAACATAATTTATTTCTGCTGAATAATGCCACATATAATAACAATAATATATCAGGCTTAATCACATGAATAATAATATTCACAAAACATCAAATAATATCCATGGAAAAACATCAATAATAATATTTACATAATATCAAATAATATTCACGGAAAAATCATCAATAATAATGTTCACATAACATCAATTAATATTCATCGAGCAAAACAACAATAATATTCACGGAAAAACATCAATAATAATATTCACATAACATCAAATAATATTCATCGAGCAAAGCAACAATAATATTCATATTTATAATACTATATATAAGCACAAAGATTAAAAGTGACATAGCCCAATTATTGGGAAATCAGGAAACCCTACCTCATGTCCAGCTAGCTTAATCTTGTGCAGTTTCGTCCTTGAAAGTATGCAGAGTAGAACACCTAGTTAAGATAATTTACTGATTAAAATTCATTGGAAATAAGGAAACAAAGTTGAGTGTCCTAGTAGCTCACGCAGACCTAAAACCCCAAAAAACACTTGACAAGTTGTTTTACCCGATTGTTACTCCCTTAACCTCACATTCATGCAAGCATAGAACCAAGCGTTAAGGAAAAACTAATCTATTCCCCTCCTATAATAGTTCTACTCTTTGGGATGTTTAAAATCAGGTGGTTCGGCTCTAGACTCATAAAGAAAATTTAAAACATCAATTTAAGACTAAAATTTCAGTTTTTGCTAAACATTTGGGTTGGAACACGTTAACTTTGAAAATTCACTAAATATTGAGTTTAAATCAAAATAATGTAAAACTTTCCATATCACAACTAGACATAGAAACATTAAAGATGTCAAAATTTGATAAAAATTAGGGTTAAGGAAGCATGTCAAAATAGAAACCAAAACAGACTAGGCTGCATAACGTTCTGTTTTTTTTTTTTTTTTTCAGGTTTGTACACTTTATTTTGAAAACTCACCAAAATTACAATTTACAACCAAACTGGATAAAACTTTCCAGATCTGAAGAAAATACGAGAAAGTAAAACATACTAAAATTTCATGAAAATCCAAGTTTAGGAAGTCTTCAAACACTTACTTCAAAACAGGGTATGCAGCAGAATCAAAACAATTACAGCAGGATAGTCTCTACTCTGAAATTTCACAAAAAAATCAATTTAAATTCAAATGGCACAAAACCAACTTTGAAATAACCCTTGAGATATTCATTTTGATGTAACAAAACCCCAAAATGAAATTGGAACAAAAATCACATCGAAATAATCTAGAACTTCACAAAAACACCCTTTGAAAGATATACATATACTTGAGGCATTCTAACCAAGACTTGGTTTAAAATTAGTACTCGAAGAGACAATAAAAAGATGAGCTTCAAGCCTTCAAAGAATCATTTACTTGAGATGATAGTGGCTAATTTGAGCAATTGAATGATAAGCCATTTGAGAGAAAGTACATATCTATAACAAGAAATTCAACATAATAACAAGTTTTGTTCACACCAATTTTTAGAGAGTTATAATGATTGCGTTTGGATGATCTTTGGATATGTTATAAAGAGGAGAATTTGGAGTAACTATCACTACTACAAAAAGGGCAAAAGACGACCAGAAAAAGACGACGGTAAAACAAAAAACCGTCGTTGTTTTTAAAAAGACGACGGTAATAAAAAACCGTCGTGGATAAGTGACTTAAACAACTAAAAAATGGAGATACTGTTGAGAATTTTTTTATAACGACGCACACAAATAAAAAAGCATCGTCTTATTAAAAAGCTTTTCTTCAGAGTTAAAATCTGACCAAAAAATAATGACAGCAGGTATGACAAGCGTCGTCTTTTAAAAATCAAGTGTCCTTTTTTTGGTAAAGACATGGTTGTTTTGAAAGAACTGTCGTCTATTATAAGTAAAGACGACTGTTTTTTTTATAAAAAGGGTCATCTATTATTAAGTAAAGACGACCCTTTTTATATGAAAAGGGTTGTCTATTATTAAGTAAAGACGACCTTTTTTATATGAAAATGGTCGTCTATTATGAAGTAAAGACGACCCTTTTTATATAAAAAGGGTCATCTATTATATGTAAAGACGACGGTTTTTATATAAAAAGGGTCGTCTATTATATTTAAAGACGATGGTTTTTTTATAAAAAGGGTCGTCTATTATATGTAAAGACGACGTTTTTTATTATAAAAATGGTCGTCTATTATGAAGTAAAGATGACGGTTTTTTTAAAAAAGGGTCGTCTATTATATGAAAAGATGACGGTTTGTTTTTAAAAAAGGTCGTTTATTGTGAAGTAAAGATGACGGTTTTTTAAAAACAAGATTTAACGGTTATTTCAACTTTGATTTTGATGATTTTTTACAGCTACACTCCTTGACCCTATATGAATACAATGACTGCATTCGATCGTCAATTTAAAATATTTACACTAGTGCATACCACAAAATCTTATGTTATATTTAATGAAAGTATAAATAAACTCTTAATTGTTAGTGAATATATTGTTTTGATGGCATACGCATTCTACGAAACTAGTTTCAACGATCCAACCGTCAAACTTGTTTGTTTACACATCGAGATCATATATGCCAAAAATCGGAAAAAATAAAATAAATCAGAGATCAAGTAACGGGACAAACCATTTCGACGGTTATAAACGAAAAATCAAGATTTAACGGTTATTTCAACTCTGATTTTGATGATTTTTTACAGCTACACTCCTTGACCCTATATGAATACAATGACTGCATTCGAACGTCAATTTAAAATATTTACACTAGTGGATACCACAAAATCTTATGTTATATTTAATGAAAGTATAAATAAACTCTTAATTATTAGTGAATATATTGTTTTGATGGCATACGCATTCTACGAAACTAGTTTCAACGATCCAACCGTCAAACTTGTTTGTTTACACATCGAGATCATATATGCCAAAAATCGGAAAAAATAAATAAATCAGAGATTAAGTAACGGGACAAAACATTTCGACGGTTATAAACGAAATATCAAGATTTAACGGTTATTTCAACTCTGATTTTGATGATTTTTTTACAGCTACACTCCTTGACCCTATATGAATACAATGACTGCATTCGATCGTCAATTTAAAATATTTACACTAGTGGATACCACAAAATCTTATGTTATATTTAATAAAAGTATAAATAAACTCTTGATTGTTAGTGAATATATTGTTTTGATGGCATACGCATTCTACGAAACTAGTTTCAACGATCCAACCGTCAAATTTGTTTGTTTACACTTCGAGATCATATACGCCAAAAATCGGAAAAAATAAACATTCAGAGATTAAGTAATAAGACAAAACTTTTCGACGGTTATAAACGAAAAATCACGATTTAACGGTTATTTCAACTCTGATTTTGATGATTTTTTACAGCTACACTCCTTGACCCTATATGAATACAATGAACCAATTCGATCGTCAATTTAAAATATTTACACTAGTGGATACCACAAAATCTTATGTTATATTTAATAAAAGTATAAATAAACTCTTAATTGTTAGTGAATATATTGTTTTGATGGCATACGCATTCTACAAAACTAATTTCAACGATCCAACCGTCAAACTTTTTTGTTTACACATCGAGATCATATACGCTAAAAATCGGAAAAATAAATAAATCAGAGATCAAGTAACGGGACAAAACATTTCGACGGTTATAAACGAAAAATCAAGATTTAACGGTTATTTTAACTCCGATTTTGATGATTTTTTACAGCTACACTCCTTGACCCTCTATGAATACAATGACTCAATTTGATCTTCAATTTAAAATATTTACACTAGTGGATACCACAAAATCTTATGTAGTATTTAAGGAAAGTATAAATAAAAAAGGGTCGTCTATTGTGAAGTAAAGATGACGGTTTTAAAAAAAAAAGGGTCGTCTATTATGAAGTAAAGACGACCCTTTTTATATGAAAATGGTCGTCTATTATGAAGTAAAGACGACCCTTTTTATATAAAAAGGGTCGTCTATTATATGTAAAGACGACTCTTTTTATATGAAAATGGTCGTCTATTATGAAGTAAAGACGACCCTTTTTATATAATAAGGGTCGTCTATTATGAAGTAAAGACGAACCTTTTTATATGAAAATGGTCGTCTATTATGAAGTAAAGACGACCCTTTTTATATAAAAAGGGTCGTCTATTATATGTTAAGATGAAGGTTTTTTTTTAAAAGCGTCGTCTTTTAAAACACGCTAAAAAATGGCCGCTTAAGTGAATTCGCACTCGACAAATTTTCAAATTTTCACCCGTCTTTGAAAACCTTATCTCTCATTAACAAGCGTCATCTTTTAAAACACGCTAAAAAAAGGCTACTTAAGTGAATTCGTGCTCGACAAATTTTCAGATTTTCCCCCGTCTCTGAAAACCTTATCTCTCCCTGCTTGAAACCCTCCTGCACTCTCTAAAACACCCTCATGAAACTCTCTACAAAATCATCAAAAAATCGATATCAATGAAGGAGTTGAGAGATTGAGGTCTTCGCAGATCCATAAGATGTAGAGGGAGGTTCTGTATTTGAGAATCAAAGCTGGTTGAAAGGTTTGATTTGAAAGATCTCGACCTTCACTTTCTTCAAAGAAGATCTCGCTCTCAGGCACTCAACTCGCTCATCAAACTCAGCGACTCGATCTAGAAAGACTTATGGAAATCGGTCTATATATATATATATATATATATGTTTGTTCATGTATTGTGCTAATTTCGTGGGATTTAAGTGAGTTTCTCATTTGGGTTTTTTATAAATATGCACAGTCGTCCCACAAGGCCTTCGTAATCAAGAAGAAGCTGACGAAGAAGATGAGGCAAAACATACCCATCCCTCACTAGATCCGTTTGTTTTTGGACCGACAACATCATCAGGTCCAAAATACTTTTTGTTTTTGTTGTTTACTTTAATTATTTTGGAATTTCATTGTTAATTTTCTGAATCTCTGATTTTTCATTTGTTATGGTGCCACCACAAGAACAAGTTATGGTGCCACCACAAGAACAGGTACTTTGCCAATTATGCCAATTGTGTTCTACTGTCATTCTAGAGCTGCATAGATCTTTTTGCTAAGGTTACTGCTAAACAAGTTTATGCTTAAGAGTATTGGGGTCTCTTTCGTGCAGGTCTTTCCTTTTTCGACACCAACAACTTGGAAAATGTGCAAGAAGGCAGAGCTAAGTCAACCCAAGAACAAATTGATGAAGTTAAAATCAAATTAGTAGAATTTGTGAGCTCCGTTATTTCTAATTATAGGTAGGAAGTATGTATGTAATAGAATAAAGATTGGTTGACTATGTAATAACTATTGACTCTTCAAAAAACTAAAGATAATAAAACGATGGTTTTATTGGAAAAACCGTCATTTGTACATGACCTCTTTTAACACCATAACGTCTTTTTATATACAATCAACGACGGTTTTACTAAAAAATCGTTGTCTTAGAGTTAATAGACGACAATATTTCAAGAAATCGTCGTCTTCACATTTAATAGATGATGGCTTTTTAACAAAACCGACGTCTTTGGATATAATAAAACATAGTTCTTTACTTAATAATAGACGACCCTTTTTATAAAAAAACCGTCGTCTTTACATATAATAGACGACCCTTTTTATATGAAAAGGGTCGTCTTTACTTCATAATAGACGACCATTTTCATATAAAAAGGGTCGTCTTTACTTCATAATAGACGACCATTTTCATATAAAAAGGGTCGTCTTTACTTCATAATAGACGACGATTTTGAGTAAAAGCGTCGTCTATTTACATATAATAGACGACGGTTTTGAGTAAAAGCGTCGTCTTTACAAATAATAGACGACGGGGATTTACCGTCGTGGTTTTATGCATCAAAAGATGTCGCTCGATTTCACGACGGTTGAAAAACCAAATACACGAAGGTGGATTACCATCGTCTATTTCGATTTTTGTAGTAGTGATATCATGAAGAAATCATAGTGTTTTGAGCTTTTGAAATGAGTGTTTTGGACTGAAAACGAGGGAAGGACCTAAGGTTGAAGACTATAAACAAGTTCCACTTCTAAACATTCCCAAGGTGGCTATAGAAGTCCAATCAATCTGAAATTTTGATATGTTATAATAGACAGAATTTGCAAACAACTTTGATGAAGGAACCAAAGTCATTTGAGTACAGGAAATCACAGAAACAAACTGAAACCGAGCATACTGCTGTGAAATCAGGAAATGGTAAACTTATTGTGATCATACCAACATTTCAGAGCCTATACTAGTCGGATTGAGCTGAAATTTGAGTATGTTATAGGAATCACGTAAATGAACAACTTTTATGAAGAAAGTTTTCTCATTTGAGCTTAAGAAATTTGAGTTCTCGGCTGCTCTAAGGAACTGACGAATTTTAGATTTTGAAGAGGAACAAAAGAAAAATGAGGATGAAGATAAGTGAATGAGGAAGGAAGGATGATACAATGAATGATGAGGATAAGAGTGAATTTATGATTGAAAAGCCTTAGGATAGGTGAGTCATCAAGTTAGAAGAGAGTGTTGATACAATGAATGGGGAGGAAGAGCTTAATTAGGCTAGGTGAGTCATCAAGTTAGACTAGGTGACTCATCCCTTCATAAATGGTGGATAGGAAAGCTTGAGGCAAGGGGGAAAGAATGAAGGAGGGAAGAAAGCTTTGGCTTACACGTTGCTTTCTCTTCTTTTCTTTGCCTACAAGGGTATTTTGGTAATCTATCACACATAGGGGTATTTTGGTCATGTTTGTCTAACTTGAAATTAAACCCCACTTAATTTAATAATCTCAATCCAAAATCTCTTGATAAAAATACCCATAATCATTCTCCACCATTATATTATTTTTCACTAAAATATGAAAATCCACCTTGAATTTTTCGAGGTATTACAGTCTTCTTGCAGAAGAGTTGGCACGCCAGAGCTTGAGATAATGGTTTAAGGTGGTATACTTGATCAGAACAAGCTTCTCTACAAGATGCAGCAACCTTACTTATATATCCGTGTTGTAATTATTATCCTACTGCCATTGTTGTCATCGGGTAATGCAAGCTTTATACACTCCCAAAAGTTTATCCTCCACGCGTCATCAAAGACAATTGCATATCTCTTTTCCTTAAGAAATCCTCGCAGAGTGTCAATCAACAATTTCCAATCCATTGTTTTAATTCCCTCTGGAAGAGTCTTATTAACTGTCTTGTGCAGTTCTGTGAGTATATCTCTAAGTATGTCATGTTCTTGTTTGATTGTGACATTGGGATCCAAGCACGCCAAGGAAACCATTCTACGAATCTTGGGTTGTCATAGACTTGCTTTGCAAGAGTGGTCTTTCCCAGACCGCTCATGCCAACCACTGAAATGACTGAGCGCTGATGCTACTGTTGTAAAATTGGCTCACATTTAGTATGCAAGTGAAGGAGGAAGCGACCGGTCGCAAGGGAAACGCGACCGGTCGTTTTGAAGCAGATTCGAAGTCTGAAGGAGAAGCTGGAAATCGTGACCAGCGACCGGTCGCAAGGTTCAAGCGACCGGTCGCTTTCAGACAGATTGCAATGCGACCGGTCGCCAGACGTGCTGTGTCGTTTTTCCATGCGTTTTTCAAGGTGCATTTCACATGTGTTGGTTCCCTACCTAATCCCTCGAGCTTCCAAGAGTTTTATGGGTTCTAGGAAGTTTGGCAACGTGCCTTAGAAGCTGGAACACCATTTAAATGTTGTTTGTTGTCTTGTACCAAAGGGTTTTCTAGGTGGGAGATAAGGGGACAAAGGTTGCATGCTTTATGGCTTGTTTTCTGGTTTGCCTAGCCTTGTGTTTAGTTTGGTAGCTGAAAGCAAGAACGTGAAGGAGTAATTGCAGCCCTCTACTAAGTCCAAAGGTCTGCTTACAAAAGAAAGTGAAGATGCAAGACAAAGAGTGGTTAATCTAAAAGTTATCAAGTAGCTGGGAGCTATTGTGTTCAAAGGGAGGTTATCTCACCAAGGGAGGAAGAGAGTGAGGGCAATCAGTTCAAGAGAGAGCTGAGTTGAGTCTTGAGAGTTTAGACACCAAAGGGGGGAAACACCAAGGGTTGTGGGAGTGTTCACAAGTGTATCAAAGTGTTGAGCAAGGGGTGAGAGAGAAAAGAGAGCTTGGGAGAGAATAGAGTTCTAAGGGGTTTTCTTTGTAAACCAAAGTTGTAACTTATTCTTTCATTAGTGAATTTCTCAAGGGGATCACCAAGAGGATGTAGGCAATTGCTGAACCTCTATAAATTCTTGTGTCACTTTGTGCTTGGTTGGTTTCTCAAGTGTGAGTGTGTGATTCATCCATTATTTTGTTTGTCACAAAGTCCATCAACAACAAGATCATTAGGGGAGTGTGTGAAAGTGTTTGTCCATTTTCACAACAGCTACCTCTCCCTCTATCGACCAACCTATCAATTCATCTCTCAAGGTTTGAATGCCAATGAGTTCAGCTTCCTCTGTGTATAGGGAAGCCATTCGTGGGTCAAATATCATATGATCTCTCGTTGAAGAGCTAAATGAAATTTGTTGTGTTGAGTTGAAGCCATACGCTACACTTGTGTCCTGAATTTTGAGCACCCGTTTTTTGATACGTTGAATCTCTGAGGCTGGTGTTGAGGCTGAAAATGTTGCATGTAAGAAAAAAAATTGATAACTAGAATAAAGTAAATTAGAAAATAAAAATTGGGGAAAGGTGAACTAGATTCTAGACCCCTCCCGAGATAAAAAGAACTGCTACAAGCAAATGTATAATAAGATGAAGTATCAATTAAACACATTCAGTGTCACTCCAGTGGAAAATTAATATATTTGACTTCCATCTCCTTTTTCCCTCAAGAAGCACCAAAGATACTTGATTACTTAGTAATATTCCATTAAATGTGTCTTCATGCTTGGTATAGTAAGACCAACTGAGAAGCAAATAAATGATGCTTGCATAATTCAACCACTAATGTAAGCACAAGAAGCATCTAAAGCAATGACCTTTATAAGATGTTTCGCAAGCCAAATTTACAATCAACACACTTGTAAAATCTAGCATTCAATCAAATTATCACATCCATTAAAAAGAAGCATAAACTTGAGAAACAACCAACCTCCTCAGTTTTATGATCAATGCCAAAGACTTTGGTAGGACTAGTTTCAACCCAAGCCTTCTTCTCATCAAGAGTCAACGTATCCATCAACTCCTCATTGATTCAACTATCGGGTTCCTACATGGAAGTGACAGTGGCCGCAGGTGACCACTTGGGATGATCTTTGCCAATTCCCTTCCTTTTAGCCTCAGTTCTTGACCCCTTCGCAACTTCACAATAATAATCCCTCTAAAACAAAGCAATTGGGGGGTTATACAAATATTCACTAGATGCCCTAGGGGTTTCGAACCTCTACCTACATGGATTGAGGTGGAAGAAGTTAATTATCTGACAGGTATCCAAGACTAGTTCATCATATATATATATGCTTAGCAGATAATAGATTAACATCCAAAATGCAATGAAATTAATACCAGTATAGGCAATTAAAGGGGCATATTCAACCGTTTTATCCCTTGAACTATGACCCTAATCGAACTTAACCACCCGAATTAACTTTTTAATCAATTTAACACCCGAACTTATATAAATAGCCAATTTAGCCCTAACCGTCAACTTTTTCGAACGTCATCCCCTATTCTGTTTAAAAAATACATGCTTGGCACATGACTTACTGTTTTCTTTTTTAAAATAAATTATTAAAAAGTAAATATTTGAACAATTAAAAATATACAAAATAAAAACTAAAAAAACCATTCCCAGCTCAACTATACTACGCTCCAAGCCACCACCCACCACCCACCACCATCCATCATCACCCACCACCCATATCTCTCTCTATCCCTCTATCTCTCTCTCTCATCACAAGTCAATCAACAATACCCATATCCATCATCGCCATTACCGTCGTCGTAAAATTCTGAAGAATCGTCGTCTCATCCCATTGTCACCACCTTCTTCGTCGTCATCGTCGCCTTCGATTATGAAACAAAACAGAAAATTCGCTAGGATCTCGGGGTGGGAAAGAGGGGGAATTTAGGATTGGCTTCTGAGATTTTTAGAATGGTTAGGTTTAGGGTTGTAACATTTTCTTCTTGGGTATCAAATTGGAACATTTTCTTGATGATTTATGGATGTAATTGATCACGAAAGGTTAATTAGATTGTGCTTGTTTTGAAATTTTTTTTAAAAAAAAAAAAACCCCATGGGGGAGTTGAGATTGTTCTTGTTTTGGAACATTTCTTGTTTTTTTTTTCTGGATGCCATTAGAGAGACAGAATAATTGAGAGAGAGAGAGAGAGAGATGGGTGCTGGTTTTTTTTATAAATAAAATGTTATTATATTTTTCTTATTATTGTTTTCTTTATATTTTATTTATTTATTATTTATTTTACTCGAAAGTACAAGTTTACCCTTATAGTTAATGAAAAATTAGATAATCGGATGAAATTCACAAAACTTATCGGATGAAATTCACAAAACTTAACGATAAGGGCTAAATTGACCATTTTAATTAATTCGGGTGTTAAATTGCCTGACTTTTTAGTTCGGAGGTTAAGTTCAATTGGGATCCTAATTTTGGGGGGGGGGGGGGGGTGTTTGGGTTGTACGGCAATTTGTTATATAATTTATAAACATGTTCAACAAAGAGATGGAAGGAAACACACTTCTGCTTTTAGACAATAATACAAACGAGTAATGGTATAGATTGCGAGAGTGAGAATTTTGGGTTGAGCTTTTTCTTTTAGACAAGTAATGGTATAGACTCTGCGTGAGAATTTTTATTTTCTTATGCAATGAAAAAATATCTGGTTATGTTTGGCTTTGTTTTCTTTTCTTGTGCACATCAAAATATAATGTTCTTACTAGACTTTTTCTTCACGCGTGTGATGGAAGATAATATATGATATAACTCATGTTCCACATATTATGAAACAAGATAATTTCTTGAAAACATAAAAAGGATTATGCTTAGCAGACAAAAGATTATCATCCAAAACGCAATGCAAATAGTATATGCAGTTCAAGCAATTAGCATAAGGAACACACCCTCCCAGAAATGAATGCACACATTTTGTTTAGTATACATGTTTCCAAAGTCCAAGGCGAGTCAATGAGCCATTGCACCTTTGAGTTTCGAATCTCTGCCAACACGTATGGAGGTTGAAGAACTCAACCAACTTACTATAGAAAAAGGAAGTTAATTGTCTGACAAATATCCAAAGACTAGTCCATATATATATGCTTAACAGGTAATAGATTAACATCCAGAATGCAATGAAATTAGTATTAGCATAGGCATATATAATATAAACATGTTGAATAAAGAAGATGGAAGGAAATGCATTTAAATGTTTGCAAAGTCCAAGGTGAAACAATGAGCCATTGCCACCTTTTATTACATAATAAGAAAAGGAGAAAATAAACTACTCTTCTTAAACTTGGAAAAGAAAAATGAAAAATAACAAGGTTGGTATTGGAAAGCCATATATCCATCCATCCACTTATGAATGAGTGCTACTGTAACTGCTGTTTCCTTCCTTGCAATGGTCTCGCCCATTACACGAAAATCACTGAATCTATTACTTTGACGGTTTTGAATCTATTATTACCTTTCGATTTCTGAAACAAAACTCTGGGACCTACACGATGCTCTGTTTTTTGAACATGAATCACATCCATGAAATGCGAAGGCATATCAACAAATATTAGAGATTTAAGATTTCCGATGTGGTGGATGCCGGAGGGCACCTGTTGCAGTTGCGGACTAGGTCCAATTTCCAAAGTTTCAAGAAGGGGCAATGCTCCATTGTGTATTGTCATCAACTTTAGGCCTTTCAAGTGTCTGAGATTGAGCTCCTTCAGTTTCGAAAATCCTCCTTCAAAGTGCAGCTCCTCACAACTAAACGCCTCATAGATCCCAAGTTGCATTAAATTGGGTAGACGTTGAAGGACTTTTAAGGGATCGTGATCCCCTGCAAGTCTTGACCAACATAAACCTAAATGAGTTAAAAGACAAAGTCCTGCAATCCAATCAGGCAGCTTCTCTAGACGCCCCAAGAAGATGAGAGTTTGAAGACGTTGAGGTGGAGAGGAGATATGCTGTAAATCAATAATTTCATCTTCATTTATTGCTATTACTTCCAATGATTTCAAGTGAGGCATATTTCCAATGGATGCGCATAGATCTTTCCCCTGTTTGCTGGTCAGTTTATAAATTCCGAACCTTCTTAATTGTGTCAAACTCCCTACTTCTTTAACAAGGCTATCTGTTGCCTCCACAACATATAGCTTTTGCAGGTGTCCCCAATGCTCGATCCCATCCTGAATCACCACAGCTCGTCGTCTAGTCAAACTACACTCTTTGTTGGTGTCCTCAGTGTATGCTGAAAGACTTCTAAGTTTAGGAAGCTTATTGATTTCAATTGGTAATTGATGGACTAGAGAATGCTTCAAATCTAGAGTCTGAAGGTTCACAAGCTTCCCCATAGATTTCGGAAGAATCTTCACTCTTGTATTCCTCAAGCTCAAATACTTCAAGTGGTACATGTATCCAACTTCCTCAGGAAGATTGTCAAGAAGACTATCTTCAAAGTCCAGTACTCTCAACAGCTTGAATCTTTTGTACAAGTTGCTACAAGTAGTAAGAGGATTTTGTGGGTCACCTATGCCATTGAAAAAACACAAGGAATGGGCACGAGAGTTTTCGATGCTACCAAAAATATTGTATGCATTGCTATAAACAGACAGGTGCCTGGAATTTTCGTTGAATCTTGAATCTTCTTCCACAAATTGAGAAAATCTCAGATCTTCAGTCCTTAAAAGGATCACGGCCTCCCGCGTGACATCATGGACTTTACATTGTCTGAGTTTCCCACTAAAACCATCAACTAATGACACTTGAACTAGGCTTCTTTGGATAAGCTCGGTCAAGTATTCTTCCGCAACATCTTCTAATGTTTTCCCTCTCTGCTCATTTATAAACCCTTTAGCCATCCATTGCCCAATCAGTCTAGAGCATCTGATGGTGCGATTTTCTGGATATGTCCCAAAATATAAGAAGCAAGGTCTGAGTTGGTATGGTAAATCATAATAGCTAAAAGAAAGAATTTTTGTAATATTTGTCAAAATAGGATTAGACTCAAGTTCTGAGCTAAGACTATCAAGCAATTTTCTCCATTGAGACACATCCCCGCCTTTGGTTTGTAGAAGTCCACTTATAGCCACAATTGCAAGAGGCAATCCTCCACATCTGCTAACTATTGTAGTAGCAAATTTGTTCAACTCTGGTGGACAATATCCCCCGGAAACTCGGAATGCCTTCTTGCAGAAGAGTTCCCACGCCTTATCTGGAGACAATGGTTCAAGGTTGTACACTTGATCAGAAAAAGCTTCTCTGCAAGATGCAGCAACCTCACTCTTGCGAGTTGTGATAATTATCCTACTGTCATTGTTGTTATCGGGTAATGCAAGCTTTACACACTCCCACAAGTTTGTGCTCCACACATCATCAAAAACGATTGCATATCTCTTTTCTTTGAGATACTCTCGCAGAGTGTCAATCAATAATTTCAAATCCATTGTTTCAATTCCCTCAGGTACAGACTCCTTCCTCACCCTGTGGAATTCTGCAATCATGTTTCTGAGTATGTCTTCGTTCTTGTATGATTGTGACACTGTGATCCAAGCGCGCCAATCAAACCATTCTGTGAACCTTTGGTTGTCGTAGACTTTCTTTGCAAGAGTTGTCTTTCCCAGACCTCCCATGCCAACCAATGAACTGACCGAGCGTCTAGATGCTACCTCTCCTCCTATCGACCAACCTATCAGTTTATCTCTCAAAGTCTGAATACCAACGAGTTCAGCTTCCTCTGTGTATAGTGACGCCATTCGCGGGTCAAATAACATATCATCTTTCCTTGAAGAACTAAATGAAGTTTGCTCTGTTGAATTGAAACGATATGCTACACTTGTTTGCTGGATTTGGAGGACACGTTTTTTGATAAGTTGAATCTCCGAGGCTATCTCGTGGCGTGCAAATAGCCCTCTCACAAAGTGATTGGTTTTAAGAATAAAACCAATCAATCCACGTTTGTTCCGACGGTGTGCTACGTGACGTAGGTATTCATCAATGACATCTTCTATGTGAGTGGCCATCTCCCTTGTTTGCTTCACCCAAGTTTTGACACCGCTGCTCATGTTTGCCCCTTCTGCTTTTGCATCTGCATCCTTAAGGAAAGACGTCATGCTCTCTAGGAGATCTTTTATACTTGTAACGTCATCATGAATGCCTCTCAACAAATTCCCTTCTTCCCTTAACAGTGGAACCAACTTGTCAATGACAATGTTCACTGAAGTCTCTGCCATTACATAACAGAGAGTAAGTAGTTATGTATATACCTGCTGTATTTTCTCTTGTGAGTTGTGGTCTCTGTCTTGACTTGCATACCAAAAAAAAAGGTCTTCAATAGCCGTGGGTTCGAAAGAGGAAAGATGAAGAGAGAGATACCTGATGGGAACGATGTTACCAGTTTAGTTAGAGCTAGTGCCTTACAAACCATAATGTAATGCGCCAAAAAATTTTAAAACTGATGAGTAAATCAGAGATAGCACAGAATCGGTGTTTGAGAACACTAAAATAATCAACAAAACAAGCAAGGGAGGAAACAAGAACATAACTCGAATCGAAAGAGGAAAGATGAAGAGAGAGATACCTGGTCACAGAGAGAGAGGAAGAAGGCGTTGGAGAAGGTAGTAGATGATGAGCAGAGGAGGAGCTATGCTAACGCCTGGTTGACTAACTTAAAATGCTGCACGACATCACAACTCATTTTCTTGTTGTTTATCTTTTAAAACAAGGATTTGGCTTATTTAAGGGCGGAAAAACACAATGTAGCATTTACGGGCAGGCCAAGGAGCCAAGCCAACTATCATATATACCTACTACTACCCGGCCCAGGAAGAAATTTCTAATTTAATTTACGTCCTTTAAATTTGCACAAAACTTCAATTTAGCACCTTATGTTTGAAGAGTTCACATGTTAAGCACAAATAAAAGTCACAATTATAAATTTGTAATGTTACACCTTCTTCAGCTAATCCACTTACTCTGAATAATGGAGGCCCTCCTCTATGTCTAATTATTATAATACTTTCGTGCACAACATCACAACTTATTTTCTTATTGTTTATTTTTAGTTTTAGTTTTAATAATTTCTCACTAAAAAACCATATCTTTAAATAACTTTGGCTTATTTGAGGGTGGGAAAAACAATGTACCATTGAATCGCCGGCCAACACAATGTAGCATTTAGGGGCGGGAAAAACAATTTATCTTTGGCTTAATTTCTAATTAAAAAACAATATTTTTAAATTGAGCACAATGCACAAGTGATAGTCTAAACTATGAGAGAGTTTGAACTCTAGTTACACACACAAGTCACATAGGAGTTTGAACTCGAGACAATTGATATGCAAATCAATGCCATTTTCCACTAGATTAGCCTCCGTTGACAACCATATCTTTAAATAACTTTGACTTATTTAAGGGCAGGAAATGCAATGTAGCATTGGAGAAGGCAGGAGATGATAAGCAGAGGAGAGTTAGTAGCTACCACTACTAGATTAAAACGCTGCACAACATCACTGCTTATTTTCAATTTTAATAATTTCTCATTAAAAAACCATCTCTTTAAATAACTTTAGCTTATTTAAGGGCGGGAAAAACAATGTAGCGTTGATTGAATCGCAGGCCAACTCAAACCAACTGTCCAGCCAAAAGTTTCTAATTTCATTTTACGTCCTTTAGATGTGCACAAAAGTTCAATTTAGTACCTTATGTTTAAAGAGTTCACATGTTAGGCATAAAACTGTGTCATATATACCTACTACTACCCAGCCCAAGAAGAAATTTCTAATTAATTTACGTCCTTTAAATTTGCACAAAACTTCAATTTAGCACCTACTCTGAATAATGGAGGCCCTCCTCTCTGTCTAGTTATTATAATACTTTCATGACCATCATTTATTAGTGATTAAGCCTTGATAAAGTATTTTTTTATGGCTCTAGTTTTATGCATTGCTATTTAGCTCCTTGGAGACTGGAGAGTGTTCAAAAGAATCAGCTTTTGATTACTCAAAGACAATCAGATAGCGGAGGAGGCTGCTATTTCAAAAGCAACCCCGACTTCAATTAATTATTATTATTATTTTGGTAAAGACTTCAAATATCATGGGATAGATTCTTAGAGTGAGAAATTTTCTTTGCTTCCGCAATGAAAAGATATCTGCTTATGTTTAGCTTTGTTTTCTTTGCTTGTGCACATCAAAATATAATGTTCTTACTAGATTTTTTCTTCACGCGTGTGATGGAAGATTATATATGATCAGCAGAGGAGCCTCGGGAAAAATGAATTAGATATAACTCATTCTACATATTATGAGACAAGATAATTTCTTGAAAACATAAAAAAGATTATGCTTCGCAGATAAGAGATTAGCATCCAAAACGCAATGCAAATAGTATAGGCAGTTAAAGCAATTAACATGAGGAAGACACCCTCCCAGAAATGAATGTACGCGTTTTGTTTAGCATACATGTTTCCAAAGTCCAAGGCGAGTCAATGAGCCATTGCACCTTTGATTACATAAAAAGAAAAAAAAGGGCGTTTACCACTTAAGAAAGGAAAAAAAAAATGTGGTTGGAAAGGAAAGCGACGTATTCACATTCACTTGAGAGTGCCACACGAAAACTGCTGAATCTATTACTTTGGGATCAATTGCATATTTGGTATTCAAATCGACCGCGTCAAGGTATTCCACATAAATCAACATGCAGCAATTTTAAATATAATGGGATGACCAAAGATACAATAAAGGACCGCAGTCCGTTGGTTCAAGCTTTTGGTATCCTCTGAGCACTCTGATTCCAACTGAACCCACAAATCAAGCCCTGTAACAACCAGTATAATCATTACTTACATTCTACAGTGCCTCGATTACCCCTACCCTCATGACCTCAGTGTATCCCTCCTACAAACCGCATCTTACTACAAACAGAACTTTCGGAGGCACAATCTTAACCCGAAGTAGTAGATATCTACCCATTTATTGAAGAAAAATGTGAACCTCCCAATATAATTTCATCACCACTAATTAAATGATAGGGTTTTATTATTTTATGTTCGACTCATTCGAGACTTGGTGTCTCTTAGTTACAATTCTTTGCTTCAATGGAACACCCTTTGATTCCATCATAAAGAAACAGAGCGTGTGTTATTGGTTTTGCAGCTGCTCCTAAGTCGAACTTCAGGGTGCCTACGTATACCTCGTAGGAATCAAGCCACTCGTAGTTCAAAAAATTGCAATGAATAAAAGACACATTACAAGGAAAATTTGATTTGAATTGTATTGAAAAAGTGTTTGAGTGAATTTAGCTTAATAAACTAGGGATTCTGTTTGGATTTGAGATTTTGGATAATTTGGTTGATGTAACTAGTGATTCAAATTTGGTTGCGGTTGCGCCTAGTGAGATTCTAGACTGTCTACGTACCCATGACAGGATCAAACCAACGTAGTTCCAAGTTGATTTGTGTGTAGATGGATATTTGATTTGTGGGAATTTGGTTGATGTAACCAGTGATTCAAATTTGATTGCGGTTTCGTCTCTTGGGATGCTAGACTGTCTACGTAACCTTGATGAGATCAAACCAACGTAGTTCGAAAATTTGGAAATTAACGGATAAGTGTGGCCCAATAATTTAGAATTTGTGTTTTTGAGACAATTTGGAGATGTTTAAATTTTCATAGGACCTATGAGAAAATTGGAAATTAATGAGTAAGTGTGGCCCACTAATTGAGAATTTGTGATTTGAGAAATTTGAATTTAATCTCATTGAAATTTGCATGGGTAGACAACCCATGGAAAAAATTGGATGGTTTTGTACTATTTTTCTTATTGTCAATGCCCAAGAAAAATAATGAACAATTTTTATGAACCCATGAATTTTCTACTATTGACATTTGAATTTGAACCCAAATATGACTATGAAGATTTTAAAATTGATCCATTAACCATATAATAGGCAATTTGGGCCTTTGTAAATTTAATGGGAAATTATTTGGATCACCCATTAAATATTTTGGGCTTTTAAGAACTACTGGGCAAATATTTTTGACAACCCATTAATTTGTTTCGGGCCTTTAATATTTATTATCAATTAGCCCATGAGCAAGGAATGCATATCAGAAAAGCTTTGGTACCCAGCAGCCAATTGAAGCCAACCTGATAGCTATGAAACTCTTCTAGAGTCTGTTTCCAAATAAAACCAGACTTTGTAACTTCCATATTTATCTGGAGTACTTGAGATTAACTCAAATATCTCACTATAGCTCTTCGAAAGATCAAACAACAATTTTCCGAAACAAGTATTGTTGGTGCGAAGCAAGGCTAGGAGAGAAAACCAACGTAAGGCTTGTTTCTTTTTATTTTTAAGGCTTTTTATCACAAATGGTCCTTCACGTTTACAAAATTATCACGAATGGTCCTTGAGGTTTTTTTGTGACACTAATAGTCCTTAACGTTTGGGCTTTTTATCACAAATGGTCCATGCCGTTATAAATTCCATTAAGTGTGACGTGGAAGATAAGTAGAGCCCACATGTCCAATTATATTGTGACATGTGGATAAAAAAAATGATTAAATAATTTTTTAATGAAAATTCTATTTTTTTTTCTGCAACTTTTCATCCCCTTCCTTACTCAGTCTCTCTCCCCCTCTGCCCACGCTCTCCATCTCTTCTCCCTCTGTTTTTATTCTTTCCCACTGCCACCTGCAAGAAAAAGTTACTCTCCAATCCCAACTGCCAACCACCATTGTTCTCTCTTCTCTTTCTCCCCACCACCCCAACTCCGATCCACCTCACCCCTAAATATATATATCTCTCTTCCTCTCACAAGAACAACCCCTACCCCACAATCCCTAGCCATTTACCCCATTCCAACCAAGCTCTGCCCATTCGGGGGTCACCCCACTTCTTTGTCTCCATCTCTCCCCTTTGGCCATGCCCCTCTTTCCCACCTCTCAGTTGCTGGGTCCTTCCCTCCCCGACAACCCCCATCCTTTTTTTTCAAGTTTTTTTCCTTTCTCTAATGTTTTATTTTAATTTATTTTTGTCTGATAAGTTTTTAAAATTGGCCAATATGTTAAAAATGGAAAACATAGCTTTTACATTTAACCCTCAGACATTTTTTCATTTAAGCTTTTTTTTAAAATATAATTATTTTTCCATTTTTAATTATTTAATTATTTTTTATCCACGTATCACAATGTGATTGGATATGTGGGCTCCACTTATTTTCCATATCACACTTAACAGAATTTATAACGGCAGGGACCATTTGTGATAAAAAACCCAAAACGTTAAGGACTATTAGTGTCACAAAAAAACCTCAAGGACCATTCGTGATAATTTCGTAAACGTAAAGGACCATAAGCCTATTTTTAATTACTCCTTTTCCCCTTAGCTGGCATCTTTTCCTTTCCTTTATGTTGGCCGTCATCCTTTATTTTGTCAATATGCACAAACAAAAGATCATTCAAGCAAAAGAGGCTGTGCAACGCCACTTTCTTTTTTGTTTGTTGACTTTTCTTCCTCCTCTTACTATATATTTTTTTTCTTTTGTCTGTTCACACACCAAACACAAAAAACACAAATCAGGGAAAGGTGAACTGGATTCCATTAAATGTGTCTTCATGCTTAGTATAGTAAGACCAAGCGAGAAGCGAACAAATGATGCTTATATAATTGAACCACTAAGGTAAGGAAACAGATAACCAGCACAAGAAGCATCTAAAGCAATGACCTTTATACGATGTTTCCCAAGCCAACTTTACAATCGACACACTCGTAGCACAAAATCAAATTATCACATCCATTAAAAAGAAGCACAAATGTGAGAAACAACCAACCTTCTCGGTTTTATGATCAATGTCAAAGACTTTGGTAGGACTACTTTCAACCCAAGCCTTCTTCCCATCAAGAGTCAATGTATCCATTAACTCCTCATTGATTCAAATATCTGGTTCGTACATAAAAGTGACAGTGGCTGCAGGTGACCACTTGGCATGATCTTTGCCAATCCCTTTTCTGGCAATGGCCCTTAGCCTCAGCTCTTGCCCCCTTCGCAACTTCACAATGATAATCCCTTTAAAACCACCAAAAGTAATGTAACCCAATTTCAACAGCAAAACAATTCAACAATACCCAAATAACAATTCACATTACAACGTCAAACAAAAGTTAGGGGAAAAGGACACATTACAATCTATTCCAAGAACAAAGCCAAAATCCTAAAAAACCCTATAAATGAGAGAGAGAGAGAGAGAGAGAGAGAGAGAGAGAGATTACTATCCAGAATGCATTGAAATTAGTATTAACATAGGGATATATAATATAAACATGTTCAACAAAGAAGATGGAAGGAAATGCGTTTAAATGTTTGCAAAGTCCAAGGTGAGAGCCATTGAGCCATTGCCACCTTTTATTACATAATAAGCAAAGGAGAAAATAAACTACTCTTCTTACAACTTGAAAAAGAAAAATGAAAAATAACAAGGTTGGTGTTGGAAAGCCATATATCCATCTATCCACTTATGAATGAGTGCTACTGTACCTGCTGCTTCCTTCCTTGCAAAGGTCTCGCCCATTACACGAAAATCGCTGAATCTATTACTTTGATGGTTCTGAATGTATTAGTACCTATAATGCTCTGAGTAAAAAATACTCTGGGACCTACACGATGCTCTGTTTCTTGAACATGAATCCCATCCATTAAATGCGAAGGCATATCAACCAATAAAAGATATTTAAGATTTTTGAGGTGGCGGATGCCGGAGGGTACCTGTTGTAGTTGTGGACTAGGTCCAAAATACAAAGTTTCAAGAAGGGGCAATGCTCTATTGTGTATTGTCATCAACTTCAAGCCTTTCAAGTGTCTGAGCCTAAGGTCCTTCAGTTTCGGAAATCCTCTTTCAAAGTGCAGCTCCTCACAACTAAACGCCTCATGGATCACAAGCTGCATTAAATTAGGCATAACTTGTAGGACTTTTAAGGGATCGTGATCACCTGCTAGTCCCGACCAACATAAACTTAATCGAGTTAAAAGACAAAGTCCTGCACTCCAATCAGGTATCCTTTCTAGACGCCCCATCAAATAGAAACCTTGAAGACGTTGAGGTGGATTGGAGATATGTTGTATATCAATAATTTCATCACTATTTATTGCTTTTACTTCCAATGATCGCAAATGAGGCATCTTTCCAATGGACGCGCATAGATCTTTCCCATGTTTTTTGGTCAGTTTATGAATTCCGAACGTTCTTAACTGTGTCAAATTCCCTACTTCTTTAACAAGGCTATTTGATGCCTCCACAGCATATAGCTTTTGTAGGTTTCCCCAACGCTCGATCCCACCCTGAATCACAACAGCTCGTCGACTAGTGAAACTGAACTCTTTGTTCTTTTCCTCAGTGTATGCTAAAAGACTTCTAAGCTTAGGAAGTTTACTGATTTCAATTGGTATCTGATGCACTAAGGAATGCTTCAAATCTAGAGTCTCAAGGTTCACAAGCTTCCCCATGGATTTCGGAAGAATCTTCACTCTTGTATTCATCAAGCTCAAATACTTCAAGTGGTACATGTATCCAACTTCCTCAGGAAGATTGTCAAGAAGACTATCTTCAAAGTCCAGTACTCTCAACAACTTGAATCTTTTGTACAAGTTCCTACAAGTAGTAAGAGGATTTTGTGGGTCACCTATGCCATTGAAAAAACACAAGGAATGGGCACGAGAGTTTTCAATGCTACCAAAAATATTGTATGCATTGCAATAAATAGACAGGTGCCTGAAATTTTCGTTGAATTTTAAATCTTCTTCCAAAAATTGAGAAAAGTTCAAACCTTCAGCCCTTAAAAGGATCACGGCCTCCCGCATGACATCATGGACTTGACATTCTTTGAGTTTCCCACTAAAATCATCAACTAATGACACTTGAACTAGGCTTCTTTGGATAAGCTCGGTCAAGTATTCTTCTGCAACATCTTCCAATGTTTTCCCTCTCTGCTCCTTTATAAACCCTTCAGCGATCCATTGCCGAATTAGTTTAGAGCATGTGATGGTGCGATTTTCGGGATATGTCCCAAAATATAAGAAGCAAGGTCTGAGTTGGTATGGTAAATCATAATAGCTAAAAGAAAGAATTTTTGTAATATTTGTCAAATGAGGATTAGACTCTAGCTCTGAGCTAAGACTATCAAGCAATTTTCTCCATTGAGACACATCCCCGCCTTTGGTTTGTAGAAGTCCACTTATAGCCACAATTGCAAGAGGCAATCCTCCACATCTGCTAACTATCGTAGTAGCAAATTTTTTCAACTCTGGTGGACAATATCCCCCGGAAACTCGGAATGTCTTCTTGCAGAAAAGTTCCCATGCCTTATCTGGAGACAATGGTTCAAGGTCGTACACTTGATCAGAAAAAGCTCCTCTGCAAGAAGTAGCAACCTCACTCTTGCGAGTTGTAATAATTATCCTACTACCATTGTTGTTATGGGGTAATGCAAGCTTTACACACTCCCACAAGTTTGTGCTCCACACATCATCAAAAGCAACTGCATATCTCTTTTCCTTGAGATATTCTCGCAGAGTGTCAATCAATAATTTCAGATCCATTGTTTCAATTCCCTCTGGTACAGACTCCTTCCTCACCCTGTGGAATTCTGCAATCATGTTTCTGAGTATGTCTTCGTTCTTGTATGATTGTGACACTGTGATCCAAGCGCGCCAATCAAACCATTCTGTGAACCTTGGGTTATCGTAGACTTTGTTTGCAAGAGTGGTCTTTCCCAGACCTCCCATGCCAACCAATGAACTGACTGAGCGTCTAGATGCTACCTCTCCTCCTATCGACCAACCTATCAGTTTATCTCTCAAAGTCTGAATACCAACGAGTTCAGCTTCCTCTATGTAAAGTGAAGCCATTCGCGGGTCAAATAACATATCATCTCTCCTTGAAGAGCTAAATGAAGTTTGCTCTGTTGAATTGAAGCGATATGCTACACTTGTTTGCTGGATTTGGAGGACACGTTTTTTGATAAGTTGAATCTCCGAGGCTATCTCATGGCGTGCAAATAGCCCTCTCACAAAATGATTTGTTTTAAGAATAAAACCAGTAAATCCACGTGTGTTACGACGACGTGCTATGTGACGTAGGTATTCATCAATGACATCTTCTATGTGAGTGGCCATCTCCCTTGTTTGCTTCACCCAAGTTTTGACACCGCTGCTCATGTTTGCCCTTTCTGCTTTTGCATCCGCATCCTTTAGGAAAGATGTCATGCTCTCTAGGAGATCTTTTATACTTGTAACGTCGTCATGGATGCCTCTCAACAAATTCCTTTCTTCCCTTAACAGTGGAACCAACTTGTCAATGACAATGTTCACTGCAGTCTGTGACATCACTCAGCTAGTCTGCTCTGAGACAACAAAAATAAACACACACAAAAAAAAAAAAATGTACTACTCGTATTAGAGGATAAGTCATTGAACTAATTCTAAACTTTTTGTTATCTTGTTCAAGAAAAAGAAAATAAATAGTTATATATACACCGGCTGTATTTTCTCTTATGAGTTAATAATCCAGGTCTTGACTCTTGAGCTTGACTTGCATATAAAAAAACTGTCTTCAATAGCACTGCGGTCAATTTATCACTAAATTATCTGATGGCGTGGGGATGATGTTATCAGTTTAGGTAGAGGTAAAGCCTAATCCAAATCTAATTCGCCAAAGAAATTTGAAATATGAAAAACTGATGAGAAAATTAAAGATAGAACAAAATGGATGTTTGAGAATACTAAGAAAAATCAACAAAATAATCAAAGAAATAAGAACAGAGAAAATTAACAGCACTTACGAGAAGAGAGAGATGAAGCCAAGAGAGGAAGAGGCCGTACGTTGGAGAAGGGAGTAGATGATAAGAAAAACAGAGGAGAGAGCTCTACCACTAACTTAAAATGCTGCACAAGCACAACATGACGGCAACTTATTTTTCTTATTGTTTGCTGATTATTATTTCTCCAGTCCAATAAGGAGTAAGCTGATTATTATTTTTCCTTGTTTGGTAGATGATGAGTGGTGAAATTTAAGGCCTTTCCTTTGCCCACTGCTACAAGTAATTACGTTTTCAACCAAACCACCCAACTTCTGCAATTGCTTTACTTTTCTTTTGGGTCAAAACCCTCATCATATGCTGAGCAGTGGACAATACAGTTGTTTGACAGATTTCCAGGACTATATGCTGAACAGATAATACGTACATTTTCATCCAAAATGAAACTAGAGACTTGCCGCGATATTATTCATTGTATTCTGAAGGCAATGCATTAATATGCAGACAACCATCTAAGAAACGAATGGAGGCATTTAGTTTAGAATACAAATTGTTTCCGAAGTGCACGGTGAGCCAATGAGCCATTGCCACCTTCCATTACAACTTATAAATCAAACAAAAGAAAGATAATCCTACAGCCTACACAAAAACTGCTGAATCTAGTTCTTATGTGATTGTGGCTCTTCCACGTTCATTTTTCATAAAATATACTTTAGGACCTACACGGTGCTCTGTTTGTTGAACTTGAATCCCATCTAGGAACTGAGAAGGCATATCATGGAATATTAGATTTCCAAGGTTGTGGGTGCCCTATGGCACCTGTTGCAGTTGCGAACTTGGTCCAATTATCAAACTTTCAAGAAGAGGCAATGCTCCAATGTGAATTCTCATCAACTTTAAGACATTCAAGTTTGTAAGACCGAGCTCCTTGAGTTTTGGAAATCCTCCTTCAAAATGTAGCTCCTCACAACTAAATGCCTCTTCGATCACAAGTTGCAATAAATTGGCAGACATTGTAGGGCTTTTTGTTGTGAATTAATGACTAACTCACTGCCCTTAAAGATCTTGTTGTTGATGGACTTTAGACAAAGAACTCAATGATGGATGAGTCTTACACACACACACAGAAATTAACCAAGCACAAATGACACAAGTGTTTATAGAGGTTCAGCAAATTGCCTACATCCTCTTTGGTGATCACCTTGAGAAATTTCACTAATGAAGATAGGTTACAACTTTGGTTTACAAAAGGAAACCCCCTTAGAACACTACCCTCACAATCTGTTTCTCTCACACCCTTGCTCAACACCTTGATACACTTAGAGAACTTTCTTGCTCTCCCCTTGGCTTTTTCTGAAACTCTCTCAAGAAAACTAAACTTCTGCTTCAGCCACTTCCTAATTATCCAACTTGTTTTCTCCTCTTGTGTTATCTTACTTCACCCCATTTCCTACACAAGCCAATGGACATAAGATAAGACACAATCTTTGTCCTCCACGTTCCTTCCTTTAGTCACCACTTAGACTAAATGTCAGATCAAGTAGGTAAATGATATCCCACTCAGCCACCTCCCACTTACACCAGAAAATGGAGAGTGATCTCTTTGAAATAAGATAACCAACTAGCCATGAGTGCTCTCCCAACTTATCCAGCAGGTAGTCAACATTCATTTAACTCAGAAGTGACCCACTAAGCCTCTGAAATCATGTGGAAAGCGATAGCCATCGAAAACACAGTTGAAAACACATAAGGAAACGTCACAGCACGACTGGAGCGACCGGTCGTCAGGAATGGGCGACCGGTCGCCAGAAGTTTCCCTCCAGACTTTGAATTCTGCTTCTAAACGACCGGTCGCAAATGTCACGCGACCGGTCGCTCATGCTTCCTGCGACCGGTCGCAAAGAACTGGCGACCGGTCGCTCCTTGGTTTAGCTCCAGACCTCGAATCTGCCCATAAACGACCGGTCGTAACTTCCCAGCGACCAGTCGCTTTTAGGCAGTTTCAAATTCTCCCTTTGAGCTCCAAAATCTACTTGTATCCTTTAGGTGAGCCATTTTTCCAACAATCTCCACCATGGCGAGCCTAATACTCCTTGTGGACATCATTGCCTTCTAGGACATCTGTAATGTCTTGAGAATCGTCCTGATAACTCTCAAGAACTCCACCTCAATCTTTAGCATGTAACAAGATTGAGCAAGCTCAAACAATGCTTGAACTTTGCTGTTGTGACTGGCTTTGTTAGACAATCTGAAGCGTTCTCCTTTGTATGAACCTTCATTATAGTGATGTCTCCATCATTCACCCAATCCCTTATCCGGTGGTATCTCACATCAATGTGTTTGGACCTTCCATGGAACACTTGATTCTTCACTAAACATATAGCACTTTGACTGTCACTTTGAATCACCACCAAGTCTTGAGCTATCCCGAATTCCTTTGCCAATCTCTTCAGCCATACTGCTTCTTTTGAAGCTTCCGTTAAAGCCATATACTCCGCTTCCGTAGTAGACAAGGCACTAACCGATTGTAACACCGCTCTCCAACTAATCGGTCCTCCACCACAAGTGAAGACATATCCTGTGGTGGATCTCCTCTTGTCTAAATCTCCTGCATAATCAGAATCTACATACCCCGACAAACATGCATTTCCTTGTTGTCTTTCAAACAATATCCCAAGCCTTTTGGTGCCCTTCAAGTACCTGAGAATCCATTTTTCTGCTGTCCAATGTTGTCTTCCAGGATTCGCCATATACCTTGACACCACACTAACGGCTTGGGCTAAGTCAGGGCGTGTGCACACCATTGCATACATGAGACACCCTACCAAGCTTGCATATGGAACTTTGCTCATTTCCTCCTTCTCCACATTCGTAGAAGGACATTCTTTTGCACTTAACTTAAAATGCTCCGCCAAAGGAGTAGACACCGGCTTGCAATCCATCATATTGAACCTTTCAAGTACCTTGGAAATGTACTTGCTTTGTGACAGCCACAACTTGCCTTCATTTCTGTCTCTCCTTATCTCCATTCCTAGGATCTTTTGTGCAGCACCAAGATCCTTCATGTCAAACTCCCTTCCAAGCAATGTCTTCAAATTCTGGATTTTTGACATGTCCTTACATGCAATTAGCATGTCATCAACATAAAGAAGCAGAAGGATGAAGTTACCATCCTTGAATGCATGAGAGTAAACACAACAATCAGATTCACATCTTCTATACCCAATCTTCATCATGTAAGAATCGAAGCACTTGTTCCACTGCCTTGGAGATTGCTTCAGCCCATACAAAGACTTCTTCAACCTGCAAACCAGATTCTCCTTCCCTGCTTCAATGAACCCTTGAGGTTGGCTCATGTAGATGTCTTCCTCCAATTCCCCATGAAGGAAAGCAGTCTTCACATCCATTTGCTCCACCTCCATGTCCTCTTGTGCTACTATGGAGAGTAGTAGTCGTATAGAAGTATGTTTCACCACCGGAGAGAAGATTTCATCATAATCAACTCCCTCCTTTTGCAAGAATCCTTTTGCCACCAACCGAGCTTTGAATAAGGTGGCACCTTTCTCATGCATTTCTTCTTTCTTCCTAAACACCATTTGCAGCCAATAACCTTGCGACCTTTGGGTTTAGGAACTAACTCCCAAACTGAGTTTTTGTGTAGAGATTCCATCTCTTGCATCATAGCTTCCATCCAACTTTCCCGTTCCTTGTTCTCAACAGCTTCTTGGAACGTGGTTGGTTCTTCTTCACTAGCATTTAGGGCATAGTGAACTGCATCCGTCTCCCATCCAAACCTTTGAGGTGGTTTGATAGTTCTCTTGGGCCTGGATCGAGCTATAGATGATGGCTCCACCTGTTCTTGAGCCTCTTCTTCTTCTTGAGTGTGTTGTTGATGCTGCCCAGCTTCTTCCTCTTCAATGTCAGACTCCACCTCCTCCTGAACGTCTTCAGTTGGCTGTTTCCGTGAAGTCATTCTTGACAACTTCTTGAGTGGAACTTCAATGGTTGTTTCTTTCTCAACAACATCCTCCTTTGCCTCTGAATTCTTGACTTTGTTCATAGGTATGGTCTTCTCATCAAACACAACATTTCTGCTGAGTATCTTCTTGTGGTTCACTGGATCCCACAGATTGTAGCCCTTCACACCACTCTCAAATCCAATGAAAATGCATTCAAGAGACTTTGGCTTCAACTTGGATCTTTCATCACTTGGAATAAGTGCATATGCACTGCACCCAAACACCTTAAGATTCGAATAATCGATTGACTTATTAGACCATACCTCCTCTGCACATTTGAACTCAAGATTTCTTGAAGGCGATCGGTTAACCAAATAGGCAGCGTGGTTAACTGTTTCTGCCCAAAAAGATTCGGGCAACCCTGCATGAATTCTCATACATCTCTCACGCTCCATGAGAGTTCGGTTCATCCTCTCCGCAGCTCCATTTTGTTGGGGTGTCTTCTTCACGGTAAAGTGCCTCTTAATGCCTTCACTTTTGCAAAACTCAAGGAACTTGCTGTCCTTATATTCACCACCATTGTCACTCTTTAGGATCTTGATCTTTCTTCCGGTTAGGTTCTCTACTTCCGCCTTCCATTCTTTAAATTTGGTGAAGACCTCAGATTTCTCCTTCATGAAGTAGACCCAAACCTTCCTGGAAAAATCATCCAAGAAAGTCACGAAATAGCAAGCTCCACCCTTCGATTTAACCGGTGATGGCCCCCATACATCCGTGTGAATATAATCTAGCACACCCGTGCTTTCTTCCTCTTTGTTTCGCTGCTTGAAAGCTATTTTTGATTGCTTTCCCATGGTACAAAATCTGCAGAACTCAAGCTTGCAACTTTGAACACCTTTCAACAATTTTCTGTTGTGTAGTTCCTGCATGCCCCTCTCACTCATGTGCCCTAGCCTCAAATGCCAAAGCTGAGTTTCATCTTCCGAGTCCTTGCTTGTAGATACAGCTGCTCCACCTATGATTGTTGTACCACACAACCTATATAGAGAGTTAGGTTGAATCTCTCCCTTCATAATCACAAGTGAACCTTTTGAGACTATGAGTTTCCCTCCATTTGCTTTGAATGAATAACCATTCTTATCAAGAGTTCCAAGGGAAATGAGATTCTTACGCACACCCGTGCCTTACCATTCCAAGCGTCCTAACAGCCCCATCATGCATCTTCACCTTGATTGTACCGGTGCCTTTGACTCTACACATTGAGCCATCCCCCATCATCACTTCACTGCTATCTTCTTTCTCATACGTGTCAAACCACTCCTTGTTTGAGCACATATGATATGAGCATCCGGAATCCAAAATCCAATCGGAAGAGGAACACCTTGAAGAATTAGCCAATGCATTTGTTTTAACATTGCTATTAACACACAAAAGCTCACCATCACTTTCTGTGACATCCTCAGCTGTGTTTGCTGCATTCTTCCCTTTGTTCTTCTTCTCCTTCCATATGGGGCAATTCTTTTTTCAATGCTCCTTTGACCCACATTCGAAACAACCATCTTTCGCCTTGGATTTGGACCTTCCTCTATTGCCTTTCTTGCCTTCACGCTTCTTTGAACGGCCTCTCTCTCCGGTCTTTGCAACTAGACCTTCGCCTTGAGAGTTTTCTCCCGAACGTTGAGTCATCCTATGGTGTGTCATGATGTCTTGCACCACAGGCTCAAAATCAAGAGTAACCTTTCCGAACATAAGAGTGGTTCGAAAGTGTTTATAGGACGAAGGTAAGGATGTCAACAACATAAGAGCCTTATCCTCCGGACTATAATTCACATCCATCATCCATTCTCTGCAAGTCAGCAACACATCTATTGAAACTACTTAGATGTTCCATTAGATTTCCTCCCTCCTCCATCTTAAGATTCAGGAGTTCTTCCTTGAGGAAGAGTTTGTTGGACAACGATTTCCCTGCAAACATCTCTTCGAGCTTCTCCCATGTTTGCTTCGCTGTATCCTTTATCACGTTGATGAGCACCTCATCGGAGAGATAGTTTTCGATAGCTCCTCTGGCTAACTCGTCAAGAACTCCCCACTCATCATCCGTCATGCCTGCTGGCTTCTTCTCCTTGCCAACCAACACAACATGGAGCTGTTGTTGTGTAAGAGCTGACTTCATCCTTCGTTGCCAAAGAGTGAAGTTCTCCTTCCCTGTGAAAGGCTTTAACTCCACCGTCATGCTTGCTGCCTGTGGTGGCTTCAGATGCTGTGAACTGCTACCACTCTCAGCTTCCATGTCACTTGCCATCTTCAACACACTAGCACTCCAAGAGAAGAACTAGCTCCAGCTGCCAAACACAGCTCTGATACCACTTGTTGTGAATTAATGACTAACTCACTGCCCTTAAATATCTTGTTGTTGATGGACTTTAGACAAAGAACTCAATGATGGATGAGTCTTACACACACACACAGAAATTAACCAAGCACAAATGACACAAGTGTTTATAGAGGTTCAGCAAATTGCCTACATCCTCTTTGGTGATCACCTTGAGAAATTTCACTAATGAAGATAGGTTACAACTTTGGTTTACAAAAGGAAACCCCCTTAGAACACTACCCTCACAATCTGTTTCTCTCACACCCTTGCTCAACACCTTGATACACTTAGAGAACTTTCTTGCTCTCCCCTTGGCTTTTTCTGAAACTCTCTCAAGAAAACTAAACTTCTGCTTCAGCCACTTCCTAATTATCCAACTTGTTTTCTCCTCTTGTGTTATCTTACTTCACCCCATTTCCTACACAAGCCAATGGACATAAGATAAGACACAATCTTTGTCCTCCACGTTCCTTCCTTTAGTCACCACTTCGACTAAATGTCAGATCAAGTAGGTAAATGATATCCCACTCAGCCACCTCCCACTTACACCAGAAAATGGAGAGTGATCTCTTTGAAATAAGATAACCAACTAGCCATGAGTGCTCTCCCAACTTATCCAGCAGGTAGTCAACATTCATTTAACTCAGAAGTGACCCACTAAGCCTCTGAAATCATGTGGAAAGCGATAGCCATCGAAAACACAGTTGAAAACACGTAAGGAAACGTCACAGCACGACTGGAGCGACCGGTCGTCAGGAATGGGCGACCGGTCGCCAGAAGTTTCCCTCCAGACTTTGAATTCTGCTTCTAAACGACCGGTCGCAAATGTCACGCGACCGGTCGCTCATGCTTCCTGCGACCGGTCGCAAAGAACTGGCGACCGGTCGCTCCTTGGTTTAGCTCCAGACCTCGAATCTGCCCATAAACGACCGGTCGTAACTTCCCAGCGACCAGTCGCTTTTAGGCAGTTTCAAATTCTCCCTTTGAGCTCCAAAACCTACTTGTATCCTTTAGGTGAGCCATTTTTCCAACACTTTTAAGGTATCACGATCCCCGACAAGTCTCGACCAACATAAAGCTAATCGAGTTAAAAGACAAAGTCCTGCAATCCAATCAAGTAGCTTTTCTAGACACCCAATCAAAGAGAGAGTTTGAAGATGTGGAGGTTGAGAGGAGATACGCTGTAAATCAATAATTTCATTGCCATTTATTGCTACTACTTCTAATGATTCCAAGTGAGACATCTTTGCAATGGAGGCGCATAAATATTTCCCCTGTTTGCCGGTCGGCTTTTGAATGCTGAACCTTCTGTTCACCCGTTTTGATTTACTTCCTGAGATGGCAGGGCAAAGTTCCCCATTAATTCAAAGACCATGTTTTGGTCAGTGAATTAACTTTCTTTATGTGTTGAGCGTGCCACTGTTAGCAATTTTTCAATCCTAACAGACTTATGGTAAAAATAACTTGCGCCCCAAGTTACTAACTTTTACCAAACGATTGTGAATTTGGGTGAGGAATATCTCCCAAGTAAGTTCTTTTCTATGCCTTAGACTGGTAAGGACTTTTACAATTTATCTCAGTATAAAAACCGGTAGTTCTGACCAGAATGAAAGATGACAGATTGAACCAATTTTAGGCAGAACTCCCTTTTACAAGACTCAAAAAGGGAAAAACTGACTATACAAGGACAAGAAGAGGGCTGTGCTTCCATTTCTGTCTGGATAGTTGCCTCTGTTCTGGGCTGGACTGGGTACGCCTGTGCTGGACTGGACTTTTAACAACTTCAACTGCTAGGCTTCAGCTGCAAATCGATACCAAAGCTTGAGTTTGGCAGAGCTTTAATCTATTTCGAACCCTGGAAGGCTTTTGGATGGGCAGAACTGGGACTTCTCCAGTCTGAAAGGGGCAGAAGTGGCTGGACTCGAGCTGGAAATGGGCTGTAATACCTGTGCTGCTTAGTCAGGGCTCTTCACAAATTTGTTGAGTTTTTCATATTTGAGGAAACTCGAAACTCTGCTTAGCTTGGCTTTTACTGAACCAAATTTGTAACGAGAGAAACCTCGTTATTGTTGACTAGCGAACTGGGATTCAAACCAGAGGTAGCGATTTAAACTTGTCTTTGCTGGGAGAAGACAGGATGATTCTGCAAGCTTGTTGGCAAGCTTTTGAATATTTCAGGCTCGAAGTCTGTTGGAACTTGTTTAGGATTTTTGTGATCAAGTGATCATTTGAGTGTTTGTCTTTTGACTGAGTTTTGGTTGGTTGGTTGATTGATTGTCCCTTGCTCTGTTCACCCTCTCTTGTATATATAGGAAGTGTTCCTCCGAGAATGGGCGGCAAGTAATCAAAAGATCTTTTTAATTTTAAAATGAAATAAACAGGGGTTCTATCCATTTTCTGGCGAGTAAGCACTCAACGATTAGTTCCTGAGGTGACCACTTCTGTATTTTTGATGGAGTGCCATGCCTGTTCTTCCATTCCACCTGCTTCTGCAAAAGGTCTGGAGTTTTGGAGATGGCTGGCTCTCAGCTTTTGGACAGCTTCCTGTTTCCCGCTTATCTCTCTTTTTATAAAAACATAGTCTGCTTATCCTCGAAAATGGCATTCCTCCAAAATATCAGAATATCTTTTAGATAAACTAAGCGGGTTCTAATCTTCTGGCAACAAGCTACTTTAGATTTTTTGTTCTTTTATACCTGCTCCTGTTCTATTTTCAGTTTTCAGCCGAAATTATTGACTCCTCCAAGTCAGGGATCACGTGGGACTGTTCCGTTTTGAAGGCCAGCTTGAGTCTAGTTTGCTTTTGAGCCTAATTTTGGATTTCTTCGAGGCCCAAGTTTTTTTCTGATTCCTATTGTTCCCAAGCCTTTTAATGTTTTGGGCCGTGTTCTTGGCCTGTCCACTCGTTTAATGGGCTGGGTCGTGCTGATGGGCTTGAGGTCGTCTGATACAAGCGGCCTAGGAGATGGTGTGGGCTTTTGTTTTCGGCGTGCTAAATTTGGGCCCAAACACCTTCTTAACTGCCTCAAATTCCCAACTTGTTTAACTAGGCTATCTGTTGCCTCCATAACATACAGCTTTTGCAGGTTTCCCCAACAATCGATCCCCTCGTGAATCACCACAGCTTGTTGTTTAACTGGAATACCTCTTGAATTTTTGTTCCTGTTTGGGTTGTATACTAAAAGATTTCCAAGCTTTGAAAGCTTATTGACTTCATTTGGTATCTCATGCACTAGGGATTGCTTCAAATCCTAGAGTCTCAAGATTCACGAGCTTCCCAATGGATTTTGGAAGAATTTTCACTCTTGTATTCCTCAAGCTCAAATACTTCAAGTGGTATATGTATCCAACTTCCTCAAGAATATTGTAGTCTATCTTTAAAGCTTAGTACTCTCAACAGCTTGAATCTTTTGTACAATTTAAAACAGCTAGTAAAAGGATTTTGTGGCCCACCTATGCCATTGAAAGAGCACAAGGAATGGGCACGAGACTTTTCAATGCTTCCAAAAACATTATATGCATTGCTATAAACAGATAGATGTATGCAATTTTCATTGAATCTTGAATCTTCCTCCAAAACTTCAGAAAACCTTAAATCTTCAGCCTTTAAAAGGATCACGGCCTCCCTCATTACATCATGGACTTGACACTTTTTGCGCACCCCTTTGTTATCAACTATGACACTTGAACTAGGCTTCTTTAGATAAGCTCAGTCAAGTATTCTTCCGCAACATCTTCTAATGTTTTACCTCTCTGCTCTTTTATAAACTCTTCAGCGATCCATTTCCTAATTAGCGTAGAACATATAATGGTGCGATTTTCTAGATATGTTCCGAAGTATAATTAAGAAGCAATGTTTAAGCTCGTAAGGTAAATCATCATAGCTAAAAGAAAGAATTTTTGTAACATATGTCAAATGAGGATTATACTCCAGCTCTAAACCAAACCTATCATACAATCTTCTCCATTGAGACACATCGCCACATTTGGTTGATAGGAGCCCACTTATAGCAACAATTGCAAGAGGCAGTCCTACACATTTTTTTAATTATCGTAGTAGCAAATTACTTTAACTCTGGTAGACAATTTCCATCGGCATCTCGAAATGTCTTCTTGCAGAAGAGTTCCCATGCCTCATTTGAAGAAAATGGTTCAAGTTCATACACTTAATCAGAAAAAGCTTCTTTGCAAGAAGCAGCAACATCACCCTTGCATGTTGTGATTATTATCCTGCTGCCATTCTTGTTATCTGGTAATGCAAGCTTTACACACTCCCACAAGTTTGTGCTCCACACATCATCAAAGACAACTGCATATCTTTTTTCCTTAAGATATTCTCAAAGAGTGTCACTCAACAATTTCAAATCCATTGTTTCAATTCCCTCTGGAATAGATTCCTTCCTTGTTCTGTGGAATTCTGCAATCATGTTTCTGAGTAGGTCTTCGTTCTTGTACGACTGTGGCACTGTGATCCAAGCACGCCAATCAAACCATTCTGTAAACCTTGGGTTGTCAAAGACTTTCTTTGCTAGAGTAGTCTTTCCCAGACCACCCATTCCAACCAGTGAACTGATTGAGCGTCTAGATGTTACCTCTCCTCCTATCAACCAACCTATCAATTTATCTCTCAAAGTTTGAATACAAACGAGTTCAGCTTCCTTTGTGTAAAGTGAAGCCATTCGAGGGTCAAATAACATATCTTCTCTCCTGGAAGAGCTAAATGAAATGCGCTCTATTGAATTGAAGCCATATTCTACACTTGTTTCTTGAATTTTGATGACACGTTTTTTGATAAGTTGAATCTTTGAGGCTATCTCATGGCGCACAAATAACCCTCTCACAGTGTGAGTTGTTTTATGAAAGAAACCACTAAACCCATGTTTGTTACGACGACGTGCAATGCGATGCAAGTATTCATCAATGACATCTTCTATGTGACTAGCCATCTCCCTTATTTGCTTCACCCAAGTTTTCACACCGCTACTCATGTTTGCCCTTTTTGCCTGCGCATCTGCATCCTTAAGGAAAGACATCATGCTCTCAAGTAGATCTTTTATACTTGTAACCTCTTTATGGATACCTCTCAACAAATTCCCTTCTTCCCTTAACAATGGAACCAACTTGTCAATGACAATGTTCACCGCAGTCTCCGCCATTGCTCAACTAGTCCACTATGACGAAAAAATTAAGACACAAAATATTGTATAACTCGTATTGGAGGATAATTGTTGAACTAATTCAATATTTTGTGATATCTTGTTCAGGACCAAGAAAATAAATAGTTATATAGATACCTCCTGTATTTTCTCTTATGAGTTATGATCCAAATCTTGATTTGCACGCCAGAAAACTGTCTTGGATAGAAGCATGGTCAATTGATCACTAAATTATCCGATGGGAACGGTGTTACCAGTTTACTTAGAGCTGAAGCCTTATTCCAAGAAAAACGCAAAATCTAATCCACCAAAGAAATTTAAAATATAAAAAAACTGATGAGCAAATCAGAGATAGAACATAATATTTGTCTGAGAATGCTAAGAAAAATCGACAACAATCAAAGAAATAAGAATATAGCTGGAAAGAGAGAAGTAGACAGCAATTAAGAATTTAAGAGAAGAAAGATACCTGGTCACAGAGAGGAAGGAGGAAGAGGTCGTTGGAGAAGGCAGTAGATGATGATAAGCAGAGGACAGCTACCACTACTAAATTAAAACGCTGCACAACATCACAACTTTTCTTATTGTTTATTTTTAGTTTTAATAATTTCTCACTAAAAAACCATATCTTTAAATAACTCTGGCTTAATTTCAGGGTGGGAAAAACAATGTACCATTGAATCGCAGGCCAACTCAATGAGGCATTTAGGGGCGGGAGAAACAATTTATCTTTGGCTTAATTTCTAATTATAAAAAATAAAAAATTTCTTTGAGCACAAGGCACAAGCGATAGTCTAAACTATGAGGGAGAGTTTGAACTCAAGTTACACACACAAGTCACATGGGAGTTTGAACTCAAGACCCTTGGTTTGCAAGTCAAAGCCATTTTTTACTAAACTAGACTTCGTTGACAACCATATCTATTGGCTTATTTAAGGGCAGGAAATGCAATGTAGCATTCGAGAAGGCAGTAGATGATAAGCAGAAGAGAGCCAGTAGCTACCACTACTAAATTAAAACGTTGCACAACATCACTGCTTATTTTTTAATTTTAATAATTTCTCATTAAAAACTGTCTCTTTAAATAACTTCGTCTTATTTAAGGGCGGGCAAAACAATGTAGCGTTGATTAATCGCAGGCCAACTCAAGGAACCAACTGTCCAGGAAAAAGTTTCTAATTTCATTTTACGTCCTTTAGATGTGCACGAAAGTTCAATTTAGTACCCTTTATGTTTAAAGAGTTCACTTGTAAGGCATAAAACTGTGTCAAAATTGTAAATGCATGTGTAATGTTACACCTTCTTCAGCTAAGCAATCTATTCTGATGTTTATGTGATCATGGATTCAGACCTAATCAACATTTCAACGTGAAAGCTTTGTTGTTTCAATTTTGATCTGCTTCTTTGTCATTTGGTACACTTAACGGGTTGAGGTCTCTTCCGAACCGAATCGATCCATACCAACACCTTAAAACATAAAAACCTTAAAACTTCACTATAATATATTGATGCAACAGAGTTATTCTTAAAGAGTGAGGTTTTTTCAACAAAGAAGATGGACGATCAATTTAAGAGCTCTGTTTCAAGATATAGTCCACATTGTAAGATACACATGCAATAACTCAAACATCATAGGACGACCAAACATACAATAAATGAGTGGAGGTACTTTGAAAATGTTGTTGCTGGAAAGCCATATATCCACTTATGAGTGCTACATGAAAACTGCAGAATCTATTACTTTGGTGGTCATGACTCTTTCACCTTCCGTCTTCATAACAATTACTCTGGGACCTACACGGTGCTCTGTTTCTTGAACTTGAATCCCATCTATGAAATGCGAAGGCATATCCAAGAAGTCTAGATTTTTTAGATTTTTGAGGTTACGGATGCCGGAGGGCACTTGTTGCAGTTGCGGACTTGGTCCAATTATCAAACTTTCAAGAAGAGGCAATGCTCCATTGTGAATTCTCATCAACCGTAAACTGTTCAACTTTATAAGATTGAGCTCCTTCAGTTTTGGAAATCCTTCTTCAAAATGCAGCTCCTCGCAACTAAACGCCTCATAGATCAAAAGTCGCACTAAATTTGGTAGACCTTGTAGGACTTTTAAGGTATCCTGATCCCCTGCCAGTCTCGACCAAGATAAATCTAATCGAGTTAAAAAACTAGATCCTGCAATCCAATCAGGCAGCTTTTTTAGACGCCCTATCAAAATTAGAGTTTGAAGACGTTGAGGTGGAGGTGAGATAGACTGTAAATTAATAATTTCATCACCATTTATGGCTACAACTTCCAATGATTGCAAGTGAGACATCTTTCCAATAGAGGCGCATAGATCTTTCCCTTGTTTTCTAGCTAGTTTTTGAATGCCCAACCTTCTTAACTGCTTCAAATTCCCTATTTCTTTAACTAGGCTATCTGTTGCCTCTACAATATACAGTTTTTGCAGGTTTCTCCAATGCTCGATCCCCTCATGAATTACCACAGCTCGTCTTGTAGTTCGACCCAGCTGTTTGTTGTTGTGCATATTGTATGCTAAAATATTTCTAAGCTTTGGAAGCTTATTGATTGCATTTGGTATCTCATGCACTAGGGATTGTTTCAAATCTAGAGTCTCCAGGTTCACGAGCTTCCCCATGGATTTCGGAAGAATCTTCACTCTTGTATTCCTCAAGCTCAAATACTTCAAGTGGTATATGTATCCTATTTCCTCAGGGAGATTGTCAAGCACACTATCTTCAAAGTCTAGTACTCTTAAGAACTTGAATCTTTTGTACAAATTTCGACAACTAGTCAAAGGATTTTGTGGCCCACCTATGCCATTGAAAAAACACAAGGAATGGGCACGAGAGCTTCTAATGCTACCAAAAACATTATATGCATTGCTATCAACAGATAGGTGCCTGGAATTTTCATTGAATCTTGAATCTTCTTCCAAAAATTGTGAAAAGCTCATATCTCCAGTCTTTAAAAGGATCACGGCCTCACGCATCACATCATGGACTTGACATTCTCTATGCATCCCTCTTTCATCAACATATGACACTTGTACTAGGCTTCTTTGAATAAGTTCGGCCAAGTATTCTTTCGCAACCTCTTCCAATGTTTTACCTCTCTGCTCTTGTATAAACCCTTCAGCGATCCATTGCCGAATTAGTGTAGAACATCTCATGGGGCAATTTTCTGGATATGTCCCAAAGTATAAGAAGCAAGGTTTAAGTTGATGAGGTAAATCATGATAGCTAAAAGAAAGAATTTGTGTGACATTTGTTAAATGAGGATTAGACTCCAGCTCAGAGCCAAGACTATCATGCAATTTTCTCCATTGAGGCACATCCCCACCTCTGGTAGATAAAAGTCCACTTATAGCCACAATTGCAAGAGGCAATCCTCCACATCTGCTCACTATAGTAGTTGTAAATTTCTTCAACTCTGGTGGACAATATCCACTCGAATCTCGGAATGTCTTCTTGCAAAAGAGTTCCCAGGCCTTATCTGGAGGTAATGGCTCAAGGTCGTACACTTGATCAGGAAAAGCTTCTCTGCAAGAAGCAGCAATCTCACCCTTGCGTGTTGTGATAATTATCCTACTGCCATTGTTGTTATCAGGTAATGCAAGCTTTACACACTCCCACAAGTTTGTACTCCAAACGTCATCAAAGACAACTGCATACCTTTTTTCCTTAAGATATCCTCGTAGGGTGTGAATCAACAATCTCAAATCCATTGTTTCAATTCCCTCTAGAACAGACTCATTCCTTGCCCGGTGGAATTCTGTGATCATGTTTCTTAGTATATCTTCGTTCTTGTATGATTGTGACACTGTGATCCAAGCACGCCAATCGAACCATTCTGTGAAGCTTGAGTTATCAAAGACTTTCTTTGCAAGAGTGGTTTTTCCTAGACCGCCCATTCCAACCAGTGAACTAACCGAGCGTCTAGATGCTACCTCTCCTCCTATCGACCAACCTATTAATTTATCTCTCAAAGTTTGAATACCAACGAGTTCAGCTTCCTCTGTGTAAAGGGAAGCCATTTGTTGGTCAAATAACATGTTGTCTCTTCTTGAAGAGCTAAATGAAATTTTCTGTGTTGAATTAAAGCCATATGCTACACTTGTTTTCAGAATTTCACGAACGCGTTTTTTGATAAGTTGAATCTTCAAGGATATCTCATGGCGTGCAAATAGCCCTCCCACAGTGTGAGTCGTTTTATGAAGAAAACCACTCAATCCGTGTTTATCACGATCACGTGCTACGTGATGTATGTATTCATCAATGACATCTTCTATATGACTAGCCATTTCTCTTGTTTGCTTCACCCAAGTTTTCACGCCGCTACTATTGTTTGCCCTTTCTGCTTTTTCATCTGCATCCTTTAGGAAAGACGCCATGCTCTCTAGAAGATCTTTTATGCTTGTAACCTCGTCATGAATACCTCTCAGTAAATTCCCTTCTTCCGTTAACAATGAAACCAACTTGTCAATGACAATGATCACTGCAGTCTCGGCCATTGCTCAGCTCTCTAACGATATAAAATAGGACAAAAGAATTATGTATTGAAAGATTGAAACAATTTTAAATTTTGTGATATCTTATCTTGTTTAATACAAAGAATATATATATATATATTGGCAAAATGCCACTTGTAGTCCTTATGCCTTATGGTTTCATTTTCGTCACTTTGGCGATTGTGGTTTTCAATTCAAAGAAATTCGAGGACACTTCTCAATTTCCGTAAGAGTCTTCCTACTTCCATCACAGCTTGAGGGTATTACTATAAAATCTTGCCATTTTAGGTACAAGAGACGGTGCCTCTTCTTCTTTATTTGAATTAGGCTACTGCAAACCAAATTGGGATTTAGGGTTCGAGAAATTTTTTAATTTCCTCATTGTAATTTGTTCAATTGATAGAGGGTTTCCAGTCGCCTAATTAGAATAAAAAATATAGATATTTATAAAAATACCCAATCCTAGACATGTATTTATAAAAATACCCAAGCACTATTTATACATAGAAACATACCCAAAATGGGTTTTGGGTATGTGTGTAATGATGGGTTTTGGGTATGTTTATAAATGGGTTTTGAGTGTGTGTAATGATGAGTTTTGGGTATGTTTATAAGTGTTTTGGGTGTTGGGTATTTTTATAATTTCAGCCCCCATTTTGGGTATTTTAGTGAAACTCCCTAAAAAATAAGAGGCAGTGTCTTTTGTATCTAAGATGGCAAGATTTGACGGTAATACTCCTCAAGCCCTAACGAAAGAGGAAGAATTTGACAAAAATTGAGAAGTGTTCTTGAAATGATTGGAATTGAGAACCAGAGTGGCAAAAGTGACGAAATTGACACAGGGACTACAATTGATGTTTTGCCATATATATTTGTTGTATTTTATCTCATAGTTATTTACACTAACACCCCTTAAGCTTTTCAATATTTTCATAAAACTCCTTGAGATTTTTGGTGTTTTCACGAAACCTCCCTGAGGTTTCAAAAATTACACGAACACCCCTTGAGGTTTTAAATTGTTTTCACAAAAACCCCTTCTTCTTTTTTTTTTCAAAAATTGATAATTTTATATGATAATAATAATAATTCTCCTAATGACAAATTTAGCTTTTGAGATTAGATTGTACATACATTAATTTAGGCTAACTTTGTCATTTGCATAAGTTTTTTTTTTATAATGAAATCATCAATTTGAATAATCAACAACAATCAATGAAAAGGGGTTTTGTGAAAACATTTTAAAACCTTCGGGGGTGTTTAGTATAATTTCCGAAACCTTAGAGGTTTTGTGAAAAACCCCAATAACCACATAAGTATTGGTGTATTTTCTGAAACCTTAGAGGTTTTGTGCAAAACCTAAAACGCACAGGGTGTTAGTGTCAAATAACTATTTCTCCTATGAGTTATGGTCCAGGTCTTATTTTCAGACCAAGAAGAAAAAGCTGTCTTCAATAGCAGTGGGGTAAATTATCTCATGGGAATGATGTTACCAGTTTAATTCGAGCTAAAGCCTAATTTCAAGAAAAACGAAATAATCTGATTCACCAAAACAATTTTTATTTATTTAAAAACTGATGAGTAAATTAGAGATCGAACAAAACCGGTGTTTGAGAACACTAATAAGCAATCAAAGAAATAATAACATACATCTAAAATGATCGAAAGAGAGAGTAGACTGGACTTACGAGAAGAGAGATGAAGGCAGGACGTGTTGTGTTGGAGAAGGGAGCAGACGATAAGCAGAGTAGCAGAGGTACCAATTTTGAAAAGCAGAGAGTTTGTAAAGGAGAAGGTCAAAGTTTGAAAGATGAAAATATATTGATGGTGAGGAGGTTTACTTCCTCTAGAAGAAGAGTGCTGAGATGAGGGTTGTGTATATTTAATTTCATTCTCCTCTGGTGTGCTCTTGATCACTTTGACTATTACCATCAGGTTGACTAACTTAATCACAACAGATTTTCTTATTGTTTGTTTTTTTTTATTATTATTATAATGAGCAAAGGAGTCGACTTGTTCAAAAGGGAAGTCGTTTTAGAATTCCGGCTTTAGGACTTGAACTTGTTCTCTTTTTCTTTTGAGCCAGTGGTGTTTTTGGAGATCTTTCCTCTGTGTAAGTGGTGCACAAGTTTTTCTCGATTGTGTTCAATTGAAAAAATGAGTGCATATGTTGCATTTTAACTAGCAAAAGAAAAGGCTTCAGTTTTTACCACTCATCATCTGCCAAACAAGGAAAAAGAAAGGATCTCACTTCTCATTTTGGTAAATATATAAAATAAAACTCAATCTGTTCTCAAATAACATATTTGGACAGAGCTATAACTTGGCATTACAACTTGGGATTTAATCTCTCTCAATCAAGCTTTTGAGTTAATTCAGCCATGGTTTCTCTCACTCTTCATGACAGTTCATCATTTTCAGCTCCCATACCTCATTTCTTCATTTCAGGACCACTCTAGATGACACTTCTAAACATCGGAACTTCTACAAAAATTTCCAAAGAAATTTGTGATGAAATATGGAGAGCATTTATCAAGTCCAATACATCTTAAGCTTCCAAGTGGTGCGGAATGGAAAATAAACTCAGAAGATGCAATTGGTTTAAGACAAGGGTTGGCCAAAGTTTTGCTCTCTTGACTTGGCTAATTGGCTAGTATTTGGATATGAAGGGAACTCAAAATTCCATGTTTTTCTATTTGATAGAAGTGCTACGTACAGAGGTAGAATATCCCATAACAAAGCCAGATATTGAAGAAATTGATTATGAAGAAGAAGATGATGATAAGTCTATTGAATCTTGGGTGGTTTTTAACCCTGCCCAAGAAAAGCAAGGGAGAAATCTCCATTGCCATGTCCTCAGCCGCACAAGAAAATGAGACCTTGTGGTAAAGCAGAATGGAACATCAACTTTACACCAACAAGGAGTCAAACTTCTGAAATGATGTTTGAGAACTCACTGAGAACCAAGGCTTCAGATTGCTCCAAATCAGAAATGAAAAGACCATAATCGTCACTCGAATTATTGCCCCTGACAAATGCCCTCCAACCTTGCTGGAATTGAGCCTTCGGTTTTGAATATGTGAACTTAAAAGACCAAGTTCCTCCGTCCAACAGCTTAAGGATGACATTACCAGCAGGCTGCTTCATAAGATGTCTCTTACCAAACCCTACTGGCAGTCTTTAAAAAAAAAAAGGAAAGCAGGATATTAAGATAATAAGAACAGATTTGAAGAGAAAACATCGATTTATGATTTTGCTTAATACTTTTCACGCTACGGCCTTAAATTAGAATATCAAACGGTTGAAATATTTTTATAGAAAGCTTACCAAAAGACCTTTGTGGAGGTACGATGGATGCATTACAATAGTGAAAGAAGGGCTTGCAGATTCAAAAGCAATAGCTCTTTGAAGAGCTATAGCTTTTCCACTTGTGTAGTTGATGTATGCATCCTCCCAACACCATCTTTGGCATCTGGTGGTGCTAATGGAGATTGGTCCCCTGATTTTGGGCAGGGGGGGGAAACTTGTCCAAAGTTTCAACACAATCATCATCTGATTCATCTTCCCCTGCTCAAGATTTTAATAGGAATTATTGCAAACTATAACATAATGAGACAAAACACAATAAGGTAAGAAACCAGAGAAGAAGAAAAAATGCATATATTCCTTACTTTTCATTTCTGATTTGGAGCAATCTGAGGCCTTGTTTCTCAGTGAGTTCTCAAACATCATTTCAGAAGTTTGAGTCCTTGTTGGTCTAAAGTTGATGTTGCATATTCTGCTTTACCACATCTTCTCATTTTTTTGTGCGGCTGAGGACATGGCAATGGAGATTTCTCCCTTGCTTTTCTTGGGCAGGGTCAAAAACCATCCAAGATTTTAACAGAGTTATCATCATCTTCTTCTTCATAATCAGTTTCTTCTATCTCAGGCTTTGTTATTCTACCTCTGTAGCACTTCTATCAAATATATAAACATGGAATTTTGAGCTCCCTTCATATCCAAAGACTAGCCAATTAGCTTAGCCAAGTGTGCAAAACTTGGAGAACTCTGTGGAACCCTTGTCTTAAACCAAACCCCATCGTTATTGCATCTTCTGAATTCTATTTCCCATTCTACACCACTTGGAAGCTTAAGATGTACTGGACTTGATAAATGCTCTCCATGTTTCATCACAAACTTCATTGGAATTTTCTGCAGAACAGAACATGTTAAAGCTTCAATGAAAATAACAAAAGAACTGAATATCTCAATAATCAGAAAACATTCTTAGCATAATATATATATATATATATATATATATATATATATATAGAGAGAGAGAGAGAGAGAGAGAGAGAGAGAGAGAGAGAGAGAGAGAGAGAGAGAGAGAGAGAGAGAGGTGCTTACCATTCTGATGGTTTTAGAAGTGTCATCTAGAATGGAAGTGGGGTATGGGAGCTGAAAATGTTGGACTGTCATGAAGAGTGAGAAGCCATGGCTGAATTAACTCAAAAGCTTGATTGAGAGATGTTTGTCTTTTGATGAAGATAAAGATGAAGATTGAAGATTAGAGATTGAACAAACATTGTGTTTAGTTTCATCAGTTTCCAACTGAGGAGCTGTGAGGAACAGCTTGAACTAGTTCTTCAGTTGTAGTAACGACAGTTGTTTGGTTTTGGAGATTTTAAAGAGAAGAAGCTCTTTCTGTTTATATATCAATACAAACATATACACTGAATTTGAGACCGTTAGGTGGCTTTGAATCTATGGCATTGGCTATTAACTAACAGGTTCTAAAAAATAAGCTAAGTCACCTTTGCAATCGGTCATCTCATGGCAAGAATAGCAGGAGAGAGAAACAAAAAGATTTATTTGTGCACCATTCCAACCTCCATTTGGACAAAAACAAAAAGATAAATGAGAAAGACAAACAGAGCAAGGATTCTCTTGTTTCATTAAGCCAACTGGAAAAGTGACAAACAGAGCCAACAACATCCAAATCAGCAAGAACGCATCACGATTTGGAAAGACAAGACCTGGTACAAATTTCAGTAAGCTCTCCCTACTATAGAAATTGGCCATTTTTCATTACTTGACACTAGGCATGTGAAATACATGTAGCTGGGTCAGAAGTGCAGCTGCAATCAGAACCCTCTACTAATTTGATTGACCCAATACAAAACAAGCAAAATATACGATTGACACAGTTGCTTCAAAAACAAGCTACCACGGATGTCAGAAATTACAATTGGAACCAAGGGATTACTTGTAGCAGTGGTTTAGTTGTTGTAACTTGTGTTGCGTATACAACATGCATAGCATAAAAATCTTCAGTTAGAAGGAGTTGTGGGTTTTGACCCAAAAAAAAAGGGAGTTGTGGGTGATTAATTCATAGTGGGAGGGGAAATTATTCATCACATTCGGCAGGCAATGCATTAACCCTTATAAGAAATGGATGCATACAATTTTTTCCTTTTTTATGTAATTGATATTGAGGGAGAGGAGGGGGAGTTGATCAAGGATGTAGGGATAAATGTTCTTAATCAGTTGAGCTACAAGGCCCATGCGAATGCATACAATTTTTAGAATAAATTTTTTCGAAGTCCAATATGAGCCAATCAGCCCTTGGCACCTTTGATTACATATAAACAGGAGAAAATAAACTACTCTTACAAGTTGGAAAAGAAAAAAAAGAAAGAGAATATGGTGATGTTGGAAAGCCCATTCAATTATTAATGGGATAATAAATCAACGGTGTAATTAACTTCATGAGGTTGAATCATAGCCATCCATCAAGATTAAAATTCAAATTAGAAGACATAACAATTCTTGGTTTTATATCATTTAAACCAAAACATAAAAATCCTCGGATCTTCGCTAGATTATTGATGCAACAGGTTTCTACAATTGCCAAATAGTGGGAAGAATACAGTTTAAATATTAATTATTCAGAAATAAATTCAAATTGACACATTAAATTGGAGTCTGTCATGAGTGCTTGTTATTTGTTTCCATGAACTCTATTTCCCCTTGAGACAAGACAAAATGATTGTCTATCTCTTGCACACAACACCTTGACCATCCATTCCACTTGCACAGCTCAAGCTTGGCAACTCCAAACCCTCCAAAGAATTAGCTTCACTTCCAGAGCCAACACTGCCACCATTAAACCTTGCAATGGCGCAATCCGTGGCGAAAAGGCTGGAAGTTTCAAAATCTCTATCCCCTCCCATCACCGGCATGTTGGCTCCAATGTTGACCTGGCTCACATAGTCGGGTCTGTAAGTTTTGTTGGAAAAAATGGCTCACCTAAAGGATACAAAGGTTTTGGCGCTCAAAGGAAGAATTTGAAACTGCCTAAAAGCGACCGGTCGCTGGGCATTTGCGACCGGTCGTTTTGAAGCAGATTCGAGGTCTGGAGCTAAACCAAGGAGCGACCGGTCGCCAGTTGACATTTGCGACCGGTCGCTTAGAAGCAGATTCAAAGTCTGGAGGGAAAACTTCTGGCGACCGGTCGCCCATTCCTGACGACCGGTCGCTCCAGTCGTGCTGTGATGTTTTGCTTACGTATTTTCAACTGTCTTTTCAATGGCTATCGCTTTCCACAAGTTTGCAGGTGCTTAATGGATCACTTCTGAGGTAAAAGAGGGTTGACTACCTGCTGGATAGTTGGGAGAGCACTCATGGCTAATTGGTTATCCTATTTTGATTAATCTCCTCTCCATTTTTCTAGTTTAATGGAGGTGGCTGAGTGGGATTGTATTACCTACCTAATCTGACCCTTAGTCTAAGTGGTGACTAAAAGGAAAGAACGTGGAGGACAATCAGATATCCTATCTCTTGTCCATTGGCTTGTGTAGGTAATGGGATGAAGTAAGATAACACAAGGAAGAAAGCATGTTGAACATATGTAGTGGTAAAAGCTGGAAACAAGTATGAGTTTTTCTGTGAGAGCTTTGTTCAGAAAAACCAAGGTGAGAGCAAGAGAGTTCTCTAAGTGTATCAAGGTGTTGAGCAAGGGTGTGAGAGAAACAGATTGTGAGGGTAGTGTTCTAAGGGGTTTCCTTTGTAAACCAAAGTTGTAACCTATCTTCATTAGTGAAATTTCTCAAGGTGATCACCAAAGAGGATGTAGGCAATTTGCTGAACCTCTATAAACACTTGTGTCATTTGTGCTTGGTTAATTTCGTGTGTGTGTGTAAGACTCATCCATCATTGAGTTCTTTGTCTTAAGTCCATCAACAACAAGATCTTAAAAGGGCAGTGAGTTAGTCTTTAATTCACAACAAGTGGTATCAGAGCTGTGTTTGGCAGCTGGTGCTAGTTCTTCTCTTGGAGTGCTAGTGTGTTGAAGATGGCAAGTGACATGGAAGCTGAGAGTGGTAGCAGTTCACAGCATATGAAGCAACCACAAGTAGCAAGCATGAAGGTGGAGTTAAAGCCTTTCACAGGGAAGGAGAACTTCACTCTTTGGCAACGAAGGATGAAGTCAGCTCTTACACAACAACAGCTCCATGTTGTGTTGGTTGGCAAGGAGAAGAAGCCAGCAAGCATGACGGATGATGAGTGGGGAGTTCTTGACGAGTTAGCCAGAGAAGCTATCGAAAACTATCTCTCCGATGAGGTGCTCATCAACGTGATAAAGGATACAGCGAAGCAAACATGGGAGAAGCTCGAAGAGATGTTTGTAGGGAAATCGTTGTCCAACAAACTCTTCCTCAAGGAAGAACTCCTAAATCTTCGGATGGAGGAGGGAGGAAATCTAATGGAACATCTAAGTAGTTTCAATAGATGTGTTGCTGACTTGCAGAGAATGGATGTGAATTATAGTCCGGAGGATAAGGCTCTCATGTTGTTGACATCCTTACCTTCGTCCTATAAACACTTTCGAACCACTCTTATGTTCGGAAAGGTTACTCTTGATTTTGAGCCTGTGGTGCAAGACATCATGACACACCATAGGATGACTCAACGTTCGGGAGAAAACTCTCAAGGCGAAGGTCTAGTTGCAAAGACCGGAGAGAGAGGTCGTTCAAAGAGGCGTGAAGGCAAGAAAGGCAATAGAGGAAGGTCCAAATCCAAGGCGAAAGATGGTTGTTTCGAGTGTGGGTCAAAGGAGCATTGGAAAAAGAATTGCCCCATATGGAAGGAGAAGAAGAACAAAGGGAAGAATGCAGCGAACACAGCGGAGGATGTCACGGAAAGTGATGGTGAGCTTTTGTGTGTTAATAGCAATGTTAAAACAAATGCATTGGCTAATTCTTCAAGGTGTTCCTCTTCCGATTGGATTTTGGATTCCGGATGCTCATATCATATGTGCTCAAACAAGGAGTGGTTTGACACGTATGAGAAAGAAGATAGCAGTGAAGTGATGATGGGGGATGGCTCAATGTGTAGAGTCAAAGGAACCGGTACAATCAAGGTGAAGATGCATGATGGGGCTGTTAGGACGCTTGGAATGGTAAGGCATATTCCAAAGTTGCGTAAGAATCTCATTTCCCTTGGAACTCTTGATAAGAATGGTTATTCATTCAAAGCAAATGGAGGGAAACTCATAGTCTCAAAAGGTTCACTTGTGATTATGAAGGGAGAGATTCAACCTAATTGTCTATATAGGTTGTGTGGTACAACAATCATAGGTGGAGCAGCTGTATCTACAAGTAAGGACTCGGAAGATGAAACTCAGCTTTGGCATTTGAGGCTAGGGCACATGAGTGAGAGGGGCATGCAGGAACTACACAACAGAAAATTGTTGAAAGGTGTTCAAAGTTGCAAGCTTGAGTTCTGCAGATTTTGTACCATGGGAAAGCAATCAAAAATAGCTTTCAAGCAGCGAAACAAAGAGGAAGAAAGCACGGGTGTGCTTGATTATATTCACACGGATATATGGGGGCCATCACCGGTTAAATCGAAGGGTGGAGCTCGCTATTTTGTGACTTTCTTGGATGATTTTTCCAGGAAGGTTTGGGTCTACTTCATGAAGGAGAAATCTGAGGTCTTCACCAAATTCAAAGAGTGGAAGGCAGAAGTAGAGAACCTAACCGGAAGAAAGATCAAGATCCTAAAGAGTGACAATGGTGGTGAATATAAGGACAGCAAGTTCCTTGAGTTTTGCAAAAGCGAAGGCATTAAGAGGCACTTTACCGTGAAGAAGACACCCCAACAAAATGGAGCTGCGGAGAGGATGAACCGAACTCTCATGGAGCGTGAGAGATGTATGAGAATTCATGCAGGGTTGCCCGAATCTTTTTGGGCAGAAACGGTTAACCACGCTGCCTATTTGGTTAACCGATCGCCTTCAAGAAATCTTGAGTTCAAGTGTGCAGAGGAGGTATGGTCTAATAAGTCAATTGATTATTCGAATCTTAAGGTGTTTGGGTGTAGTGCATATGCACTTATTCCTAGTGATGAAAGATCCAAGTTGAAGCCAAAGTCTCTTGAATGCATTTTCATTAGATTTGAGAGTGGTGTGAAGGGCTACAAGTTGTGGGATCCAGTGAACCACAAGAAGATACTCAGCAGAAATGTTGTGTTTTATGAGAAGACCATACCTATGAACAAAGTCAAGAATTCAGAGGCAAATGAGGATGTTGTTGAGAAAGGAACAACCATTGAAGTTCCACTCAAGAAGGTGTCAAGAAAGACTTCACGGAAACAGCCAACTGAAGACGTTCAGGAGGAGGTGGAGTCTGACATTGAAGAGGAAGAAGCTGGGCAGCATCAACAACACACTCAAGAAGAAGAAGAGGCTCAAGAACAGGTGGAGCCTTCATCTATAGCTCGATCCAGGCCCAAGAGAACCATCAAACAACCTCAAAGGTTTGGATGGGAGACGGATGCAGTTCACTATGCCCTAAATGCTAGTGAAGAAGAACCAACCACGTTCCAAGAAGCTGTTGAGAACAAGGAACGGGAAAGTTGGATGGAAGCTATGATGCAAGAGATGGAATCTCTACACCAAAACTCAGTTTGGGAGTTGGTTCCTAAACCCAAAGGTCGCAAGGTTATTGGCTGCAAATGGGTGTTTAGGAAGAAAGAAGAAATGCATGAGAAGGGTGCCACCTTATTCAAAGCTCGGTTGGTGGCAAAAGGATTCTTGCAAAAGGAGGGAGTTGATTATGATGAAATCTTCTCTCCGGTGGTGAAACATACTTCTATACGACTACTACTCTCCATAGTAGCACAAGAGGACATGGAGGTGGAGCAAATGGATGTGAAGACTGCTTTCCTTCATGGTGAATTGGAGGAAGACATCTACATGAGCCAACCTCAAGGGTTCATTGAAGCAGGGAAGGAAAATCTGGTTTGCAGGTTGAAGAAGTCTTTGTATGGGCTGAAGCAATCTCCAAGGCAGTGGAACAAGTGCTTTGATTCTTACATGATGAAGATTGGGTATAGAAGATGTGAATCTGATTGTTGTGTTTACTCTCATGCATTCAAGGATGGTAACTTCATCCTTTTGCTTCTTTATGTTGATGACATGCTAATTGCATGTAAGGACATGTCAAAAATCCAGAATTTGAAGACATTGCTTGGAAGGGAGTTTGACATGAAGGATCTTGGTGCTGCACAAAAGATCCTAGGAATGGAGATAAGGAGAGACAGAAAGGAAGGCAAGTTGTGGCTGTCACAAAGCAAGTACATTTCCAAGGTACTTGAAAGGTTTAATATGATGGATTGCAAACCGGTGTCTACTCCTTTGGCGGAGCATTTTAAGTTAAGTGCAAAAGAATGTCCTTCTACGAATGTGGAGAAGGAAGAAATGAGTAAAGTTCCATATGCAAGCTTGGTAGGGTGTCTCATGTATGCAATGGTGTGCACACGCCCCGACTTAGCCCAAGCCGTTAGTGTGGTGTCAAGGTATATGGCGAATCCTGGAAGGCAACATTGGACAGCAGCAAAATGGATTCTCAGGTACTTGAAGGGCACCAAAAGGCTTGGGATATTGTTTGAAAGACAACAAGGAAATGCATGTGTGTCGGGGTATGTAGATTCTGATTATGCAGGAGATTTAGACAAGAGGAGATCCACCACAGGATATGTCTTCACTTGTGGTGGAGGACCGATTAGTTGGAGAGCAGTGTTACAATCGGTTAGTGCCTTGTCTACTACGGAAGCGGAGTATATGGCGTTAACGGAAGCTTCAAAAGAAGCGGTATGGTTGAAGAGATTGGCAAAGGAATTCGGGATAGCTCAAGACTTGGTGGTGATTCTAAGTGACAGTCAAAGTGCTATTTGCTTAGTGAAGAATCAAGTGTTCCATGGGAGGTCCAAACACATTGATGTGAGATACCACCGGATAAGGGATTGGGTGAATGATGGAGACATCACAATAATGAAGGTTCATACAAATGAGAACGCTTCAGATTGCCTAACAAAGCCAGTCACAGCAGCTAAGTTCAAGCATTGTTTGAGCTTGCTCAATCTTGTTACATGCTAAAGATTGAGGTGGAGTTCTTGAGAGTTATCAGGGCGATTCTCAAGACATTACAGATGTCCTGGAAGGCAATGATGTCCACAAGGAGTATTAGGCTCGCTATGGTGGAGATTGTTGGAAAAAATGGCTCACCTAAAGGATACAAAGGTTTTGGCGCTCAAAGGAAGAATTTGAAACTGCCTAAAAGCGACCGGTCGCTGGGCATTTGCGACCGGTCGTTTTGAAGCAGATTCGAGGTTTGGAGCTAAACCAAGGAGCGACCGGTCGCCAGTTGACATTTGCGACCGGTCACTTAGAAGCAGATTCAAAGTCTGGAGGGAAAACTTCTGGCGACCGGTCGCCCATTCCTGACGACCGGTCGCTCCAGTCGTGCTGTGATGTTTTGCTTACGTATTTTCAACTGTCTTTTCAATGGCTATCGCTTTCCACAAGTTTGCAGGTGCTTAATGGATCACTTCTGAGGTAAAAGAGGGTTGACTACCTGCTGGATAGTTGGGAGAGCACTCATGGCTAATTGGTTATCCTATTTTGATTAATCTCCTCTCCATTTTTCTGGTTTAATGGAGGTGGCTGAGTGGGATTGTATTACCTACCTAATCTGACCCTTAGTCTAAGTGGTGACTAAAAGGAAAGAACGTGGAGGACAATCAGATATCCTATCTCTTGTCCATTGGCTTGTGTAGGTAATGGGATGAAGTAAGATAACACAAGGAAGAAAGCATGTTGAACATATGTAGTGGTAAAAGCTGGAAACAAGTATGAGTTTTTCTGTGAGAGCTTTGTTCAGAAAAACCAAGGTGAGAGCAAGAGAGTTCTCTAAGTGTATCAAGGTGTTGAGCAAGGGTGTGAGAGAAACAGATTGTGAGGGTAGTGTTCTAAGGGGGTTTCCTTTGTAAACCAAAGTTGTAACCTATCTTCATTAGTGAAATTTCTCAAGGTGATCACCAAAGAGGATGTAGGCAATTTGCTGAACCTCTATAAACACTTGTGTCATTTGTGCTTGGTTAATTTCGTGTGTGTGTGTAAGACTCATCCATCATTGAGTTCTTTGTCTTAAGTCCATCAACAACAAGATCTTAAAAGGGCAGTGAGTTAGTCTTTAATTCACAACAAGTTTGACCCAACACACCACTCACTTGGTTGCTCAATGAGAAGAACTTAAACCCAAGATCAAGATGAGCAAATGTGTCATCTTTGGTAATGCCATAGTTGTGAATCCTTGAGTCTTCTTCAGTTATGGGCACAACCTTGGCTGTGATCCTAAAGCTCCCTTCAACTTCAACCATCACATTGTTGGTGCCACCCAACCTGGTAAGGGATACAGTTGGAACACTTGTGGATTGCCACCTGGCACCTTCGGATTCGGGAAGGGTGATGGGCTCGCCATCAAAGGAGAAGGCAAGGCGGTCAGTAGAGTCGTCCCACGTGGCGGTCTTTTGGGCACCGAGGAAGAGCTGGTGTTTGCCAGAGAGGATGGCAATGGACTGGACCCAAGTGAAGTCCCTCTTCATGTTGTGGTTGCGCCTGCCGATGAAGTGAGCGTTGATGTGGAGGTTGGGGTCGGATAAGAGACAGAAATCACGGTCTTTCTTGCCGTGGAAGTAAAAGGTGATGTCATTGCCGCCTATGAAACGGGGGTCTTGACACACTGCTCCTGGCTGATCACACTCTGCGCCATTCACCAAAAGAGAAAGAAAAGTATTTTCAGAACTAATATATGAAAATTTATCCTAGTTACTTGCTCATTAGCTTATTTGAAAGTTTTGAGACCACATTAGCTTATCATAATATGTGATCATGACTAATCATAAAGATAAATGTGAGAGGAGACTTACTGCAGACTGGCTTGCAAGTGACACAGTCAACCTCACATCCACCAGGGCAAGAACTGGGGCATACATGTTCTATGTTGTAACATTGGGGGTAGTACTTGTTCTTGCACTTGGCCTTCTTTGGTGAGGTTGAAGGAGGAGAAGAGGCAGTAGGTGGAGATGGTGTAGGAGTTGATGGAGGAGGAGAAGAAGTAGGTGGAGACGGCGTAGGAGGTGAAGGAGTAGGAGGAGGTGATTGGTAATGTGGTGCCAGCAGTGGTGGGGAAGGTGAAGGCGAGGGAGTAGGAGGTGTTGGAGTTATAGTTGGGGGTGTGGGGGTTGGTGGAGATGGTGGTGGAGTTGGTTTAGCTTGAGGAGGAGGAGGAGGAGAATAATATGTTGGTGGTGTAGGTGAAGGGGTGGGAGAAACAGGTGGAGGGCTTGACTCCCCAGAACAGATGGGCTTACAAGAGACACACTCCACTGAGCATTTATCAGGGCAAAACTTGGGGCACACATGCACAAGATTGTAACAATGCTTGTATTTTTTTATCAAACACCTTGCATTGCTTGGATTCTTAGCAATCCCTGGAGGAGTTTTTGCCTCTGCTGCTGCTATTAGCATCAGCAGGAGAATTGGAACAACAACTTGCATTTTGAAATGAGCCATTTGGAGCAAAACCCTTGAATTAGTTCTCAGTATATTCAAGGGAATTTGGTATGTTTGAGCGAGAAACCCAGTGTTTGAATGCCCCTATTTATAAGATCAAAAAGGACCCATCTGTTGCCTAATATTTCGGATCATAAACTTCATAAGTCACTTCCACATGGTATCTTAAAAAGTCAAATCACATTGACTCCCTCTGCACAACATTTGTTATAATCACTTGATGTTGCCTTGCAAATGGCATCACTTTGACATGAAGAAAAAAAGAAAACACTTCAAAAATTCTTCGCTTTTTCCATGGCTTTTCTTCTTTTAATGGCTACATAAATGGTATGGCTTACGCGACCAAATTGAGCTTTACAACCATGCAGTATGGTTTATGGGTTAAGGCACCAGAACAGTTCACACCACTAAAAGCCTACATCAGAATTATGATAACTAATAAGCATCTACATGCCCAGGTTCAGTTTTCACTTCCATTTTAAGCAATTATCTGACCGACCCTACAATAATTCAGTATTTGAATAATGATATGATGGTTTTGAAGTAATGAATTAATCAGGTTATTAGAAAAAGAAATGAGTTATTCAATTTGATATTATGTATGAGAATTTGTAAAATGGGTTCAAATATATGCATGGAAATTATAATAAGTTTATAGCTCCTCTCATGCATTAACCAATTGATCCTTACTTATCCATTATCCTTTAAACACGCAATTAATTTTTTTTTTTAAGTATAAGCGATAGTCTAAACTACAACCTACAAGGGAGGGGGCACAACCGAGATGCCATTAGGGTTCGAACCTGAGACCTCTGATCTACAAGTTAAGGTCATTTTCCACGGAGTTAGACCCCATTGAAAAGCAAACAATGTAATTGATCTGCTATATGTTCTGAGAAGATGGTCCATATTTAGGTAGTAACTAAAGACAGAATTGGTTTTTATTTCCAATTATACTTCCATCTATATAGCTAGTAAAGTTATTTCTTGCTAGTTAGATATATATATATATATATATATATATATATATAGTCTCATCTTGTGGGAAGTTGGAGAAGTGGCTGGCTTCCATGACTTCTCCATATAATCAATTCTTATGCCAACTTTTCTGCTTTTTTCTTTTAATCTAAGTTGAAAAAGAAGTTTTGTTGGACTCTGAATTATGAGCAGTACAATAAGGTCTGGCCAGATGCCATATACAAGGGGCACCTCTACATACTAACCACAGGATTAGGAGCAATATCCCTAACTTTTGTACTGCTTCTTTATTCCTTTCAACACCTCTGGAGACTATCTCTCTGCCCTTGCAAGTAAGTTTAAACAAGTTTCTATAAGCAAATATATATACAAACAGTATTTAAATTGATTCAAAGGAAAAATGTACCAATAATGATGTGTTCGTCATTAGCTTAAACATTAGGCTTGGCTTTACACCAGTTCAGATATAACTGCCAATATTTTGACTCAAATTAAGTTATGGCTTTGTACTTACAAGGATCATCTCATTTGATGAGGATGCATCTTGTTGGTGCTCCTTCAGCACCAAGCAACCTTAGAGGCAAGCAATGCACAGAATAGTTTCCGGGTTGGATGTCGTCAAGCTTTAGGCCTTCCACAGGAATGATTTCCTGAGCCATATATTACCACCATTTTTATTTAAAAAAGAGCTTAATCAAATTCCAATTACATTGTAAAGAAAGTCAGGAAATCATAGACAAACTTGATTTGAAAATCAAAATATATATATATATCTTGCCTCTGATTTTCTTTATAAAAAAAACACATAGAAGAAGCTTTATTCTATCAAATCGAGAATCTTACCCTGCCTCTGAGAAAGGCAACATGAGCTGGAATTGCTTCATCATAGGTGGCAATGGAAAAGTAATCAGTTCCTACATTCATAGTCAGGAAAATCAGTGCAAGCACAACCATTTGCTTTCAAAATGGTCAGAAACTTGATTATTTTATACCTCAACCGAATTACCCCCAAAAAAAATACAACAAATTAGTGTGTTACCAACAAGTTTGATGTCTGTGTTGTCTACTACCCATTTTGCTCCATCCTCCGTGAATCCCACAAAGCTCGAGTCGAATTGCTTTCGATGCATAAGCCGCCTATACAACGTAGTAATGATTATCAGTTTTATGATATGTCTTCTTTGCAGTGTTCATTTTGTTAATCAGATTCAGCATACTGATATAAAATCTTAATTACTCAATCTGAAATCCGAAACGCTTAATCCTTAAATCCAAACCGACGTCATTTTGGATATAAGCACAATTCAGCACAAAAGCAACTAACAAAGGATCATATATATATTTCAAGAAAATTACAAAGAAAATATAAGTAGACAATCTTTTTTTCATTTTGCGTTACCTGTCAGTATTCAGTGTCTTGAAAAGGACACGGCGTGTACCCTTGGGAATATTTAGGGACTTCATAACTTCAGCTGTAAAAGGTAGACATTAAGCATTTGAAAGGCTTCCAAAAAAATTATTAAAAAAATTACTTGAAAATTCAGATTAAAATTTGAACATCACCGAGTTAGAAATGCATACCAGTTATGTTGCTATCTCTTGGAACATCAACAACAACGGCAGGACCTATTGAAAAATAATTATACTGAGCATAAATCATCAACAGATAGACAAAATTACTTTATTGTCCTAAGTAGCATGCATAATTACCATTGAGGACATCCAGATCAAGCTGATCAACATCAAACCCTGCATCAAAGTAGTCATCAAAAACATGGCCAGGGGCATCAACATGGGTTCCAGTGTGGGCAGGCAGGTCGAACTCAGAGTTGTTGGTGAGAGAACCATTCTTCATGGTGAGCTGGAGCCACAGGAAGTGGCCGATCCCATTCTTGGAACCATAGAAAGGAATGTCCGGTGTGTACCTGTGGGTGATGTCAAAGATTCTCCCATTGCCGTACACTTCTCTCCGTACGGGTTTCGGGGTGTTGCCGCCGCCCCCGGAACTGTAGACGGAGGAGGAAGCGAGGAAGAAGCAAGAGAGTGTGAGCAAAATGGAAGGAAGAAGGGGTTGGTAGTGGTTCATGGTTTTGGGCATGGTGGAATGAGAGCAGAGAGGTTGTGTTAAAGGTTGAAGTAAGAAAGAGGTGGTGGTTTTTTTATGAGTAATAAATCAATAAAGTTAATGGTAATTAGTGATTCCAAATTGCAGTCAAATTAAAGTTAATGGGTGCCAGATTGTTTTTATCTTTATGAGTGCATTAACGCGTTTTCCTAGACTTGGGCAGCCTTTAGTTCAATTATTTAATCTTCTGTAATCAATTTGCAAGAAGTATCCATGACCAATCGTGAGAATTAGATATCACATGAGTTGTATATAGCAATTCTGCATTTGGTCCGACAATAGTACTAGAGACACTGAGTTTGTTACACCAAATTTTAGTTACAAACTTATGTGCCAATTTTCTTATTTGTTATGAATAAATAAGGTTCACAATCTCAGTGAGTTCATAATTATTTGTTGTGAACGATAGTACTGATAGTCAATTGATATCTTAACATTTGTATAATAAGTTGGTGTCTCAAGTATTGATATAGTGGATGTTACTATTTTCTCATTTAATACTCGTATTATACATGTACGTATGTATTTTTTAATAATACTTTCATTTTACGTACATATCTTAAAGACTCAATAAAATACAAGTTTTTTTAAAAAGCTAACGCACAATACATGTATTATACAAGTACATACATATTTTTCACGTTTAATACATGTGATTTATACAAATTTTAATATCAACAAAATTAACATATTATACCCGTGTTTTTAACATATTATTGAATATATAAAAAATATATTTAAATATTTAAATATTATATAGTGGCTGAATTTTTTATTTGTATCTTACCAAAATTTTGCTGAATAAAACACGTACATATTTTATTCATATTTTTTCCGTTCAGTATTTTACTGACTACTAGGAGTGGATGAATGTGTTCATAATCTTGACTGATATATTGATGACCATCTTTATTATATAGAGTGGTATATTTCTCTTCATTTTGTTAAAAGAGATTTCAATTTTTTTTAAAATTACAAACAGAAAAAAATAATAATGATAAACAAAGAAACACACAATTAGTTGCTATTGTAGTCAAGCATGAAAGTAAATAGTCACGTTTAAAGCCCATTGCTAACGAAAATCTGTTTCATAACAATGTTTAAAGCTTAGCTTAGCCCACTGACCATTGGAAATCCCATCAACATCCTTGGTTGAGTGTCAGAATCTTGCAAACTTTTTTCTAACGTTCAAAGCGGCTTACGACACACTTCCCAGCAATCCATGTCTCTTTTTAAATTTGTTTGGTAAGTTTTTTAAATCTTATTTCTTCTTTTTAAATTGAAGTTGAATTTTTTTATTAATTTTATTCCACTTTAAAAAAAAAAAGGTTTTTGAAAGGGATCCACTGTCAATTTTTGAAAAAAAAAAAAAAAGTTTCTTTACACTTGCTCACCCAAACAACACCTAGTCTCTTTACACTTGCCCCTCACCACTTGCCCTTGCATTAGACATGCTCTTAGAATCACAGACACGAATATTAACATGCCTTTTAAAATGCTGTCCCTCTTTTTTACAAGTTAAGGTGGCCCTGGATTATAGACTGAAGATAGAGCCCTGAAATGGCGGCCCTTGAGTTTGAACACAAAAAAGTCTGGGTTTGTTCTGGGTCTGTTCTCTGCTAATGGTGAAGTGAAAACTTGACAAGAGCCCTTGTGCCATTTTATTTTCTTCTGCTCGCATAGCCACTGGGCATCCAAAGCAACCAAACTAAAATATTTAACAGCCCACCAGACCAGAAAAATGACATCCTAATAACTTTTTTTTTTTGGGTCTAATTCAAGTGAGTCCCAATAGCTTGATTAGTCTTTACATTATATGAAAGTCACAGTCAACACATAAAACTTACCTGGAAGAACCACCACACACACACATAATATAGTAATTAATCAGAAATTTCCCACCAGGTCACCATAATCTTCACATTTTTCTTTAATTATAAAGCGTAAAGATTGTTTGGTACCGACTACCCGATTATTTATTGATTTTTATACATTATCATGTACTACTATTAAATTGATATCCAGTACTAACCAATGAGTTTAGGTTATAAATATAGTAGTAACACAACCCATATATTCACTCACTCTTGTTATCAAAGTACTCAAACCATGAATAACAATACACCTCACAACCTCTTCCTTCGTCTCCTTCTTCTACATACGCTACTATCATGCACCCTGGTTTGCATGGCCACGTTAACGTCTGACATGGCCTACCCAACTGTCCCCGATAACTGCTTGTTGTCGGAGGAGGGTGTCCCTGTCCCGATTCGGAGAGAGAGGTGTATGATAACGGTCGAATATTCGACATCAGCCACAAGTACGTTCCCAACATGCCGAGTTTCGGTGTGGAGAATGGGCTCGGCGAGTTCCTGTGGCTTGGCCTCAGCATGAAGAACGGCTCACTGGTCAACGTGTCCATTATGAAGTTCAGTGTCCACTCCGGCACGCACGTGGACGCCCCTGGTCACGTGTTCGACCATTTCTATGATGCTGGGTTTGACGTTGATACGCTTGACCTGGAAGTGTTAAATGGTAATTAAATTAAGTAAGCATTTAGCAGCAGCTTGTTCAGACTAATTAAAACTGTTTTTAACATTTGATAGGTCCTGCATTGGTGGTTGATGTTCCCAGGGATAAGAACATAACTGGTATGCATGTCTTTCTGAATTTTGATTCAATCTCTTTATTTTTTGGTTAATCAATTCATTATAACTATATTTGAATTACTTTCATGTTTTATTCAAACTAAAAGCATCATACGTATATATCTTTTTTTAGGAACTTGAGAAAGGCGACAATCTACTAAACTCACACATACAGTTCATGAATGCTAGGACTTGTACGTATATATATCTTTGCTGTAGTAGTTTGATCCCACTCATTAACTTGAGTTGTTAAAGTTATCATTAAATTTGTTTAATCCGGAAAATGATATATAACATTTTTCAAATTCCAATCGACCAAAAATTAATTAAATTTCTTAGATTTGACTTTGACTCAGTAGTGTTATTTCTAAAGTTTTTGTTTCTTTTATTGTATCAGCTGAAGTTATGAAGGCTTTGAATATTCCTAGAGGAGTACGTCGTGTGCTTTTCAGAACATCAAATACTAACAGGTACGTATGATCTGTATCGATCAAAAATATATGTTTTTTTTTTTTTGGCTAATTAACTTTACTAAATCTTTCTAGTTGATAGTTACATTCAAAAAATTTATTGGTAAACTTGTTTATTTTCAGGAAGCTTATGTGGAAGAAGGAATTTGACACAAGCTATGTTGGATTTATGAAAGATGGAGCAAAATGGTTAGTGGAGAACACAGACATCAAACTCGTAGGTAAGGCATAAGTTAATACTCATTCTTCTAATTATATCGGTATAAGTTTGATATACATTGTTGGCTCTTAAGTTAATTATCGGGTTTCAGCCTCCCTTTCGGAATAAAAAATTGTTGTGCTTACACATTTTTCTCCATGCAAAGTGCAGGACTTGATTACTTAAACGTTGCTGCTTGGGATGAAGGAGTTCCAACTCATCATGTTTTTCTAGAACGTAGGGTAAGAATTAGTTAATTAGATTATTTGGTAAAGTTCTAATTTACTAACCCCACAAATTAATTAAGAATTCTTTATTTGGATATATATATATATATATATATATATAGGAGGTCATTCTTCTGGAGGGTTTAAAGCTTGATGGCGTTCCAGCAGGAATATACTCTGTTCATTGCTTGCCCTTAAGGTTGATTGGTGCCAATGGATCACCTACAAGATGCATTCTCATCAAATGAGATTTTGTGTAAGCTTAGATAAATTTCAGAAATGACCAAAATACCCTCATACTTCAAAGTTGATTTTAATTTCTTTTGGTCTATAACAATTTGTATATGTGCTAATATATATAATCTAATTAATTTTGTTGCAGGAGAAAATATAGTCTGCACGCGGGAAGTTGAGTGTGTATAAAACAGAATAAAAGTCATTATATTGAAGAAACTCAATACTTTCTGAAAATGTGTTAAGCTTATTAATTAGCAACTATGAACTGCTTAATGTAGCCAATAACCCTATTGAATAAAGGTTTAATTTCATTTTAGTACTCTAACATTTACCTCAAATTGCATATTTGTCTTTGCGTTTTCACTTTTAACAATTTGATACCGTGACATGTTGAAAACCTATCAATTTGAATCATTTCTAGGCTTTGTGTATCCCGGTTACTATATCTTTTTCTATGCATCAACAGCTTTCGAAGATATAAACGTAAAGGATAGACATTATTTGATACGAATTCATGCTTCTTTTTGGTGATCCAAAACCTCAAAGGTAAGGTAAGCAATGGTTATATTTGTATATGCCACCAAGTTTTTTAGGCCTTCCACGAGAATGATTTCTTGAAACATTAAACTTAGTAATTTAGGACCATTTGGTTGGCAAAATGAGTTGGTTGGCAATGCAACTCACAGGAATCAAAATTTCTTCAGGTAATCAACAATACTCTTACATTAAAAAGCGATTACAACTCATTTCGAAAATAAAAGGTCACCTACTGGACATGCATGATTTCATCAACAATTTCATACTCATTTATCTGATATCGCTTAGTGTCAGCTTGTCTATGTGAAATTCAGATAAATGATCACAAGACAGACCTTTTGAAGGGTTATAAGGTATCATTCATTTCTTTTTCACTAAAGAAATAGGTAAGAATGAGCAAGTGATAGAAATAAACCTGAATAAATCCTCCTCTTTCAATAACTTCTTTGTAAAACAGAAGCAAGTCAAGTGTTGTCTGTCTGAGATCAAAACTGCCCATTGAAAGAAAGAAACTCAGATTAATTTTCACATTGAAACAAACCGATCAGAAGAGATCGCAAACTGAGAATATAAGATAAAATATCTAAACCCGTAATTAGCATTATAATCATACATCAGCTTCCTATATATTCCACATGCATAAGTAAACCGAAGCTTGAATCAATCTTTTAAACATACTTAAGTAGCATAATCAAGCCGAACATGAATGTGACAAGAGTTATCTGAAGTTTTATGCCCAACATATTCAATGGCACTACTGATTTCTGAATTAGAAGGTTCCAACTTGTGAGTGAGCAAAGGTTCCAACTTTGCTTCTTGTGAGCAAAGATTCCAACTTCTCTCGTCTTTTTCAAAGATTCTAACTTGGTTTTTCTTTTTTCCCACAACTTTCTCAAAACCACACATGGTATATATGAACAAAAGTTACTGTTCGAAAAATCCGCCTAGGCGGCCTGGGCGGGTCTGGAGGAGAAAATGCTTGCTTTTCTCTCAAAAATTTAAAAAAGCTTGCTTTTCAACTCATTTCAAAAGGTAAAAACATAATGAAATTCCATGAAACCCACTTGAACACAGAAACAGAAAATAGAAGAGAAAACCCAGAAGCCCAAAACTCTAAAAATTAGGAAAACTCAGAGAAGGTTCAGCCCAGACGAGTTGTGCAACTTGTTGAGTCTCTGATAGAAACTCTCAATCTCAGAGTTCTCCAACTCCAGCAAGCTTTTCTCATCATCAGGCTCAGAAAGTGTCACATTGGAATTCATAGTACCAAGGCAATGAGAGCCATTTTTCTCAGTCTCTGGCTGGTTCTCAGTAGTCTTCATGTTGGAGAGAGAGAGCTTCACTTCAATGGCTTCACTCTGCTCTTTTTTCTACATTTGTTAAAGCCATCTGTCTATACATAGACATGCACATTATGCGCATGTTGGTGTTGCTGCAAAATGGATGAGCTTGTGGGTTTACACGTAGCCCCCCACCCACTGTGGGGTAGATGAAAATGAAATTACCACTGACACAAAGCTGTTCTCTGTCCCAAGACTGAGTTGTTTAGGATAAGGATACATTAGTATTTTTTGTTAATGATTACATCACCATGCTTCCACTCTCTTATGTAACCTTATTACATCCCCCTTGGGTAATAAGAATTTTCTAAGGTTGTGTTTCCTTTTGACAGTTAATTATAATGATCAACTTTTATGCAAATGTGGGTTAAGTAAATTAGTCTAGTTGCCCTATCAAGAGTTCTTCAAATCTTCCTTAACAAAGATAACTTGCCGAATTTTATGGTAGAAAACGTTGTAATAATAATTTTGGGCCATGAAAGACCTTATTAAGTAGAAAGGGCAAGGGAGCTGTTGAGATGGTACGAACGGGTATGTCATCCGTGGATCCTCAAGCTACCTTTCCTTCGGCTTGTAACAAATGCAGGGCCTTGGAAGTGTGTATATCTTCTTACATTCGAGTTTGATTCTCTTCTCGTATATTAGAGTAGTTTAAAATATTTTATTGTCAAATAAATAAAAATTGAACTTTCAAATTATTATTCTTATTCTTATTCTTCAATATGTAAACACAATTCATTCATATTATAAAATATGTGCATATATTATATATGTGAATATTATACTTTAAATTCTTAACATATCAATCATACCGTCCACTAGAACTACATGACATGAAGTAAAAACACTTAACAACGTGACGGGCGCGCTTTAGAATTCTCCAATTATTTAAAAGCCCCGTGTGACTCATGAAAGGTGCCAAAGAAACCAGACAACCAAAATTATCCACTTAATTTGTGTCTTGAGAATATAAAGTTCAACACCACCAGTACAGTATATGCTTCCTAGCTAGCTCAAAGTTTCAAACCATGAAAAACAGAGCATCCCTGCCCCGCCACTTCCTTCTTCTTCTTCTGCTACCATGTGCCGTCGTTTTCACTGTCGCTGCGGCCACATCATCACCAAACCTGGCCTACCCTATGGTTCCCAACGACTGTTCGGTGTCCGATGTTCCTGCCCCTATACGGAGAGAGGTGTATGACCAATGGCAGAGCCAACTAAGGCCCACAAGGGTCAGCTGACCCTCCTCCAATTTTTGCAACAAATGCATTTTGTTATGTGTTATATTTGATTTTCTTGGGTTTCTTTTATCTATATTTATCTTTACTCCAGTTTTCCTCTTTAACTTCAATCTTTCTATTCTTTCATTTATTGAGTTCTCTTATAGTTTTTGTTCTTGAATCGACCATCAGTCAAGTAAATCTCTCAATACTAGCTATTCAGTTCTCTTTTGAGCAATGTATTATGATTTGATTCATGTCAAATTATTTCTTTGTAATTTATTGTGCGATGTGGGTTATGATTTTGGAAGATAACAATTAAATTATACAATAAAAAAAAAAATTATGTTAATATTCAAGGTTTTCTCAGGCTAATAATATTGACCCTCCTTGAGAGAATTCCTAGCTACGCCATTGTGTATGACAACGGTCGAATATTCGACATCAGCCATAGATACGTGCCTGACACCTCGAGTTGGGGCTCGTCGGACAGACTAGGCGAGTTCATGTGGCTCGGGGCCAGCATGAAGAACGGTTCTTGTGCCAACGTTTCCATGATGAAGTTTAGTGTCCACACCGACATGCACGTGGACGCCCCTGGTCACGTGTTCAACCACTATTATGATTCTGGCTTTGATGTTGATACGCTTGACTTGGAAGTGTTAAATGGTAATTAAATTAAATTAATTACATTTTAATTAACTAGTTATTATTAATTGATTAATCATTTGGTGATTTGTCAATTGTTTTGAACTCTTGGGATGTATAGGTCCTGCGCTGTTGGTTGATGTTCCCAGGGATAAGAATATAACTGGTTTGTCTGTGTAGTGTTGTCTTCCTGAATTTGTGTTGATGTTTATGGTTAATTGGAAATTTGGAACCATATATTTTCCTTTTTTAATCACTTTGCTTTGATTATTGCATATCATGAAATGTCTCTGCTTCTCCCGCATACTTCCACATCATCCAATACTATAGTATTGCGAGTATGAGAATTTCTCATGCAATGCTATAGTTATTAAATTGCTAAAACATTTTTTAGCTAACGGGGTCTAGTCCAGTAGAAAAAGGCATTGACTTGCAAACTAGTTGTCTCATGTTTGAACCCTTATGACATCTTGTAGTTTACCCTCATCCATCACATGCTTCCTTTGAGACAGAAAAATACCAGTTCTTGGCCTTGCTACTTCAATTCCGAGGAAGTATTTCAAAGCACCTAAATCCCTCATCTCAAATTCCTGAGACAAATACTTTTGTAGCTTCTGTTGCTCTCCTGCGTTGTTCCCAGTTATGATCATATCATATTCATATAAACAATTAATGCAGTGATTTTCCTTCATCACGCTTCAAGAAGAGGATGTGGTCTGAATTACTTTGAGTGTATCCAAAATTCTTCATGGACTTAGTAAATCTTCCAATCCATGTATACATCTTCTTCCAAGTCTCCATGTAAGAATATATTTTTAATATCGAACTGATATAGTGGCTAATCTAGATTTGCTACTAAGGATAGTAGGACTCTGATAGTTTTGATCTTGGGCAAATGTCTCATGGTAGACCACCTCATACCTCTGTGTATACCCCTTAGCCACTAATATAGCTTTATATCTTTCAATGGATCCATCTGCTTTGAGTTTTACAATATAGATTCACATGCATTCCACCGTCTTCTTTCCGTTGGGTAAAGGCACGAGCTCCCATGTGGCATTCTTTTAGAGGGCTCGCATTTCTTCATTAATGGCTTCTTTTCATTTTGAGTCTTCTAGTGCTTTGTTCACACTATTTAGGACAGATATATCGACCAATTGCTTCACAAAGTATACATGTGACTTTGATAATCTGCTTAGAAATATGTAATTATTGATGGGGTATTTCCCTTTGGCTTTAATATCTGCTTCGTATCGTAATCGAGGTTTACCACGGTTCTTCCTTTCTGGAAGCTGATATATACGGGTATTGTTCGGTTCATTTTTACACATGATTTTTCATGTTATTCACCCACTATTTTGAGTTAGTTCTTGACATTTTATAGCTTTTTACTTCCTTTTTGTGTTTTCTTAGATTTTGCCTTGGTTGGGATGAAAATGAGCTAAAAGTGCATTATTAGTTATAAATTCTGTTTTTATTCATTTTCGTAGGTCAACTTCTTGGCCTGGGATCAACATGCTCTGGTGCTCGGATGAGGTCATGATCTTCATGAGACTTGTTCCAATGGATGTTAACTACAACATATCCAAATTTGAGCTCCATTGGACAAGTATTGCCTATCCAACCAATCCATCATGTTACCATAGTTCTGGAAATCCGGATTTGGCCAGCTTTTACCTCCCTTGTGTCATCTTAACTTCTTGTTACCATAACTCTTGGTAACAAGGAATTACATTTGTAAAATAGATATTTTCTGAGCTTTTGGCATCTTTGTGAAGTCAAAGCTCCCCGGCAACGGCGCCAAAAATTGTTGCATTCCTAAAAGGACACAAATTAATGTGCAAACAACCAATTAAAAATACCCGCAAGTGCACGAATCTAATGAAGTATAGATTATGTAAGTACGGGGTCGATCCCACGAAGAACTTGTCGGTTTCCTATAAGTTCTAATTTGAGTACGTAAAGAACACTAATTTTACATAACACACAAACACAATACAAATTGGAAACTAAAAATGAAGTAAGGAATAAAAGAAATGAAACAACACAAGAAAACAAAGAAAAACACAAACAGCACTTTCTATCACCCGTTTATCACCATTTGGACAGATTCGTTTCTCTGTTTTTCAGTTTCGACCTCTGTCCAGTTTTTGACCTATAACTTTCCAACCGTTTATCCAAAATTCACGTTCTTTATACGGTTGGAATCAGCACAAAAAATGCAAGAACACAACGCGGACCAAAAGTCCAAAACAATTACGGAAACAAACAAAATTCAGTGACAAAGACACAAAACGTGTCAAACACGCAACTCACACACACATTGGGGGGGTTTTTTTTGATTTGGTTCAAGTGACCTATTTCTATTGCATGAAAGTAAATGGACTTTGAATTTAAATGTGAATGCTGTTTTGCAAAGGAAGCTTCCTCCCAATTTGCAAGATCCAGGAAGTTTCACAATTCCTTGTATAGTTGGTGATAAATTGTTTGAGGAACCTTTAATTGATTTCGGTGCTTCAATTAATCTAATGCCATATTCTGTTTTTGAAGTACTAAAGGAAGACAAGCTGAACATCCATGTTCCAAGCACCAATCATATGTTCAATGTCACTCCTTCTACTCAAATGAGAAGGCCACCCGACCCTAAATATGTGCCTCCTCCATCTAATCCACGTATTGAAGAGCGCTTAAAATTGCTTTTGAAACCTACTCATGTGCATAAAAAGAAAAGAATACGAAATGGGTTGATTAGATGGCAAAGGGATTTGAAGAAACTTCATGTTCGGCACAAGGAGGCGATTGAGCCAAAACCCCCCAAGTGACCCAAGTATGTTGGAAGTCCGGCAAAAGACTTTAAACTTAGCGCTTCTTGGGAGGCAACCCAAGGTGAATAGAAGAAGTTTGTTGTCGTCCTAATCGCTTCAAAGTGGAGTTTCTCTAGACTCAAACTTACTTTTATTTTACTTTATTTATTTATTTTCCTTTTGAGTTAGGATTTCAATCTCCAACCAAGGTAATTTCGATTTTCTTGTTGTTTCTCTTTGTTTTTCTTACTTTTACTTTCCTTTACTTGTTTGTGTTTCTATTTTGTTGTTAAGTTTGGGAAGTAGATTGCTTCATGATTGCACACACTGAACTTTGGCTCAAATGCTTATTTCATTCCATACATGTGATTCCAAACACAAACTTGAAAAAAAAAAAAAAAAAAAAAAAAAAAAAACATAAATTTCTCAATCACATGTTCATTGTTGCATTTTGCACCACCTGAGGCTTCTGCTAATTGCCTCTGTCTGTTCTTGCTTGTAGAACCTGCAACAGCTCTACATGATCTTCATTCCTCTTTTGCAGCATCTCTACATGCTGGCTGGCACTGTAGAGCCGCTTCTGCAGGTCCGCCACCAGAGCTTTCAGGGCCGCCACCTCCTCACTCAGTGCCCCGCACTCTCGTGTTCTCGCCAGTAGGCGCATGCCCAAATTTGTGGCCGAGACCGCGTTGAGCACGGTTAGATTGTGGGACTCGTCCACTGCCATATGGTCAGACCTCTGCGCCACATGCAGATGATCTGCAACTGTAAGTCTGCTGACAGTCATGCCCTCCGGCATTACTGCCCTTCGCGGCACCACCTCAGAGAAGTTTGAGGCCGAGCCATGATGGTATGAGGAGTTTGGGAAGATAGGGTTTGGAGGAGCCCGTATCTGGGCATTTGGTGGTGCAAGCGACAACTCAAGGTTAAGGTCATCAACAAGCATATCTGGGGATGCCATTGATTTTTCTGTCTGGGCTTTTTGATGGTTTTTCTTGAGTTTGCAGGTTGAAATGCAGGATGCTCCTTCTTTCAACCGAGAAGTGGTTTAAATAGACTTATTCTCATAGGGGAGCCGACACCACTTTGTATTTCCGGAGCAATTTGCGGATGAGTCAAGTTAAACAGGGAAGCATTTCTGCTTTCACTTTACTTTCTTTCCCTCCCTGTTTTCTGGTGCATTGTGTTTTGATTTCTTTTTAGTTTGTCGTCTTTGTTTTCTTTCCGTTGGGGAAGTGTGCTTTGTTTCTTTTTAGTTTGTCGCATTCCCTTTATTCAAGTTTGGGAAGTGCGTTTTGTTTTTCTTCTTTGTCTTTTGCAACTTTCTTTTCTTTTATTTCCGAAAACGAGAAATTGAAAAAAATAAAAAATAAAAAATAAAATAAAAAAATAAAAAAAAAAATTTCACCGAAAGGCAAAGACAAACAGGCACACCAATAATACACTAGAATCATTTTTTTCCAGTGCTCGGTGTCTCGACCATAGGACCCTTGAGTTTAGCCCTTTGGCTATCCACTTCCGGGGCTTCACGCACAACCTCTTGGGGCTCATCACTCGAGCTCCCAAAGATTGTATTCTTAGCTTGAGCGTAACCACTCTCGCGGTCTGTTTTCTTGCGTTTTCCCGGTCGGTCTATGTCCTCCAGCTGCTTTCTCATGTCATGGGCGTAAACACTTACCATCTTTGAGAGATTTTTGTTCTCTTCCCGCAACGCCTCCAGCTGGTGTCGATTCACCTCTAGTATCCTTGCCCTTTCTGTTTTTAAACTTTTAATAATACTCTGGCACTCTTCAACCATACTTCGCTCTGCCGCCAACTGACCTCTTAGCACCTCCACCTCATGGGACTTCGCAATTAGGCGATGACCCACACTTGCGACTGTTGCTGTGCTTTGCACGCTTAGTGCCAGAGCATCGCTCACGACCCGGTTGTCATCCCTTGATCCCAGCACCCGTATATCCTTGGGAGTCACTAGATTTCTAGCAACTCCAAGGGCAACATCGTTGTCCAGCAGTATCGAGTCATTCACTGTCACGTGCCCCCGTGCTGAGGCAAAGTAGGGCATCCACATTGGTGCCACTGCTTGGCCCTGAGTCTGAGTTGGTTGAGCTAGGTTGAGATCCAGCGAGAATGGGTAGGAAGAGGCCATTTGAACTTTCTTTTCTTTTGTTCTTGCTTTTCTCTTTTGTGTGTTTCTGAGTTTTGTGTGTTTTGCCCCAACTCTTTCTCTTCTTCTTTTATAGAGTTAGTTTCTACGTAACCTTAGCCACTGCGCTTCTGGTTTGGCGCGGCCCTTGCGGCCTATCCCCCTCTATCGCCTCACCTGTCCCCCAACCCCTTTAATTGCATTTCCGCCTTTCAGCGCTTTCAAGAAACGAAAGTCGTCACGCCTTCCTATGAAGGCAATAATTCTGGCTTGGGACCGTGAGAGAGACCTCTGCTTGTCGGCACGTCTCTCACTTTGTATCCCGTGACTCACAGGAACCGAGACATCAGGGCCCACTTTTTTTTATTTTTCTGAGTCCTCGCTCTATGTGTTTCTGACTCAGTTTCTTTGTTTTATATACTTCCTTCGCTTTTGGGCTTTCCTTTGGGTTGGGCTTTCATTTTGGTTTGTGCGTTTCTTTGGGTTGGATTTCTGCGTGCGTAGGACTGTTGTTAGGGCTTACTGTTCTGCTTGTTTTGTTTTGTTTTGTTTGGTTCAGTTTGGTTTTGTTTTGTTTTGTTTCGTTTTGTTTTGCAGCCGTGTTGTAGTTGTATTTCTTGTTTGTTCTTGTTTTTACTTGCTTTATTCCCTTTATTTCTTGTTATAACATTGTTGATGCCTAAGTTCTTTAACATTAAGGACAATGTTTATGTTTAAGTTTGGGAAGGGATAGCAAGTCTTTTTCGTTTCACTTAAACTCTTGCTTTCTTTTATTTTGTTTTCTTTTCTGTTTTGAGTCTTTTTGTTTTCAAGTCACTTTCCGGACATATACGATGAGATTGTGATGAATGTTTACATGACTTGATTGAAAATGCAAAAAAAAAAAAAAAAAAAATTTGTTATTCACTAAATGGCATCGTTCTAGCATGATATGTTTGAAACCCTCTATGCACTTGCCATTTGTTTCATAATTCTCCAGTTGAGGGATTTGCATGATCCAAAGAATTGTATCAAGCATGAATTAGACTTGTATAACCATATAATGTGAGCTTTGAGCCTTTTGCTTCAATTCATGAGTGTTATACACATATTCTTATTTTCTTGTCATCCGAGTTGTTGTTTGATCTCATTATTCATTGATTTGGTTGAGCACTTAAAAGTCACTCATTCTTGTGCAATTTGATTACATGACATTTGAGAAATGATATTGAGGCCCTCTTTGGACCGTTTGTGCCTTTCAAGCTAACCGTATGCATGCTTAAGCATGATTTTCCATTGTTAACCACCTTGAGCCTATATGTATGTAAGCCTTTTCTTTCAAGTAACCAATTTTTACTTCTAGCCTTAGCCTGAAAAACAAGAATATACCTTTCTAAGGAACTCATGAGCTTTAATTTAGATATGTTTTTCATGCTAAGTTTGGGAAGGGTTATTACATTTCAAAAAAAAAGAGGACTTCACTCAAAGGGTGAAAGAAAAGAGAAAAGTTGTGGTTAAGTGGCAATGGTTTCAAATCCAATTCCATGTTTCTTGGTTGTTCGAATGGAAGGAAGGAGTGTGAATCATAATTAGTGGAGGTACAAGGCTTTGTGGTCTATTTGATCACCCCTAAAAAAAAAAAAAAAAAAAAAAAAAAAAAAAAAAAATTGAAAATCTTAAGCGTGATGTTTCAAAGTCTTTTAGTCAACGATTATATGCTCTTACATTGTGAGTTCCTTGGACTTTGTTGTATCCATATCCTTCATTTCTTACTCACCTTGCACCCTTAGCCCCATTACAACCTATAATAAAGACCTAAATTGATCCTAAATGTCATGTGGTTGATTTGCACACATTTTTCAGCTTTTGAGTGTTTAGCATCCTTCTTGAGATCATATTCATGCATGTTTTTCAGCTTGCTAATTTTGAGTTAAGTCCCTTATGGTTTAACTCTATTCTCATGTCTATTATTGAGTGATGCATTGTAACCCTCTCCCGAGTGATTCATTTGTGAGAGGACAACTTTGGTGAGATTTGAAGTTACATTTGTGCTTGGTATGATTTTTTGAAGTTGTGTGAAAACTGAAATTGGAGAATGAGTTTCATTTGGCCATCACACTACTACACTTGAGCATGTTGTGTTCTGAACTTTGCCGCCTTGTGACTAATGTCTAAACTAAGTTTTTCTTGTGAAAATTTTTGAGTCATTTGCATAAGTCACTCTCTCTTTGGAAAGTGTTCGAAAAGTTTTGTTTCGAGTCTTGTTTTAGTTTCTGTTTTGCTCGAGGACTAGCAAAAGTTAAGTTTGGGAAGTTTGTTCGGTTCATTTTTACACATGATTTTTCATGTTATTCACCCACTATTTTGAGTTAGTTCTTGACATTTTATAGCTTTTTACTTCCTTTTTGTGTTTTCTTAGATTTTGCCTTGGTTGGGATGAAAATGAGCTAAAAGTGCATTATTAGTTATAAATTCTGTTTTTATTCATTTTCGTAGGTCAACTTCTTGGCCTGGGATCAACATGCTCTGGTGCTCGGATGAGGTCATGATCTTCATGAGACTTGTTCCAATGGATGTTAACTACAACATATCCAAATTTGAGCTCCATTGGACAAGTATTGCCTATCCAACCAATCCATCATGTTACCATAGTTCTGGAAATCCGGATTTGGCCAGCTTTTACCTCCCTTGTGTCATCTTAACTTCTTGTTACCATAACTCTTGGTAACAAGGAATTACATTTGTAAAATAGATATTTTCTGAGCTTTTGGCATCTTTGTGAAGTCAAAGCTCCATCATGGCAAGGGGACAATGGGCTAAGGCTTTATCAAAGGTGGTAGTTTTATATTAAAAGGTAAAAGCTGGAAAGGAGGAGAGAGGGAGGAGAAGTCAAAATTGCAATCTGATATTGGGAGCCTTTTGATCGTGGGAAATTAGGCTATTCCACATTCTACACAACTTGAGAGCAGCTTTTGGGGAGCTAAGAGCAAGGAAGGAGAAGGAGGTGCAGCCAAGGAAGAAAGGAGAAGACTTCCACCATTGAAGACTTCAAGCTTTCATAATTTCCAAATCTGTAAACTCCTTCTAGTTATATTTCGAGTTTGTATTTGGAATAAGTATGAGCAACTAAACTCCATAGCTAGGGCTTAGGTTGAAGCCCTAAACATGATTACCTTATTGTTTTGATGCTTGAGTGTATGAATTTCTAGATGTTGTTGATGAACCCCATTCACTAATTGAATTTTATGATATGTGTTTGCTTCCTTTGCTTAATCACCTTAGGTTGTATGCATGTAGCTAAAGTTGAGAAGTTGTGTAAGATAACCAAGAACACAATTTCTAATTAGCAACAAATGATTGAACTTGTTTAAGTGAGCATCATGTGAATTGGTTTCTTGACAACAATTGATGAATTCCAATTCACCAAATTAATCTATCCTTGATGTGTGTTTTCCTTGATTGATTACCTTTGAAAGCATGCTTCTTGAGGTTGTTGGGATTATGTGTATCTTCATGTTTTCCTAAGCAATAGATGGATGGAGTAAGAACCATCCATGTGAATTGGTTTCTTGAATACCTAATGTAAACACCATGCTATTAGGGTTCTTGTGATGTTCATATTCTCTTTGAACTTAATGGGTTTTCCTTGCAATCGAATCGAAGTACGAACCATACCTAGGTTCGGTTATGAGGAGGGCACAAGTATTGTAGCACGAACCATGCACTTTACGTATATTAGAGAGAATCAATGCGTCTTGAGCCACGACCCATGGTCTTGATTGCGAACATCTTCATCAATACATTTAGAGTTCATCACTTGAGTATCCATGAACATGGGTAGAATTGTTTAGGGTGGATTCCGAAACCCTAGTGTTTGTTACATTTTAATTTCACATTTTGATAATTCATCTCTGCCATTCACATTTAAATTCAAAGTCCATTTACTTTCATGCAATAGAAATAGGTCACTTGAACCAAATCAAAAAAAAACCCCCCAATGTGTGTGTGAGTTGCGTGTTTGACACGTTTTGTGTCTTTGTCACTGAATTTTGTTTGTTTCCGTAATTGTTTTGGACTTTTGGTCCGCGTTGTGTTCTTGCATTTTTTGTGCTGATTCCAACCGTATAAAGAACGTGAATTTTGGATAAACGGTTGGAAAGTTATAGGTCAAAAACTGGACAGAGGTCGAAACTGAAAAACAGAGAAACGAATCTGTCCAAATGGTGATAAACGGGTGATAGAAAGTGCTGTTTGTGTTTTTCTTTGTTTTCTTGTGTTGTTTCATTTCTTTTATTCCTTACTTCATTTTTAGTTTCCAATTTGTATTGTGTTTGTGTGTTGTGTAAAATTAGTGTTCTTTACGTACTCAAATTAGAACTTATAGGAAACCGACAAGTTCTTCGTGGGATCGACCCCGTACTTACATAATCTATACTTCATTAGATTCGTGCACTTGCGGGTATTTTTAATTGGTTGTTTGCACATTAATTTGTGTCCTTTTAGGAATGCAACAGGTATCTGTAACCTTTATGTTTTCTGAAATTAAATCATCATGGTATATTTCATTAGTGTTATCAGTTTCAGGGGAAGATGTTACCTGAATGACTTCCTCAGCAGGTGATTGGTGTGGTACTAGAGCTGAAGGCAGGTCCGGAGTGGGCAAAATCTCAGAAAATAGTTCAATTTCCTCCTCCTGATTTTGACAGCATGGAGTCGACCAGTAGTTTTGAAACAGAGGCTTTGCCCGTGAAGGAATAAAGGGAGGCGATCGATCGTGTGTGAGAGCAGACCGATTGCTTTAAGGCAGAAACTTGTCATGCTGAAAAAACTCTAGAATTTTCGGAGTGTTTGATTCTAGATTCTCCTTCTATGTTGCTAAAAAATATATGCCGTGTTCCTGAAAAACACACTTTTCTGTTCGGGGATCCAATTTACTTCGTTGGTGATCATGTAAATGTACAAATACAATACAACTGAAAATTCGTGGTTCAAGATTAGGGGTGGGAGTTATTTGGATATGGTGGTGAAATGTTTGAAGTGGTATTTGAAAATTCAAGATACTGGAGGGAATCCAGTTGATATGGTAGCTGCAGAGATGACGGCCTCTCCCCAAAATGACCGAGGCATATTGGCATCAAAGAGAGAGGCCGATATGCTAAAATATGAATTTAGTTTGAATACTTTAGGTTAATTATATTTTGCTCCATAAGGAGGTATATATAGGAGTTTACAAGGGTGCTTTACAAAGAAATAGAAACAGTAATTAATTAGGAGAATATCTTCTAATTATACAAGGATGTGTCAACTATATGAAACAACGAAGTAAATCACCTAATTAACTTAGGAAATAAATCTCATTGATTTAGTACGTTAACTCACGTCAACATGATGCAATTAAACAGTGGCCATTGCTACTCTAGTAGCCATAGATTGGCTATGTAGTGCTGAGACCACAATCAAGTGATCTGTGGCTCTTCCGGCAAACACCTTTAGCCGCTGGGGGAATGTGGCTTACTTCGTTGTACCTGTGGCTGAAACAGAGGTCTTCTTTTCTAGTAGTAGCCTCACCAATGTGAACGAAAAAATTCTTTGGATAATCAATCAATTGTTTCTTTGAATTTATTCTGGAATTGCTCGAACTCCATTATCTCTAAGAGAATCATATAGTTAGTTGATCACATAATCTAGCTGATATAACAACCATGGCAGGATATGTACGCACAAATTTCAAAGAACAAAAGGTTTCATTATTGTTTCTTTGAATTTATTCTGTGAATTAAGAAAAGCATGTAGTATCGGTTTACGTAAGCTGACTGATGTGTATATATATTGCGGTCCACACACTGTCAAAGTGTCATGGTGATTCGAACATGAGACCACTGGTCTGCAATTCAAGGCTCTTTCCACTAGAATCCTACCTTCTTAGACCAACGCAGGTGTTGGATATTGAAGGTTCAAAGAAGCATTGGATCTTGTAGTGCCACCAGAACATGATTCCAGTTATATCCAAAGGAGATAATATATATATATATATATATATATATATATATATATATATACAAAGAAGCATTGGATCTTGTAGTGCCACCAGAACATGATTCCAGTTATCCAAAGGAGATAATTTATATATATATATATGAGGAATGTTATTGACATATTTCAGGATCGACTTTTGAACTACAATATATATAGTAAGGGGGAGAAGCATGGTTTGATCAAATCAAAAGTGAACTAGGCCAATTGAGAGACAGCAATCTATTTTAAACCTCCTACTCCCAAAATGACATTCAGTTTCTTTGCTAGGCTGTTGGGTTTGAACCAGGACGAGCCTACTTACAATGTTAAAGATAATGAGGTTTGCGAGAACAAAAGCGACGAGACCGAAGGAGTTTCCAACTTCGGCAACAAAGTTACTGGCAAGGTCAAGTTTGAGGTTACTGGAAACAAAGTCAACAAAAACGAAGGAAAGAAGACTGTGGGAGTTTCCAACTTCGGCAACCGCTAAATTATGGCAAAAAAGGTTGTGTATCAACATGCAGTTGTTCTTGACGTAAACGTACGGCCTTAAATAAGATACATATGTATTTGCATGTCTGAAATATTATATGCATAATAAAATAACAGCTGATCTATATATCAGCTTGTGTGTAGACTTAATTTCTACTTATTAAGAAAAGACCTATGCATATATGTAGTTTTTGAGGAGGAGGCTTCAGGCTTCTATATGTGTTTCCTTATGTCTTGATGCCCGGACTTCTTTATAATCATCTTTCAAACCCAAAAAAAAAAAAAAAAAAAAAAAACTAATTTTATTGCCTATATATTTATCCTACACAAAATAATAAATTGTAATTTATGCAATAATTGAAGAGAACAGAACCACCCATGGAGGAGAGGAACCTGACATCCAACCGACGAGATCAATTGGGGAATATCAAAGATCGGTGCCGAACCAGGAGATTACCACCGATCACGGTCGGTGAATCGAGAAATCGGTTTGGTTCCGGTCGGTGAAGTTTTCATGTGAAAAAAATATTTCAAGGTTGTTCGACTGGTTTCCTTCCGATTTCTCCTTTTCTATTCAAAAAATCGAACAAAACAACCAAAACCGGGAAACTAATAATTAACAATTATTTAAAACAATAAAAAATAAAGAAAACACTTTCATGTTTTTCTCCCATTTTTCTTGTACCTATTTCTTCTCAATTTATCTAGCATAACTCACTCGCATATGCATGTGTTAAATTACTTGTTTAAAATAAAATTTATATATGTTACTTTTTTATTTAATAAATGTTACTTGCAAGATTTGAATTCAAAACCTCCTTTATCAAAATAAAAATGACATGCGGAACGGTCATTGGCATATCCACTAAGATTTACGGGTTTTACTTTTAAACATGATGAAGAAAAAGATTCATATTTATGGGTTATGTTATGAGCATGAAGAAATAAAGATTTTTGAAGTATTTGCTTCTGTGCTTCGAAGATGATGCGGTTTTTTTTTTGGTTTTTTTGGTATCAGAAAAAAATTAAAAACTGAAACTTTGTTTTTTTGTGCTTCGAACAAAATAATATATATATATATATATTTTTTTAAAGGAAGAGGCGTCACTTGGCAGGAGAGAAAGAGGAAAGTGAGTGAAAAAAAGAGAGAGAAATAGAGACAATAATTGTTGAAGAAGGGTAATAGAGGAAAGGAAAGCATTGGAGTATTTCAAAGTTTCATTGAAATTTTAAAAGCTACATGGAGGGCTTGGAAGAGAGAGTCTTATTTCTCAGTCGCTTTAGACGACTCATAATAGCAAAAGTGCTTAATTAATTATTAGCAGTAACTGCAACAAGAAGAGGGAAAATGAGACATTGATTAAGAGAAAAATGTTCAGGAAACTACAACAATCAAGTTCTTTTGAAAATAGAGAACGGGTTGGGGAAGAAAAAGAGGAGAGATAAAAAAATGCTTTGGTCACTCGAAATGAGAGAAAACGTAAGAGCGAGGCTAGGGTTTAGGGACTAGGGTTTCTAAACACTGTGAGCGGCTGGTGGCGGGTTAGGGTGAGGTACAAATCCCTGGTTTCTTCATCTACGTCCAGTTCTCCAACAACTACCAGTGGAGTCGAGGACTGGCTGATGGATATGGAGGAGCTGGAGAATCGGTTTGGATCGAAACTAAAGTTGTCGGAGAGAGAAAGACTGGGGGTGAAACTTGAGCAGGAAGAAGTTTCAGATACTCTTCTAGGTTTCCACCATAGTCTAGTGGTGGAGGTGTTAACGCATCATTCAGTGAACTGTGATGTGTTTATTTGTGTTATCACTGGGTTATGGCGTGGCTATGAGGGGGTATCGTTTCGGGAGAATGGGGAAAGACGCTTCCTCGCTAGCTTTGTGGGGTTGCGTGATCTGCGGCGAGTGTTGGATATGGAGCCCTGGTTGTTTCGCAACTTGTTAGTATGAAAATTGTATTGTCATTTCCTAGACTCTAGCATAGGTTGAGAAGTAGTGTGTGAATTATGTTTACTGGAAGATTTGGTGCAACACATTCAATCCCGAAATTTCGAAGTGTGACTTGATCGATATGAGGAAACTGATTTCAGGTAAATCACGACATAATCATGCATTCAGTATAGGATTCCTAATTGGAATTATTTTCACTCAAGTATTTTTATGTTAATCCTATTTTTAATAGGACTAGATTTTATCTCTTGATATTATTTCATACTTGATTGGTCTAATTCATTTGTTTTAATAGATATTGTTTTTCTATTAAAGTTTAGTTGGTTGGCGTCTTTTCTAAGAATCCATTTTAATCAAAACTAATAGTCATATTTGAATAACCTTTGTGGTCCTGTTTTGATGTCCTTACTATGAGTTCATATTGCATCAAGTTTTGGAGTTATAGTTGAATAGGTTTGCTGTGAGTTCATATTGCATCAGGTTTGGAGTCATAGTTGAAGAGGTTTGAAAGTCATTGTTGAATTGAAATAGTAGTCACGTGGGTTTCTCTCTTTTGAGAGAAAACCTGCCTTGAATAAAAGGTGGTGTTTTCTTTTTCAAAGTGGAGCTTTTATGACATTTTGTTTAAGCATCTAAAATTCCTAAGAAAGCTGTTGTGCATATATTTGAGATAATCATCAAATGTTTCATGTTTACTTGGTGATTTATCAAACACTTTAATCATTTATATTGCATTCATTTGCATTGTTCGGTGACTCATACGGTTGAGGGCACAAAGACCGTGGTGGCGGTATTCCTCCCGTGAGCTTGAAGCAATCGTGACCAGTATTGCGTTCAACATAAGGAGTGTCGAAGATCATCCCGTGACAGAAGTTGAGTTACGAAGAAGTCGGTAAACATTATCTAGAATGTGTCTAGGATAAGTGTGTGAGTACTTCTTGTAATCATCGTTCTATAGTGGATTTGTGTTGGACTGAGGAGTCCCGTGGATTTTCCCCAGAGGTGGTGTTTTACCACGTAAAATAATTCTCTCTATGTTCTTTTATTTTATTCCCAGTATGTTTCAGGATTAATAAGCCATATCAATCATGCTATCAAAGTTTATTTTTGTTTACTTGATTATAATCTTGAATTGGCCTATTCACCCCCCTCTAGGCATTTTTAGTCATCCTACAGGTATTTTCACAACTCCTCGGTGTTGGTAGTAGAGGAATTGTGCGCGCTGGGGTCTTGCGGATTCCCATTATCTAAAGGGGTGTTCTGGGTCCAGATGCATGGGCTCCCACCGTTAAGCATGACAGTCTCAACAGTGAAAAAAATTGGGGGTTTGATTGGTCAAGTCTTGGAGGTCAACAAATCTAATGGGAGAGAATGCATTGGTCGATTTGCATGGGTTCGAATATGCTTTGATGTCCTGCAGCCGCTTATGCATGGAGCGTGTGTGGAGTTTTCAATGGAAAGGGAACGATAGGTAGACTTTCGGTACGAGTTCTTGCCTGAATATTGTCTATTGTGTGGTTGTTTGGGGCACCCTACCCTGGATGTGCAAACAGAAACTTCAAGATGTCAGGGTGGAGACTGAACCAGTGGCCATGCTGGAGTTGGAATGCCCGTTTCGGGATTTGGAAGCGCTGGAAGATTTGCGGGGCGTTTGCCACTTCCAATCGGATTTTCAAGGTATGCCAAGAAAAAAGTTGTTCTACTCGTTGTGCATTTCAATTTCATATAAGGCTTGACCAACGATGCAACTTTTTTCCATCGCCGGAAAATTACTCTGGGCACCACTTTTTGTGGATGCACGTGGTTACGCATCAGGTGGTTCTTAAATATTATTTTGGCCTAGTATGATGTTCTCGATGTCCTGAGCATAGTGGTTTGCTCGGATTGTGAGATTTGATCGTTTGACTAATCATAAGAGTTCGGCCTATTAGGAACTTTTGGATCAGAGATGATCGGACCAGTGGATCGTCTCCAACTTTTACCATCTTGTGGTTGTTGTTGCTAGGAGTGTTTAGGTTCTAACGTATCTAGAATCCGTTATCCGTACGTCTTGGATCAATGATTTTTATTTTACGTGAAGCCATCGTCTTTCGATAATGCGATCTAAGAAAATCTGGCCTTTGAATCGAGCCTCATATACGACGATGTGATTTTGGGATTGTTTGAAGTATATTGGAAGAGTAATGCTATTTGGACACACAAACATTGACACACGTAGTTGACATCCGCTGATGTGTCAATGTATCATTCGTTGAACAGAAAATGAGGAGAAAAGAAGAACAAATGATACATTGACACATCAGCGGGTGTCACTAAGTGTGTCAATGTTGTGTATCCAAATAGCATTACTCATATTGGAACTCCCAGAATCGAAATTCGAGATTGTGAGCCAGAGTCGAATTTTCATTGGTGTCAACTGAGGTGTGGGGCCATATGACCCAAATACGAACTTTATGAACAATTGGTTTCATTTGTCATGTTTTGATGTCGTCGGTACTTAGGACACAACTTTTGGAGTGTTTGGATAAGATTTGACTATTTTGAACCCCGAGTTGGTCTCATGGGCATTTTCGTCATTTTCATGCAAAATCTTGAAATTGTGCAAGGTTGAGGATTAGATTGAGGACATGATTGGTAGTGGTATTTTTGAAGTTTGAGTGTCTCAAGTGACGTGTACCTTGGTTTCATGTCAGTGAGCATTAAACCTATCTGAGCGGGGCAGGGGGTGTAAGAGCATCTACAATGGCCTCCCTAAATCACCTCCTTAGACAAATTTTAGGGAGGCATTGTAAAAATGCAACTCCAACCATGCTCCCTATCCACCTCCTAAAATAGGGAGTCCTCTAGGAGCTCCTAAATCTGAGGAGAGAGAAAGGACTCCTAGTGGCTCCCTATAATTTAATGTTACCTTTTTTAATGAGTATTTCAAATCTTTATTTAATGCTAACTATTTTTTTTTTTTTTTTATAATAGAGATGGACCAATCAAAAAAGAGTTATAGCATTTATGACTCTCCAAATTAGGGAGTATGGTTGGAGTTGATATTTTTTAGAGAGCTCCTAAAATAGCTTTCTTATATTTTTAGCTAAGAAATAGAGAGAATCATTGCGGATGCTCTAATGTGTACATATTGAGGTCCAAAATACCTAAGCGATTTTTTATTCCCGCATACAAAACAACATAAACTTTTTCTCAAACAATTTCTCATCCTCTCCTTTGTGAGAATGTGAAGGTACACATTGGAAAGTTAGAAAACCATGCAAAGGCATATAAGTAGTTGGTCTACTCCCCCCATTGCCAATTAGTTTTGAGGTGGAACTTCAACTTTCTTCATCCTTTTATCTTATCTTGGGGCGGATCCACCATGGGCACGATTGGATGTGGAGGGTTTAGGGTAACAATTTCAAGCATTTGGCTGATGTATGCGATTGAGGTCCAAACTACATAAGCATGCAATTTTTTATTCCCTTCTTAGACCACATGTGTTGGATATTGAAGGTTCAAAGAAGCATTAGATATTGTAGGGCCACCAGAACATGATTCCAATGATAATTTCCATCGCATCTCTATCCATTCCTCGATAAAAATGAGTAGCTACCGAAGATTGTGCCACTCGAATTGAAAGGGAATAAAGGTCCCTCACTCAAGTTGATGAAAAATATAAGCTGAACCACTCAAACAGATTAAAAGAATAATCACCAGGATCGACTTTTGAAGTTTGAACTACTATATATATATTAAGGGGGAGTAGCATGGTTAATCAAATCAAAAGTGAGCTAGGCCAATCGAGTGAGCAAACTAGTTTTTAAGCCTCCCATCCCACTGACAAAATGGCTCTCAGGTTCGTTGGTAAGCTGTTGGGTGTGAACCAGGACGAGCCTACATTCCATGTTAACAAGAATGAGGTTTGCGACAACACAAGCGAGGAGACCGAAGGAGTTTCCAACTTTGGCAACAAAGTTACTGGCAACGCCAAGTTCGAGGTTACTGGAAACAAAGTCAATAGAAACTCAGGAAAGAAGACTGTGGGAGTTTCCAACTTCGGCAACCGCTAAACTCTATGGCAATAAGGCAGCATGCACTTGTTGACGTACGGCCTTAAATAAGATAAATATATGTATTTGCATGTCTGAAATATAAATATAAAATAAACAGCCGAAGATTTATCAGCTTGTGTGTAGACTTATTCTCTACATATTATTTATGAGGGATACCCTTCTATTAGAATAACTATATATATATATATATCAAATAATTTTATTTGAGGGACACCCTTTAGGGTACCCTACGAATTCTATTGTAAACAAGCAGGAAAGCAAGGAGGGGTAGTACAAAATACATGGTGTCCGCACGATAATAACGTCCAGATGTCCACACGATAATAACATCCGGATGTCCGCATAGGAAAATTTATATATATATATATCATATTTAAGAGCATCATATAGTTTTCTGAGTTGGTGTGGTGTGGTATATTCCTTTATATATGTCAAACGTGAAGATCGCAAACAATTTCATAGTATTGAAAATATGAACCATTAACAAATCTGGTATTTATATCAAAATATGATCCATTACAAATCTACCTTAAAATAGACATGGTAATTGCAATGAATCAAATGGGGAATGAAAATAGTGCTACGGGCAAAGCCACACATGTAGCCTAAAGTAGTCGTAGATGCGTGGCACCCCCAAGCTCTAACATTAATTTTACAAAAGAATAAGTCGGTTGTTCAATGGATAGGAGATGAGTCTAAGGCTTCTTGAATCCATTATTACGTCATGCCCTTCTTATCACGATCTAGGGAAGCGCATGCCATCTCGGTGCTATACTCCTAAAGGATTAGTCGCTAATAAGGCTCCCTGCAATCATTTATAATTAGCCCTAATCAACCTAGTATTTTACCGATGTGGGACTCAACACGCCAACCTGGTGTGTTACACTTCCTATACGTAGCTTCGGACTTATTTACAGTCATCTTTCAAACCAATAAAAAAAAAAAAAAGGATTACTAATTTTATTGTGTTCACAAAATAATAAATTGTAATTTATGCTATAATCTAAGAGAAGACACTTTGTCAAACACTGTTGGTTAGAGGTGGCAACCGAACCGAACCGAACCACAATATTCTGGAGGAGGAGAGGAATCGGACATCGAACAGCCGAGATCGATTGGGGAATATTGGAGATCAGCGTCGAACCGAGGAGATTACAACCGATCACCATATTCTGGTCGGTTTAGGTAAGGCTGCGAGATCTGGGCTCGTCCGCGTCTTCCCACCTTTGAATATGGGTTGTCGTCGTGGCTGCACACAGAGACCAAAGAGAGAAAAGAAGAGAAGTGTGGCCCGTGTGAAGTTGCCATGTGGAAAATGGTAATTTTTTATATAAAACAAGAAAAGATAAAATAAATCAGCCCCTTTCGGTTTGGTTTTCTGCTGTCTCTAGAAAAGTCAAATTGCCTTGAAATTTCAAGTCCTGTTCGGCTGGTTTCCTTCTAATTTCTCCTTTTCTATTTTTCTTTTTTAAAAAAGGAACAAAACAACCAAAACCGAGAAAATAGTAATTCACCATTGTTTAAAAAAAAAATAATAATAAAGAATACACTTTCATGTTTTTCTCCCATTTTTGTTCTATTTATTTCTTCTCAACTTATCCAGCATAACTAACTCACATGCATTGTAAGTGTTAAGTTATTACTTGTTTAAAATAAAATTTATACATTTTATTGTCTCATTTTTTTAATTTAATACATGTTATTTATGATATTTGGACTTAGAACCTCCTTCATCAAAGTGAAAATTACGTGAGAAGCAAGATGTCATACAACCAATGGGGCTACGGACGGATCATGTCGCATGTTCTAGTCTTCGGCAAGGGGGCCTCTCATTTTGGTTGGATGCAGGGGCGGCCCTGGGTGGTGCAAGTGGCACCACCGCACAGGGCCCCGAATTCTTGAGGGCCCCCGAAAAAAAATTTGTTTATATTATATATATATTAATATTTTATAAATTGTATATATATTACAGCATGCCAAACATTTGCATAATAGTGTGTATAGTGGAGTTGGCTGCAACGCATGTTCACTTAACAAAAGCGCCTAACTTCGATTCCCATCAAAGTCCATCGATTAGCCTTTTTTTATACTATTTTTGCATTATTACAACAAGCTCTACATAATTATAAATAAATAAAAACAGAAAGCCTTAAAAAAAGAAAAAAAAGAAACATCGAAGCTTAGCTAACCACAGAAGTAGAGTATATATATATATATATATATATATATATATATACTAGCCTCTCCGCACGTGCTTCCGCACCTGCGAGAGGCTTCTTTTTAAAAAATTTAAAATTTATTTTAGAATTAAAAAAAGATAATGGGTAGTTGTTTTCCATAAAAATAGGATCAATTATCCGATTTTTTTTTAATTTTAATTTTTTTAAATATGAAAAAGTGTGAATTTACCATATTATCCTCATTTAATTAATAATTTCAATTCTTAATGTTTGCATTAACCAAGGGCATTTTCTGGTATTTTGAATGTTTCACCATTCTCTGCCTTTTGCTTTATATATATAGATATATATATATATATATATATCCCCAAAACACTTTCTACACCCCCCCTATCATTCTTAAAATAAAAAAAATAAAAAATAAAAAATAAAAAAAGTTTTCTCCTCCAAGATAAGTACTCTCTTCATTCAAAAAAAATAAAACAAAACAAAAACAAAAACTTCATAGTTTCTTCTAGTTCTCTAGTACGTAATAATCATCATTCATCAATCTCTCTTTGGTTCTTTTTTCAATCATGTGACAATTTTTGTTATTATTTCAATTTCAGGAATTTCAACACCAAAAAAAGAAAACCCTAATTCCTAAATTCATAAAGACCATCAAAATCAAATAGTCAGCTTCAAATCTCAATTCAAATTCAAGTATATATCTAAAATTTCAATCTATTCTATATATTACATGACTTATTTTATTAAATTATTATCATGTTGGTGATTGGTTATATGAGAATATAGTTTTTAGAAATATTTATCAATTTCTTGCTGGGGTTTTCTTCCAGGTTATAGGGGTTTGGAATTTTTCTTTGTTAATGACATTTGTGTGCAACTACTCTTTAATTTGTGATTGCCAATTTTTTTTTCCTATTTGTTTGTACAATATCTGGCCAAGCACTCCCAAACACTCCCAAGCCAAAGGGAAGGGAGTCCCACATCGACAAAACACAAGAGGAGGAGACTCTCCATTCTTTATAAAAGGAGACCTCTCCCCTTCAAGAAAGGGGGAGAGAGTGGGGCAGGCTATTTGGGCCTCATGGGCTTACCCATGAGCCCATTTACAAGCCCACGGATAATTGGCCTTCAGCTAGATCCTCAGTCATCGGCTATCAGCCTTCGGCCATCAGCCATCAGCCTTCGGTATTCTTCCTCTTCTCCATGGGTCAAACCCTATGTGCATTGTATACAACATTATCATAATGAGAACATACTTCTCCGCAGACGTAGCCCATTATTCGGGTGAACCACGTATATCTTGTCTTCTGTATGCATGTCCATTTATCTACCGAATGCTCTTACATACTGAGGGTCCTCACCTTCAACATCCACCTTATCTTTAAGTTGGCCTACTTACTACTCGTCTAGTTTTAGCGCAAACACTATTAAACATAGATTGCTTATTGGAGGTAGCAAGGGACTTTATAGGGGCACAAGGAGCTTATTTTTGTACCAAACATACTAATATTTAACTTTATCAAATGGAAACATTTAAATTTTTATGAATTTGATTTCGGATGGTCATGACATGTTTATTGATGGTGACTTTTAGTTATATAAAAAATTGTTCATGACATTAAGTTATGTTAAATTTTTATTTATAGTATTTTTGTATTAGATTATGTGAGGCCCCAATTTAAGTTTCACACAGGGCCCTCAAAATCTCAGGGACGGCCCTGGTTGGATGATGGGCCTCCTTGGCTTCTTGATAGTCTTCATGATGATTGTCCTGATTTATAATTTGGAATTTGACTCTTCAGTCAGTCAGTAGTATGTATGGTACATTTTCCTACCTTATGGTTTTATCTCTATCGTGATTTTCCTTAGAAATGTTTTAACAAGGCCACTTCACTTCAACATGCTGTCCGCTTTGTACCGATTTCGTGATGTTTAATGAAATCTCTCTCAAAAAGTGAAAATTATGTGTAACCACACGATATGGTCATTGGCATATCCACTGAGATTTGTGGATGGAAAAGAAGTCGCCCATCATGTAAAGGATTCTATTGAAAAAACAAATTCTTTGGTTAACCAATCAATTGTTTCTTTGAATTCACGTAAGCTAGCTGATGTAACAACTGAGACTCCAAAAACTAACCATTTTAAAGTCCAACTTTATAGCAAAATACATTTTTTTTCTAAAGAAATCTCTCACCTCCCTTAAGCCAACAATGGTGGGATATCATACATTTCATTTTGCTCTGTAATCTTCTTTAGGAAAAAATAGACACTCAACAGTTGGGCCACTAAAAAGAATTAGTAAATTTGGTATAGAATTTGTTAAACTACTAATTTTAAATAAAATTTCTATATGTTATCATCTTATCTTTTGTTTAATAATTGTCATTAATTTTAATACAAGCGATAATCCAAACTACAAGGAGAGGGTGGTTTTTCACACACATACTATCAAGGTGCCATGGGGGTTTGAACCTGAGATCAAGGACCGGAACCATGAATTTGTTTAGGGGTGGACTAATATTTTATCAATTCAATAAAATTGCCACTATTCATTGAGTCTATCGATTCATCATTACCTCTAAAAGCACAAGCTTGAAATGTACGCCACCGAACACTCTCAATTATTTCCTTGAGCCGTAGCAGTTTCTTCAAAATTTGCTCTTTCAGTTGTTTTGAATAACTTTCTCAATCTGTTAAGAAGATTTCATTAAGTCCTCAGCACATCTTACACATTTGTTAAGTGGTGAAGATGGACCTCCAACGTGAAGCAAAAATGCACAATTTTTTCCTTCATTAACTATTTTCCAATTGTTGAATCCATCAGTAATTAGTGCAAATCCACTTACTGCATTTTTTTTTCAAAAACAAAACATGGTAAACAATATACCTTATATGACGAAGAAGAATACTCTGACCATGGAAACTGTGAAAACCATGAATATTGAAACCGACGTTTCTGTTTCCAGAACGAAGTCCTTGGATACTCCAAAAGTTTAGGTGGATAAGGCTCCAATTTGATTTATGGGCTATTCATAAATTGCAATGCGGATTTCCATGGATCCCGTTCTAAAGAAGTAGCATCAAATTCTTTAGGTCCAACTATTTGAGATTTGAGATGAGTAGGTTCTTCCAGAATTGAAGTATCATTATCACTTTTTTTGAAGAATTAATCAATTGTTTTTCTCCTCTTTGTCGGTCTATTAATATTATCATCAACATGTGATATTACGTCAAACAAGAAATACTATAAACCTAGAAGCAATGCAAATGCAATCCAACTGCAATCCAACTGCAGCCAAGGAAGCCAATATTTAACAATAATATTCATTGTACATAATATCAAGATTTATTGTACAGAAAGCCAAAAAAAAAAAGCAATAATATTTATTGTACCGGAAGCTGAGCGTATTGCAATGTTGGTGGAGTTTCAAATCACCTTAATTTGTCAATACCTATAGTAGAAATACATATAATATAAACCCAAATATTTAGAATAACATTTTATCATTCTTTAGTAAATACACAGCATAAGCAAATAGATTGAAAATTACCATCAAGTTTATCTTGAGAGGAAATAAAGTGAAAGCCCCTATGATTCTTTATTGCCTCTTTATCAAAGTTCAAAAAGATATGAGATACTTTTTTGGTGGCCAAGAGAAAATAAAACTGAGGGTTGTTTTGTTAGGCCAAACAAAAGCCAAAAAATAGAGTTTAAGGTTAATTGGAAAAATTCGACCAAAAGAAAAAAAAAAAGGTTAATAGGGGAAAGAGCCATTGGGGTGAAGAGATATTATTTAATAACAATATTTTTTATTTATTAGCTTATTGTATTAAAGTCAACATAAAAAGCCCACCTTGCACTCGGCTACAGCCCATTTGACCCTAAGCACAATTTCGTCTTTGTTTGAGACAATTAATCTTCAAGTTAAGTCTCTTTTTTATTGGCTACTCTGTTGATATAATTTATGTTGATTAGATTTGTTCGAACATGATAGCCATCATGTATAGGATTATAAAACAATAATATAATATATACATCACCAATGTGAAATAACAATTTTTTTTTATTAATCAATCAATTGCCTCTTTGAATTTATTCTGGATTGAGGTCCTACGTAAGCAGTTCTTTATTCCCTTCTTAGACCAATGCATGCAGATGTTGGATATTGAAGGTTGAAAGGAAGCATTGGAGAATGAATGTAGGGCCACCAGAACATGATTCTAATTATCCAAGATGATAATTTCCTTCTGAACTACTTACTATAAATATGAAGAGGGAGAAGCAGTTTGAGGTTCTATGTTGTTTACCTTAAAATGTCCAAACCTTAGGCCTGAGATTGAATGAATTGCGAGCGTGTCTGCTAGCAGTGTAAAAAACCTGTAATAGACTTGGAAGAATTAAGTAACTTGTGCACCGAGAAACTATCTTAAAATCAAATGATTGTGAATTGGAAGGGGAAATAATCCACTAAGGGCTTGTTTGGTAGGGAGGACTAGACTAAACTAGACTAGAAAAATGCGTACATTTCATGTGCATTGAAGGCATAATGTGTTGCCTAACTTGGAGGAAGAATGTGGACTATCTATAAGAGGTTGATGACTAAAACTTATCCCCCTAATCCCCTTGTAAATGGTGAGGAGATTATGAAGGATAAGTTTTAGTCATCAAGCTCTTATGATAGTCCTCCTACATCCTCCAAGTTAGACAACAATATCCATATTATGCCTTGATTGCACATGGAATGTAGGCATTTTGCTTGTCTAGTCTAGTTCAATCTAGTTCTCCCTAACAAACAAGGCCTAAAGGTTCTTTTCTATGCCTCAAGACAAATGAGGACTTCAATATTTCTCTAATACAAAGGAAAGGAATACAATGACAAATAATGAGTAAACAAAAGGAATCAGATCACTGGATCGATCAGAATTGGGACTACTACCACCTAGGAACACTTTTGAATCCATTAGAGGCTTGAGAGGTTGGCAACAGTCGAGGGATGATGTCAGAACTCACACTATGATCAAGCACAGTGCCTTCAATTGATGTACATCAATTGGAAATCGATACTAGAGTAGGGTTTGGTAGAGCAATTATCAATAAAAAAGTATGCCTTGATAAATAGGGTTCGTCTCAATTGTTGTTGAAAAGTTGTGTGTATTCTTCTTCTTCTTTTATCAATTTGCTGACAGGACCTGCCCCAAATTTCTCGGAATCCGTGACGGATCTTGTGGTATTTTCGACATCAAACTGATTCCGAGCCCACTTACTAACCATAGCCTCTTCTCCAAATCAAAGGAAAAAAGGGTTGAGACTTTTTGCCGAAATTTCGGCAGTCTCCCCATAAAAAACGAACTTTCTCAAAAACTTTCAACCTGTTAAACACATAAAAATAATCTCAACAGCAGCATGCACAATGTAAAAACATGCAATTTACATAATAGGCCTCCAGCCTTATATCCAACCCTAGCATGAGCGATAACAGAGCAAATCTAGAGAAATTCAGTTTACAAACGAAATTAAGATTCAACGGGAATCGAAACAAATAAAAGTTATCCTACAAGATTTCGGGGCTCGACAGTGCAAGTCTTGGTTCGGTTGTTCAACTCAGCACAAGCTACTGCCTGGGGGGCACAAAACAGAAAACTTGTTAGTGGACAAAAACAAAGTTTTATTATATTTGAAAACAACATACTAACCCCACAGTTTGGAAAACGATGCTGAAAACATGCAATAAAAACCCGATATATATTTATATATAGTCCATTAAAACTAAGGTAAGACCCAAACTCACTCAACACCTTTCCTTTTTTCAACCACATGGAAGAATCCTCAATTGACCATGTAGCTAGGGAACGAGCTGTCCAACCGGGGGACTGGGCTCACCAGAACGTACAGCAGAATCCTCAATATTCGTAAGTTTGTGACAAGTCCTACGCGCGCAGACTAACCCTGCTAAGGGTCTACGAAACACCCCGTCAAGGGTGCCTGGGTTCTGACATATCCAAGTATCCCATAATTCCAAGTATCCAATCCAAGTATTCCAAAACCGAGGAGGTATGTAGGGTAGTGCCTTAAGCACTACAGAGTAATATAAACCACAACCCAAATCCCATTCCATAAACTCTTTCCAACAACCCCATGTACCCAACACGTATCCAAGTATAGTTAGTAACTCTCAAAAATAGTATATATCAATTCAAGATAATCACAATCTACAAATATCCAAATATATTTCCAATACTTTTATAACCATATTATATTTCCGCATTAAATATATAATAAGCTCAATAATCATATAACTCATTATGCATAGTTTTGTGTCTTGAAAATAATGATTATTATTTAAAAACAAAGTCCACTCACATATAATCCAAAGCTGCTTGACCATGAGAGGGTTCCGTCTATTGAGTACGAGGAGCTTGAGTACCTATTGAAGAATACAAAGACTAGATTAATTAAAATACTTAGAACGAGAACTTTAAAATAAACTCCTAGTTTTCATTGGATTCAAAGTGTGTGTACGACGAACAGGGAGTTCCTAAGGTCCAACTACACGTTTTGAATTGTGTAATAACCTCGGAAGACGCTCGGTCAACCGAGTGGTCAAACTTCCCCAAGTTGGTCAACTGGGCCCGCGGAGCCCACAACCCCTGATTTCCGATCAGAAAGTTCCTACGGGTTCAACGAAGTCTACTAAACACGTCCTGCAAGTTTGGTCCAGATCGAGCGGTCAGATCGCTCATGATCGCCCGATCGGATGGTTATCGTTTAACGTAATCTTTGAATCATTGATTCAGAGTATCCGGGACTCTGATTCTCGATCTGTGAGTTCCTACACGATGCTAGAGGTACCTAGATCAACATATTTGGAAACGGAGTTGATCCAACGGTCCGAACATATCGAACCCGGATTAAGCCTAATATGCGTAAATCCAATTGACCGTCAAACGATAACCAAATTCAAATACGAGCATACCGTCGTGCTCGGGACAATATGGGGAACATTTTAGAACCAAATGGGCCCATGGACCAAGCGCCGCCACACTCGCCTGCAGCGCGTAGGTGGCTTGAGAAAATTCCGGCGATCGAAAAATTCTCAAAACACCAAACAATATCTATACCTACGTGTTCGTGACAACTAGGGGAGCATTTTTGGTTCTTGGACCACGGCCAAAAAGTGGCCGGAGCTAGCCGGATCGAAGCAGGAAACATACGATTTTGACCAAAACTTCCCAGCCTCGATACGGCGGCGACAGCCACCAACGCTGTTGCGCAACCTAGGGGGAAAGCAAGAGGGAGGAGAAAGCTACATGTTCCAAGTGATGGCGCGACTCGAGGTGGCTAGAAACTTCGCTGACAACGATGGCAGTTTCTGCCGTTTCTTCCCATCGATACAGCCACTAGACGCCGAGTTTTTGGTCGGAGAAAAGGGGTGGGCTGGGTAGAGAAGAGAGAGACGAAGAGTTTACAAGTGGAGGCATCGGAATTGGTGGCCGGACGCCGACGATATCACCGTTTGAAAATCTGGTTGTTCGCGGAGGAGAGAGAGGCTGTCCAGGGAGGAGAGAGAGTGAGACGCGCGAGAGTGATAATTGATCGGGTATTTAGGGTTAAATGACAATTTTTGAAATTACCTGTTAGGGTTTAGGGTTTTCTGACCTTTCCGGGTTCGTTATAACTCAGAATTGAGCGTGCCGCGCGTCTACAAACTCGTATCGACGAGCTCGACGCAACGGTACCATTCAATTCCCCAAAAATGACCCTATCCTAAGGGCAAAATTGTAATATCATAATTAAATAAATTAAATGATTTATATGAATAATTAAAATTGGGTCAGGGTGTTACATTTGCCATCTTTGGCGAGAAGATAATTACTACTTAATATTTATTTTCTTCCACATAAAGCTAATATTGGTCATATTTTGGCCATATTAAATTATTTTATAAATCTAGGAAATATTATCTTGCATTCCAAGCAAGTCAAAGATAATTTATAAGATTTTCTCAACAAAATCAAGACAATTTTTTAAAAAAAATATCTCAAATTTTCCCATATTTGACCTAGATCACGTATTTTGTCTATATATGGAAAGAACTAGTGTAAATTTTTGGTGTGAACACATATGCATCTGCCTAGATCTCATGGAAACTACCAAGCCGGAGTACAGTAGGGACAGAGGAAATTTCTCGTGGAGCGGTTAAATGTGTAGAGATCATAAAGAACACCAACGGCAAAAGTACTCTGATGAGCCGACACTGTCACTGAGGGATGAAAGCTAGGGGAGCAAATGGGATTAGATACCCCATTAGTCCTAGCCATAAACGATGATATATATTTTTTGTCTAGTGGTTGTATAACATAAGCAGGAAAGGATTCTACAACAATAAAATTCTTAGGGCACGTGATTTCCAATGACAAAATCCATGTTGATCCTGGCAAGATTGAAGCAATTTTGAAGTGGGAATGACCACAGAACATGACGGAGATAAGAAGCTTCCTCGGATTAGTTGGTTACTATCGAAGGTTCGTGCAAGATTTCTCCAAGATCGCCAGCTCTATAACTCGCTTAACCAAGAAAGGCATGAAGTTCGAGTGGAGCGACAAATGCGAGAAGGCGTTCGAGGAGCTCAAGAAGAGGCTAAGGACAGCTCCTATACTCATACTATCCAATGACAAAGAGTCGTACGAGGTTTTTACTGATGCCTCTGGAGAAGGACTCGGATGAGTGCTGATGCAGAACAGACGAGTAGTCAATTATGCATCCAGACAACTAAAAAACCACGAGAAGAACTACCCATCACATGACTTCGAGCTCGCTGCGGTGGTTTATGCCTTGAAGACTTGGAGTTGTTATCTGTATGGACAAAAGTTCACTGTCTATTCAGATCATAAGAGCCTCAAGTATAGCTTTACACAACGTGATCTGAACCTGAGACAGAGAAGGTGGATGGAGTATCTCAAAGATTACGACTTCGAATTGGAGTACCATCCAGGAAAAGCAAACGCTGTTGCAGATGCCCTGAGTAGAAAAACTCAAGGAATCTTGACGAGCCTAATGCTAGCAAATCAGGAAAATTTCAAAATAATTGAGGAATTCAATTTGGAGATGCACCCAAATGGTGTCATGACGAGTTTGCAACTGGAGTCTCAATTGGAGCAGGAAGTAATCCTTAAGCAGAACGAGGATCAACGGTTGCAGCGGTGGCGACAGAAGATAAGCAAGAGAAGCTTCGGAGGACTAGAAGATTCATTCCAATGGTGGACTAAGGTTCAAAAATAGAGTGGTTGTACCTAATGTCCCCGAAATCAAAAGAAAGGTTTTGGATGAGGCACACCGCACTCGCTTCTTAATGCATCCTAGAGGTACCAAAATGTACAAGGACTTGAAAAGGCAATATTGGGGGAAAAGAATGAAGCTAGAGGTGGCTAAATATATTACTGGGTATGAGATCTGCCAACAAGTGAAAGCAGAGCATCATAAGCCATCAGGAATGATACAACCACTCCCTATTGATGAATGGAAGTGGGATCTCATCACCATGGATTTCGTAACATATCTTCCTAGATCTTTAAAAGGCACAACGGTGTTTGGGTCGTTATTGACAGATAAACCAAATCTACACACTTTTTACCAGTCAAGATGAACTCGAAGGTCGATTACTTCGTGAAATTGTATATGGAATGGATTGTTCGAGTACACGGAGTTCGAAAATCGATTGTTTCATATAGAGACCCACGATTTACCTCTCGTCTCTGGAAGCAACTACAGACGAAACTTGGTACTCGACTTGACATGAGTACAGCTTATCATCCTCAGTCGGACTAGAAATTTGAGCGAGTCATCCAGATTTTGGAGGATATGCTACGAGTATGCATATTGGATTTTGGTGGTGAGTGGAGCAAATATCTTCCACTGACTGCGTTTGTTTACAAAAACAGCTACCAAAGTACCATTAAGATGGCTCCCTATGAAGCACTTTATGGACGAACAGGTGGTTCACCACCAAGGTATTAAATATCAATATTATCGGCGATATTTCGCAGATAATATCATTTTTTTGAGGTGGAGATATTTTAGCACATATCCACTTAATTATCGTCAATATATCGATAATTTCCTTTATGTTCATGCATTATTTGGGCAAGCAAACACGAGTTGACGACGAAGATCTTACAAGAACCTGTAGAAGAGAGATTGCAATCAGTTTACCGAATTAGAATGAACAGACAGCAATTCTAGAGCTCCAATTGGATTCCACGAGAAAGACAAGAAGAGAAAATGAAAATCGAGCCCTAATTCTTCATTTTCTATTCTTTTCCTTGGGTTTCTCAGCCACCAAACGGATTTAATAGCATCGAGGCTTACAGAGAAAGAGAGCGAGAGAGAGAGAAACTGTGAGACTGATGCAGAGAGACTGAGAAGGTTGGAGCGGAAATGGTTGTTAAGAGAGAGAGGTGATGGGCGCGTGATGGGCGTGTATATGTTTGTTTTTCTGCAACTTCAAAACAAAGGAAAGGAAGGGGTTAAGAAATGTGAAGTCAGTGCATGACATATTTTAGTTGAACAAGCAGTTGTCCGCTAAAATGTGCAAATAGTAAAGTCAATTGGGCTTAATTCAATTCTATTGGTTAGACAACATCACCACTTTTTTAAAAAAAAATAAAATAAAATAATGAAATAGGTGGGCAAAAACCCAAAGACAACATCAAGGTATTAGATATTGATATTATCGGCGATATTATCAAGTGTAATATATTGTAGTAAATTATTATAACTAAAAAATTATGGTGTGTTTAATTTTCTTTCACTAATTACTACATATTTTCTAAAGTCACAATGTTTGTCAAGTTGCTACATAATGAACTTAAATCACTCAAACCCACCATGCCATGCATTTCCTTCCAATTTTTTGTGATAAAATAATAGACAATTGACTAAGTAAACATCCTCTAAAGTTTCAATAAATATTTCCAAGTTTTTCTCACAATTTCCGTGATTTTTATTCAATTTTTATCGATATCGATATTTCCTCGATATTTCCATCGATATATCTGTGTTTTTGGACCACCGATATTTCCGAAACTCTCGATATTTTAGACCTTGTTCACCACTATGTTGGGTTGAAAATGAAGAAAGAATTGTCTTGGGCCCTGATATTATTAGAGAGACGACAAAGAAAGTAAAGTTAATTTAGAGTCGTCTGAAGACAGCCCACAGTAGGCAGAAGTCTTGTGCTGATCAGAGGAGAAAGCCTTTTAAGTTCTCTGTTTCTGAAAGTAAGCTCTCAGAAAGGACTTCACCGTTTTGGTGTACGTGGAAAATTGGCACCCAGATATATGGGACCATTCAAAGTGATAGAACGTGTCAGAATTGTTGCTTATAAATTGGAGTTGCCGTCACAAATGTCATACATACATAATGTCTTTCATGTTTCTCAGTTGAAGAAAAGTGTACATGGTGCTCAACAAGTCATGACTTGAGACAACTTGCCTCTGCAGAATGATACGTCGTATGTGGAAGGACCAATTGCAATTTTGGCCTATGAAACTAAACTTAGGAATCGACGTGTACCACTTTTCAAGGTTCAGCGGCAACACCATGGAGTTGAAGAAGCAACTTGGGAACTCCAGTCCGACATGAGAGAAAAGTATCCACACCTATTTGAGTTGTGTGTGTGTCTAGAGTAAATCTCGAGGAAGAGATTTTTTCTAAGGAAGGTAGAATGTGACACCCTGACAAATTTTAGAATATTTTTACACGCACAGTAAAAATTGCAAGGTCCATTTTGAGGTAAGTGGCATTTTTTTCCAAGTAAATATTGCCATTATGTTTGAGAATGACTTAATTCCGAAATTTTGAAGTTAGAATTTTGGTGTTTTAACTTCATAGAAAAATAGTAGACGTCGATACGAGCTTGTGATATTTTTCGGAGCTCAGACGTATTTTTAGTGAATTTTCGAATTTGGAAAATAGGAAAAGAAAATAGATTTGACACATGGCATTTTCTAACTGGTTGGAATACATCACCATGCCACATGTCAACACCTGATTGGTTGGAAGACTTGGAAGACTTGGAAGACTTTGACTCACATAGGTTCACTAGGGTGTATAGTACTATTATGAGAGCTTGTCTCATCTAAGCCATTAATCTGATTCTAGATCAGATTTGGACCGTAGATCAAAATCAAAGACTTTTGACTTGATCTAGGCCTTTGGATTGGTTGTTGGGAATGCATCTGGGCCTCCGAATTAAATATTCGAATCGATCTAAGCCATCGGGGATTTCTATAAATACCCCCCTATCTCTCATTTTCTTCACACTAAAAATTCAGTTTTCCTCTCTTTCTCGCCTTCTCCTCCATTAGAGTTACTATTCCTACATTCTTTGGAGTTACTCTTCACCCAAATTTTACTATTCACTTCTCGTACGAAGTATAAGCCGTTTCCTATTCATTCCGAGAAGTCACTATTCACGTTGAATTTCACTATTCATTGCTACACCAATCAAGGTAATCTCTACTCTCTACCTCATATTCTATTCATTTTAATTCTGTATTTCTATTTCCTAAGTGTTACTCTGCCCAATTTAAATTGATCAAATACTCAATTCATATTATTCTGTTACTCTGTCTGTTTGAAATCTAAACAAACTAGATAATCTTATGATCATTTTCCTTCTATAATTCTTGAACCAAATTATACCTATTCCTCTGGTCCATGTGTATGAACAACAAAGTATTATTTAGACTTTAACTTTACCGTACCGTGAATTGTATTGTTTACGGACTAGAGACGGAACTACAAGGACTATTGGGACATTTTTAGACTTTTCAGAAAGTACAAGGACTATTTTGAAATTACTTGGAACTCTAAGGAATTATAAGGACAAAGTTGTAATTTGGATTAAGTTTAGGGACCAAAGTGTAATTAAAGATAAGAAAAGTGACTAAAGTGCAATTAAGGATTTTTTTGTATTGTTTATGAATGTTGGATTGTGATTCAGTTGCTCAAGAGTGGCTAGTTTGAGTTCGAAGGTGCATAGGGCAAGTCAGGCTTGAGCTTTGGATTCCAGGTAGGGGGACTCACTCCCGAACTTGTATTTTTGTGTGTATGTATGACATAGTAAGTATCGTTGTGTGCGAAAGATGCACTGTTTTTGGATACCATATTGTTTGGTTTTATGGATGCTTAGCTTTGAATTTCCAAAGTTTTTGGAGGGTACACACCTGCGGGCATTATCCTTGACGTTCTGAGGCTAAAAGGGGCATAGCGACTTCCTTGGGTTTCGATTCCCTAAACCTCTAGAGAGGTTACGTGGACAGACTTTACCAATACCCTTGTGTGAGGTTTAGTCAATGAGGTGTAGCCGGTAAATGGACACTCTCGCTACCATACTAGGTAAGTTGGTTATATTTTTATTCTGGTAAGGGTAGTTGGCCTTTAAGGATCGGTTGTCACACAAGCATATTATGGGTACCCAGAAAACATTTGCGAAAGTTGTGTGAGTATGCCAACTATTTTTGGATCTTATATTTATATGTTTTTCTTGAACACTACTATGTTGTTTCGCTATCTATTTTCAAACCTGGCCAGGAGTCCCCTTGCTGGGAAAATGAATGTATGTGATGCTCACCCCTACTTTTCCATGTAGATTACAATCTTTGAGGTCACTTGGTGTTGTTATGGACATATCAACACTTTGGTTCCTGTACCTCATCATCTCTAACAGGTCGTTGTTTCCCTTCCTTAAAGCTGAGGATGCCTCTTGTTCGTTTCCTCCATCTGTATAAATTCTGGATGGTTGGTGTGTATTTAATCTTTATGGTTTGTAAAATAACTTTTTGAGGTTACTGGTACTCTTCCTTGACCTCTGGGTAAGTTTCTCATCAATAAAGTTTGTATAATGTTTTATCCATTTTTCTGTTGTTATTTACAACTCTAATCCAACCCGTTTTATTTAATTAAATGGCTTAGCATATTTTGGGAATCTTGGGAGTATAACCCTCAGATCTAGGTGTTATATTTTTGGGATCCTTAAGGTACGTGTCGCTGTCACGTGTCTCGATTTTGGGGCTTGACAAACACTCTCAGACAAACCAAAGAGAAAACCAAGTTTTCCAAAATGGTGCAATGAAAGTGGTGACAGATAAAAACTTCATATCATTAAACAAAAGTTTGAGAAATAAATAAATTTCAATGAAAGCCCCAAAAGGAATTCAAGAACCCACGAACTCATCTCCCAAAAAGCAAAACCTAATTTATCGTACCGAGATGAATCCGTAGATACGGAGTGAGCTCAATTCGGACTTGAAACGAAAAAGATACGATTGAAAAATCATCGAGGGCATAATTGAAATTATTTCAAAATTAATTTGGATAAAAATCAGAATTTCTTTTTCTTTTTCTCATTTCTCTCTCTCTCTCTCTCTCCCTTCCCTCTGCGACAGACCCGACTCCTCCCTCTTCACTCTGCAAAACCTCCAGTCACCGCAGCTGACCACCGTTGACCACCAGATCGGTTAGGTTAGAACCGCCACCTCCTCCTCTCACTTCCCTGGCCAGCACAGCTCCTGGAACCGTCGAGACTCGTCGGAAAACGCAGAAAAGTCACCGGAAAATCGCGAAACTTCACGGCCTTCGATCGCCGCCGTCCGGCCACCGTTTCCGACGAGGTATGGTTTCTCATCTACTTTTCGTGCTCTAGCTAGCTATTGGGTAGGTTTTGGCTGATTTCTAGATTTAACAACTCGAATTCAAACCCTAAAATCTGCCGGTTTTCAATTTAAAATTCCAGCCACTTCTGTCGAGAATTTGGGGCATGCCTAAGAACATAAGAGACTCCAAATTAGGGGTATTACCTAGGGTAGGAGTTTGGAGCCAAGATTCTAAGTTTTTCCAGTCACCTGAACAGTGATCAAGCCACCCACGCACTGCCGGCGCGTGGGGCTGCGTGTGGACAGTCCGGCAGAGGTCACATTTTATCCTAAAATGATCCTTGTGTTGTCACGAGCACGTAGGAGTTTACGGATCTCAATTTGGATATCGTTTGGGCCTCGAACGAATTAGACATATTCTGTGATTATCGGGTTTGATGTGTTTGGACCGTTGGATCAAACCCAATTTCACGTATGTTGTTCCTGGTATTCCTAGGATCGTATAGGAACTCGCGGATCGTGAATCGGAGCCCGGATGTTCAGAATCATCAATTTAAAGTTTTGACCGTTCGGTTGACCGAGTGTCTTCCGAGACTTTTCCAGCGCTTGAAACCTTTAGTTGGACCTTAGGAACGTCTCGTTCCTCGTACTAAAGAGCAACCCGGGAAATTAGGATTTTACTTTAAAGTCTTCTTTTGAAGTGTTGGATTTTAATATCGTGTTCGTATTCTGAAATAGGTATTCCGACTCCACCTACACAGCAGGCAGGACCCTCTCAGGGTCACGCAGCTTGGGATTACTTGTGAGTGGACTTTGTTTTCAAATAAATAGCATGGTTTTATCTTGGAATTTGCATGCATAAGAATTAAGGATTCATTGAAAGTCAACTTGTACTTTATAGTGAAACTATTATTTTCGTGAAAGTATTTGGGATATTTATGGGTTTTGGCATTTTAAGTATCTTGAGTATATACAAATGATATTTGAGAAATTACTACCTATCTTGTTGGGTTGTGAGTGGGAAGTACGGGGTTGTTGTTATGAGATGTGGAAAGATGTGAGTATAGATTGTCGGTTTGAAGTGCTATAAGCACTACCCCGTGTACCTCCCCCTAGATTTGTAAATGGATTATGGAAATGTGAGATACTTGGAAATGTCGGAACCCGGGGCATACCTTAACGGGGTGTCGCTGTAGACCCTTAATTGGGTAGTCTGCGCACGTAGGACGGTTCCAGGCGTACGGGTCTTGATTCTTCGTCTGTACGTGCTGGGTTGGAGTGTCAGTCCCCCAGTTGGACGACTCATCCCTAGCCACATGGATGTTTGAGGCCGGATAAGTGTGAGCTAGTCAACAATCCCCTGTTGGATTGTTTCCCCGGTACAATTAGGTGTGTCGTATACATATTGTTGAGGCCCAAAAAATCCATGGTTGGGCCCGAATAAATTCCTAGCCCAAGACGATATATTATTGGAAAAGGACCCGATTTGGAATACACAAAAGTCTGGCATGCACAAGCCACATGCCATGCCAGGTAAAATCCGTCATGCTAGAAACTGATATCAAAATTATAAAAATGCATTTAGCCTTGCAAATCCATGCCAATTATCCTATCGAGAGCCATAATTAAAAGCGTGCCAAGCAACGTGCCATGCCAAGCGGGAAATTATTATTTCACACCCAATCGCGCTACAAGCTTAAGTGGGCCCAAGCCACTCAAATGCCCGGGGCTTGCTTGAGTGGGTTGTGGTATGGATGGTAATAAATCAACATGAGGCCCATTGATGGGCCAAGAAATGGAAGCCCCGAGTCGCTTGGGAGTCTCGGGACTCAAGCCCATTTCTTAGGCCCAAACATGTGGGTGAGCACAAGAGGAAGAAATAGCCCAGTCAAAATAGCTTATGGACCTTACCAAAAGCCCAAACGTTTAATAAAAATAGCCCAATCAAAAATAGCCCAATCAAAAAATAGCCTATTGACTCAACCAAAAAACCCACTTACTTAATGAACCATCTTGGCCCATACAGTTACCCCAGCTGGTTGGGAGAACAAAAGCCACAAAGGGGGAGGTCTGAAGACTTATTGAACAAAGCTGCTGGAGGTTCCAGCACATGGGGGGAGCAAGTTCCAAGCAAGAAACATTCAAGGAACCAAGGGGTATTAGCTTGTGAGCTGCCAGAAGCACCCTTTGAACCAGCATGTATATCCACTTCCTTTCCCTCATCAGATCTAGCCATGGAAGGAGGAATGAAAGAAGAAGAAAAATAGCTGAAAGTGGGAGTCTCCCACTGAAGCTGCTGCGGGAAAGGGGGGCCTTGAGCTCCCAAAATTCCTAATTTCGTGCAAATAGATAGAGGCAATTTCACTAAGATAGGAAAGTCAAGGGAGGAGAGAAGAAAGGGGGAGGAAAGCTTAGCTAGATGAGGAAGAAACCATTAGGGTTTCTTGGAGAAGAACAAATCCCAGCAGCTATAAATAGGGCCTCTTCTACTCAACAAATCAACACAACCCACACTCAGAGAGCAAGCTTTCTCTCTTACCTGCAAAAATCTAGCCATCACGTGCACTATTCACCCTTCTTCTCCATCTTCCTTTTTTGGCAGACAGAGTATCTGTTAAGCTGCCGGAAGAGCATTGTTCTTTATTTCTCTATTCTTAGCCAAATCTCCTACAAACCTCTCCTTTCTCACCTTAACACTTTCCTTTCCCCCCTAAGAAAGCCTAAATTTCCCCTCAGTGCTAAACTCATGTTGATTTTGCTTCCATGCCACATGCCTCTCATGCCAAGCTCAAAAGTTTATCTGTAAGCATGAAGAAATTACCTGTAAGTTGCTATTGTTTTGGTTGGTGAAGGTAACCAAAATACTTCCTAAGGCCCTGCTGCCCTTTCGAAGCATTTTGGGGCTTAATTTTCGAACTCAGACAAAGGGGACAATTTCATCAATCTACCCTTTACGGCAGCCTAACCCATTTACAGCTGCCGGAGGAAAAAGTCCCCTACACCTATATTCTATCTCTTATTACTATATATATATATATATATATATATATATATATATATATATATATATATATGCATTTGTTCCTGTTTTTGAGTGAGGATACTTCCCCGCTCGTCGTGCCAGTGGGCATGTGTTTTCGAGAGTTTGATTTGAGATTTGTAAGGAAATGTTTGGATGGGTTGATAGTTTCACTGGATTTCGGATTTAGCTCGGGTTTGAGCAAACATTATATATATATATATATATATATGAATATGATGGATTTAATGCATTGGTTTTATGCATGGTTTTCTAACGGTGGGGTTATATTACTTTGGTTTAAATTGAACTAAACTTTGTTTTGTCCACTCACAATTTTCTGTTTTGCGCCCCACAGCCAGTAGTTGACTGGAACGAGCTGCAGTGCCGTGTTTTGTGCTCTTGTTTTCACGAGCTTCAGTCCTTGAGCCTTCTCAGAGCCTCTGTGCTATGTAAATTCGTTAAACTTCTTTCCTACTTGTAAATTTTTGAACTCTGTTAGATGCTCTGTCATTGCCCTGTTAGGATTTGGTATTTTGAGGCCGGAGGCCATGGTTTGTAAACACTATGCTTTGTGTAATGCATGCTGGCTGTTGGGTTGTAAATATCTGCGTTTTGACAGGTTTGAAATTTGGGATTTGTCATGTTTACAGGGGAGACTCTGCCAAAAATTTTGGTAGAAAGTCTCGGTTCTTAGTAAGTGGGCCCGGCATCTGTAGATGTCGGATTTTTAGACGGGATCCGTCCCGGTTTCCTAGGAAATTGGGGCGGGTCCTGTCACAATGATTGGATTTATGTTAAGCAAAATCACGTGCCTTGATTAAAATCATCTAGACAAATTATTGTGACGTAGATGTTGATTGTCCTAATGATGCCCATTATAACTGAATGCACAAATTATCTTAGTTTTGTAGCCTCATAAGCTCTTCAATGTACTTCAACTTTCTAGCAAATGCCCAAGTCCTAATTTCTACAAATGAGCTAAGAGGACATACAGAACATACATACATGACAACTAATGATGCATGCAAGAGAACACTATAATGCATGCAAAGCATACATAAAAATACTACCTTCACTCTGCTTGATTGCATTGGGCAATTATGAAGTTGATATCAGCCACAGTGTTTAACTTGGCACTAACTTGAACTAGCCTAAATTCTTTAAGCTTGAACGTACATAAAGAGATTATATGTTTGTCAAGAAAAGCTAAAAACATTAGCTAAACAAAACCTAACAACTGTTAAGTTTATATATTTGACATTGTAGTTCAAAATGGTTTAGTTGCATTAAGGAAAGTATCTAAATCTTCATTTGAATCATTCTGGTAGTTCAAATCCTCCTTCAAATAATTCGAGTAGTGTTCTAAAATTGCCCCTCTCCTCAAATTTTTTTGAATCAGCCACTGTCCTCAACCAAAGTGAAAATAACATGTCACAACACCGAATAGTCATTGGCATATCCAATGTGATTTGTTGGTTGAAAACAAGCCACACATATAAAATATTCTAAAACGATAATAGATAACCATTTTTAATGAGACTCCAAACTACATAACCATTTTTAATTCCAATAACTTATAGCAAAAGGCCTTTTTTTTCTTCTTCTTCTGAAGGCCATCCTTGATTCCAACTTCATGCATTTGGCTGATGTATGCGATTGTGGTCCAAACTTTATTCCCTTCTTAGACCAATGCATGTGATGGATATTGAAGGTTGAAAAAGGAAGCAATGGATATTGTAGGGCCACCAGAACATGATGCTAATTATATCCAAGATAAAGAATTCCATTGCATCTCTCTATCTAATTCCTTTGACCTACTATATATATATTCCATTCAAATGAGGAATATTATTGAGTGACATACTCCAGGATCGACTTTTGAACTAATATATAAAGGGGATGAAGTATGGTTTAATCAAATCAAAAGTGAACTAGCCCAATCGAGAGAGCAATCTAATTTTTAAGTCTCCTACTGACAAAAATGGCTTTCAGTTTCGTTGGAAAGCTGTTGGGTTTGAACCAGGACGAGCCTACTTTCAATGTTAAAGATAATGAGGTTTGCAACAACACAAGCGAGGAGACCGAAGGAGTTTCCAACTTTGGCAACAAAGTTACTGGCAACGCCAAGTTCGAGGTTACTGGAAACAAGGTCAATGGAAACTCAGGAAAGAAGACTGTGGGAGTTTCCAACTTCGGCAACCGCTAAACTATGGCAATAAAGGCTGTATATATATCAGCATGCACTTGTCGATGTACGACCTTAAATAAGATACATATGTATTTGCATGTCTGAAATATTATATGCATAATAAAACAACAGATGAGCTATCAGCTTGTGCGTTTCTCTACTTATAATATATATCATATTAAGAAAAGACCTATATGCATGTATATAGTTTTTTGAGTTGGTGTGGTGTGGCATATATATTTCCTTGATCTGTCAAACGTGAAGATCCGAGTTTGATAGTATTGAAAAGTCATTTGAGTGGGGCTCAAATTAATGAATCACATTAACGAACGGAAGTTGAAAGGAGACAAGCACAAGACTAGCTAATTTCACAGCCACAACTAACACCAAATATTTTGATCCGATTATTGAACTCGAATTGAATTATTAATTTTTTTTATACAAACGATAGTCTAAACTACATGAGGATTTCTTACACACACACTACCAACAATGACGGAACCATCTAAGTTTTAAAAAAAAAACAACATAATATTTGACCTATATCTATATGGCCAGTAGCAACTAGTATGCTGCCTTTGTTTTCTCTCTTTTTTGGCCGAGTCTGCTGCCTTTGTTAAAACGTTTTTGAAAAACAAAAATAACCTATATAATGATAAAATGTTTTTGATTTACTGCCTACATGTGTTAATCAATAATGTACAGTCTTTTTGGGGACAATTTTGTTTATATACATGTTTCCTGTTTGTTAAAAACCTTACATCTTTGAACACCGCTATGAATCTGAGTTCCATATAAACCTTGATTGGTACCAATTTCAAGAAATGGAAAGCAGACTTGGAGATAGCTCTAGGTTTCTTGGATTATGACATGGCCTTGAGAGAAGAAGCTCCAGAAGTTCCTGTAGAGGCAGCCTCTGCAGAAGACAAGTCCTATTATGCAAAATGAAAAAAGGCAAATAGGATGTCCATGCTTATCATGCTTAAATTGATATCACCATCAGTGAGAGGTGGCATTGAAGTGTCTGACAATGCTAAGGAGTTTCTTGAGTCAATTGCATAATCAACTCACTGAGATGAAATATGCAGGAGATGAATGTGTAAGGATGCATATACTGAAGGTGATAAATATAGGGATGAAACTCAGGACATTAAATGTTAACATGGATGATAACATGCTTGTGCACTTTGCTTTGAATTCACTACCTGTGGATTTCAAGCAACTTAAGCGCACAAAAGGAAAATTGGTCACTCAATGAACTCATTGCCATAGCTATGCAAGAAGAACAAGCAATTAAGAAGGACAAGGCACAAAATCAGATTAGCATGGTTTCAGCTGCTCATGAAGGAAATAAGGAAAGGGGAAAATGCACCAATGCAGAATGCACCAATGCAGCTGGAAATGGGTTTTGGAGGATTAGGGTTTTTAGGGGAGTGTGTGAGTTTGCTGTTTTGGTGGAAGATATATGCAGAAGGGTTATGATGATGATGGGGGTGGGTTTTTGTGTTTTGTTAATTCTTTTGTTTGTTGGAAGAAGAATGAGATATTGTGGATGGCTGGGGTTTTGCAGGGTGGGTTTTGGGAAATATCTGGTGTAGAATTTATGACTGTTTGTTTGTTTGTCCACAAATGTTCTAGAGTTTAGTGTTGGACCAACAAGTCTGAATTTTTGGTTCATACTACGCATTTTGAATATGCCAGCAAAGACTGCATGTTAGCTATTTTTTGGGGTGATTAATTGGAGATTATGAACATCAGTTTCCAGTGCTGGTCCTTATTACTATCAGTTTAAAATATTTTTTCAAGTCTTATGATTGAGTTGGGTTCAAAAGCAATTATGAAAAGTTTTTGTGTCAGTTGCTTGATCTGTTGTTTTATGTTTTGAAAATCTTCTTGTTACAATTTGATTTGAATATTTTGTTATTCTGACCTAGGATGATTGCATCCACTTGTTTGAGGTGTAGTGGAACTGAGACCCTGTTTTCAGGGACAGAAACAACCCAGTGTTAGTTTGGTTTTTGTATGATAAGGCCATGCCAAGAGAGGGCAATGCCTTGTCAATGCTGTAAACTGTAAACTCTATTTTTTTTTTTCTCTCTCTGTTCTCATTATTTGTATTAAGACTTTCAATGCCACGGCAAGCGAAACCAAGATTTTCATGGTCCTAGAATATGTTACTGGAGGAGAATTGTTTGACAAAATTGTAAGTTGGGATTTTCTATGATTTATTAACTAAAAATAAATTCCCTTTCAAAGTTTGTATGATCTTGTCGCGTGTTGGATTATTATCTGTAACGTCCCGTCCCAAATTTAAAGGATTCAATACTTAAATTAATTTAATAAATTATGAAATTACAATTTTGCCCCCGAGGGTAGGGGTAATTTGGTCACTTTTTAATACGGAAGGATTTGGGGGAAATGAATGTACTATTACATAGATCGTACCGAGATGAGTCCTTAGACATGTAGTGGGCTCGAATCAGAGTTGTAACGAAGAAGTTACGATCTACAGAAGTGCAGTGGCACAACCGTAAATATTTCAAAGTCCAAATTTTAAAAACTCATATTTCCTTCTCTCTCTCTCTCTCTCTCTCTCTCACCAGCACATCTTACACATTTGTTACATGGGGAAGATGGACCTCCAACATGAAGCAAGAATGCACAATTTTTTCCATCATTAACTCTTTTTCAATTGTTGAATCCATTAGTAATTAGTGCAAACCCACTTGCTGGATTTTTTTTTTCAAAAACAAAGCATTGTAAACAATATGCCTTATGTGATGAAGAAGAATACTCTAACCAAGAAAATTGTAAAAATCATGAATGTTGAAACTGACGTTTCTGTTTCCCGAACAAAGTTCTTAGATACTCAAAAGGACACTTGGCAGCTAATGATTGGATTTATAATAAGCAAAATCAAGTGCCTTGATTAAAAATTTCGTGCTGGAAATATTTGGCCTATATGACCGGTCATCTAGACAAATTATTGTGATGTAGATGTTGATTTTCCTACTAAAGCCCGTTATAAATCAATGCATATATATATATATATAACATATATACAGAAAAGAAATTCAAGGGCCCTATGTGGTGGCACCCTTGTTAGGACTCCAAGATGGTCAAATAGGAAGCCATGGTAGGAACCAACAGAAATCCGTGCGTGAAAGACAAATACCCATCAGACAAAGAACTCCCCCTATCTCTCTTTTCCTCTGCAAGCTCCATCTTGAAAAACCCATAAGGAAAGCAGGTGGCGCCTCACCCTTATGGGGGAGGTCCAGCTGCGTCAAACCTTTGGAACCATAAAGGGTTCCTTACCCATGTGCCTTGGATGGGAGAAATTCACCAAAGAAGATATAGTGGAAAGAAACAAGGAAAAAGGGGAAAAGTTAAGACGAAATTAGGGTTCTTTGTGGCTATAAAAGAGGGCCTTAGCTACCAAGAAAACAAACCCATTCTTCAGAGAGCAAGCTTCCTCTCTCACTTGCGAACCCAGTTTCAGAGCCTGGCCAAGCTTTGTCAAGCAAACTGGGAATTTTACTCAAGCCACCTAATTTTCGCCTCTAGTTGTTTCATCTTCCCATTAGGAAGAAATCCTCCTAATTTTCCTCTGCCCCAGTCTTAATTTCTGTCCTCTGTAAGAAACTCATGCTTTTCTCTCTCTCAAATTGCTAAACTTGTGAAAGCTTAGCTCCCATGCCACAAGCTCCTCATGCCAAGCCATTCCATTGCTAATTTGTCATGTTTATTTGGTTGATTGGTGAAAGAATCCAAGGTGTTTTCTAAGGTTGTCACTACTCCTTTCAAAACTCTCTTGGAGCCTGGTCTTTGAACTCAGAAACAGGGGCAACCTTCTCTACTCTTCCTTTACAGCTGCCCAAGCCTATTCGTCTGGCTGCTGGAAGAAAAAAAGACCCCAATACACATCAAATAAGAAAACTTGATTTTATGGGATTTTAGTATGAAGTATATATTGACTTAATGAGCCATCATTTTTAGCCTAAATCGTATTTTGCACTAAAACCGATTTTTCATATTTTTATTTGGTGGGAATTTGATTTTGTAGTATTTTTATTTGAATCCAAATGGGGGGTACTTCCTTATTTACGTTGTAAACTTAAGTAAATAAATTAATATAAAAATAAATAAAAGTAAAAGGACAAAGAGTAATTTGCCTGCTATTCTGCGCCCTCTGGAGCATTTCATCAAGCAGTTTATGGGCAATTTGCAGGGGTCAACATCTTCGCCTCCAATGGTGAATTCCGGGCTTGCAGGTGTCAATTGACCCCTCTTGCCCTTATGTGGATCTGCCCCTGACCCTAATCCCTCCACATCCAATCATGACCATGGTGGATCCGCCCCAAGATAAGATAAAGGATGAAGAAAGTTGAGGTTCCACACCAAAACCAGTTGGCAATGGGGGTAGTAGGCCAACTCCTTATAAGCCTTTGCAAGATATCTAACTTTTCAATGTGGGATTTTTTACATTTACATTCTCACACGCCCCCGGATGTGTGACAAATTTTCAAGGGGTTCCACCACAAAACCAATTGGAAATGATTGTGGGTGGGGGGGGGGGGGGGGGGGGGGGGTTGTGTGTGGAATAACCCAACTCCTTATATGCCTTTGCAAGGTTTTCTAACTTTACAATATGAGACTTTTTACCTTCACATTCTTACAAAGGAGAGGATGAGAAATTGTTTGAGAAAAAGTTTTTGCTGTTTTTTTAGTGAGAATAAAAAATCGCTTAGGTACGCATCACTTGAGACACTCGAACTTCAAAAATACCACTACCAACCATGTCCTCAATCTAATCCTCAACCTTGCACAATTCCAGGATTTTGCATGAAAATGACGAAAATGCCCATGAGACCAACTCGGGGTTCAAAATAGTAAAATCTTGTCCAAACACTACAAAAGTTGTGTCCTAAGTACTGATGACATCAAAACATGACAAACGAAACCAATTGTTATAAAGTCCGTATGTGGGTCATGTGGCTCCACACCTCAGTCGACACCAGTGAAAATCCGACTCCGGCCCGCAATCTTGAATTTTGATTATGGGAGTTCCAATATACATCAAACAGTCCCAAAATCACATCGTCGTTTATTAGGCGTGATTTAAAGGCCGGATTTTCATAATTGCATTATCGAAAAACGATGGCTTCACGCAAAATAAAAATCATTGATCCAAGACATACGAATACGGGTTCTAGATCCATTAGAACCTAAACACTCCTAGCAACAACCACCACAAGATAGTAAAAGTTGGAGACGATCCAACGGTTCGATAATCTCTAATCCAAAAGTTCCTAATAGGCAAAACCCTTATCATTATATAGGTTTTTTTTTTTCTTTTTCAAAAAACTTTTAACGAAGGCAACAGACTCTGTGAAAAAAAATAAGGAGAAAAAAAAGGCAGCATACTAGTTGCTACTACTGGCCATATAGATATAGGTCAAATATTATGTTTTGTTCAAAACTTATCCGTCATTGTTGGTAGTGTGTGTGAGAAACCACTTCCCCATTTAGTTTAAGCTGTCGCTTGTTAAAAAAAAAAAAAAAAAACCCATTAATAATTCAATTCAAATTCAATAATCTGATCAAAATATTTGGTGTTAGTCGTGGCTGTGAAATTAGCTAGTCTTGTGCTTGTCTCCTTTCAACTTCCGTTCGTTAATTTGACCCCCACTCAATTGACTTTTCAATACTATCAAACTCTGATCTTCACGTTTGACAGATCAAGGAAATATGCCACACCACACCAACTCAAAAAACTATATACATGCATATAGGTCTTTTCTTAATATGATATATATTATAAGTAGAGAAACGCACAAGCTGATAGCTCATCTGTTGTTTTATTATGCATATAATATTTCAGACATGCAAATACATATGTATCTTATTTAAGGTCGTACATCGACAAGCGCATGCTGATATATATACAGCCTTTATTGCCATAGTTTAGCGGTTGCCGAAGTTGGAAACTCCCACAGTCTTCTTTCCTGAGTTTCCATTGACCTTGTTTCCAGTAACCTCGAACTTGGCCTTGCCAGTAACTTTGTTGCCAAAGTTGGAAACTCCTTCGGTCTCCTCGCTTGTGTTGTTGCAAACCTCATTATCTTTAACATTGAAAGTAGGCTCGTCCTGGTTCACACCCAACAGCTTACCAGCTAACCTGAGAGCCATTTTTTCAGTGGGATGGGAGGCTTAAAAACTAGATTGCTCACTCTATTGGCCTAGCTCACTTTTGATTTGATTAACCATGCTACTCCCCCTTAATATATATAGTAGTTCAAAAGTCGATCCTGGGGTATGTCACTCAATAAGATTCCTCATTTGAATGGAATCTATATATATATATAGTAGTAGCTCAAAGGAATTTGGATAGAGAGATGCAATGGAATTATTATCTTGGATAATTAGAATCATGTTCTAGTGGCCCTACAATATCCATTGCTTCCTTTGAATAGGAACCGATTATATTGGTTTGGTTTGGTTTGGTTTTGATGAAAGATAAAGTCAACTGTTTGAAAAACCGTCTAAACGGTTTGGTTTAGTTTGGCTGCAGCATGAGCGTTTTTGAAACTGTCCTAAACCAGACCAATGTAACTCAATTTAATATTAATTTTTATTAAATTTACATGTGTCAAAGAACAATTGGCTAGTTAGAAGGGATATCATGTATCCTTCCACACCTAATTGGAGTGCCAAAGACAAGCTGACACAAAACAAAAAACCTTACACCTCATTCGAAGCCTCAGCCACCTCCACGCCGTCCTCTGAGCTCTCTCTACCAACATGTACCCTCCATCGTCGACCTCCACAGACAAGTCATTGTTGTGACCACCATCGTCGACATCCACATCCAAGCCAACTTAGGTGTCATGTCTGTTGTGAATTAAAGACTAACTCACTGCCCTTTTAAGATCTTGTTGTTGATGGACTTAAGACAAAGAACTCAATGATGGATGAGTCTTACACACACACACAGAAATTAACCAAGCACAAATGACACAAGTGTTTATAGAGGTTCAGCAAATTGCCTACATCCTCTTTGGTGATCACCTTGAGAAATTTCACTAATGAAGATAGGTTACAACTTTGGTTTACAAAGGAAACCCCCTTAGAACACTACCCTCACAATCTGTTTCTCTCACACCCTTGCTCAACACCTTGATACACTTAGAGAACTCTCTTGCTCTCACCTTGGTTTTTTCTGAAACTCTCACAGAAAAAACACATTCTTGTTTCCAGCTTTTGCCACTACATATGTTCAACATGCTTTCTTCCTTGTGTTATCTTACTTCATCCCATTACCTACACAAGCCAATGGACAAGAGATAGGATATCTGATTGTCCTCCACGTTCTTTCCTTTTAGTCACCACTTAGACTAAGGGTCAGATTAGGTAGGTAATACAATCCCACTCAGCCACCTCCATTAAACCAGAAAAATGGAGAGGAGATTAATCAAAATAGGATAACCAATTAGCCATGAGTGCTCTCCCAACTATCAAGCAGGTAGTCAACCCTCTTTTACCTCAGAAGTGATCCATTAAGCACCTGCAAACTTGTGGAAAGCGATAGCCATTGAAAAGACAGTTGAAAATACGTAAGCAAAACATCACAGCACGACTGGAGCGACCGGTCGTCATGAATGGGCGACCGGTCGCCAGAAGTTTTCCCTCCAGACTTTGAATCTGCTTCTAAGCGACCGGTCGCAAATGTCAGGCGACCGGTCGCTCGTGCTGCATGCGACCGGTAGCAAAGAACTGGCGACCGGTCGCTCCTTGGTTTAGCTCCAGACCTCGAATCTGCTTCAAAACGACCGGTCGCAAATGCCCAGCGACCGGTCGCTTTTAGGCAGTTTCAAATTCTTCCTTTGAGCGCCAAAACCTTTGTATCCTTTAGGTGAGCCATTTTTTCCAACAATCTCCACCATGGCGAGCCTAATACTCCTTGTGGACATCATTGCCTTCCAGGACATCTGTAATGTCTTGAGAATCGCCCTGATAACTCTCAAGAACTCCACCTCAATCTTTAGCATGTAACAAGATTGAGCAAGCTCAAACAATGCTTGAACTTAGCTGCTGTGACAGGCCGTGAAAATTTAATTGATTCAGCTATGATTTGAGAGTAAAACCAGACCAAATGGACCGTGCCCACGCCTATATAGTAGTAGCTCAAAGGAATTAGATAGAGAGATGCAATGGAATTCTTATCTTGGATAATTAGAATCATGTTCTGGTGGCCCTACAATATCCATTGCTTCCTTTTTGAACCTTCAATATCCATCACATGCGTTGGTCTAAGAAGGGAATAAAGAACTACTAACGCAGTTTGGACCACAATCGCATACATCAGCCAAATGCATGAAGTTGGAATCAAGGATGGCCTTCAGAAGAAAAGAAAAAAGCCTTTTGCTAGAAACTATTGGAATTAAAAATGGTTATGTTGTTTGGAGTCTCATTTGTTGTTACATCAGCTACTTGCGTGTCCAACTATAAGATTCTCTTCGAGATAATGGAGTTCTAGCAAAATCCAGAATAAATTCAAAGAAACAATTGTTTGATTAGTGACAAAATTTGTTACATTGGTGATGTATCTATTATCGTTTTAGAATCCTTTATATATGCGTGGCTTGTTTTCAATACATCAGCTAGCTTACTTAAACAAATGCATACCATACGTTTTTCTTCGAAATCCAGAATATAAATTCAAAGAAACAATTATCTAAGAATTTTTTCTTTGAAATTTGTGTGAAGTTAATTACTGTTGTAGAATCCTTTCCTGCTTATGTTATACATCCACAAGACAAACAATATATATCATCGTTTACAGCTAGGATTAATGGGGTATTGACAGGACCCGCTCTGGATTTCTTCGGAAACCCGGGACGGACCCCGTCTTAAATCCGACATCCTACAGATGCCGGGCTTATTTTCTAAGAACCGAGACTTCTACTAAAAATTTGGCAGAGTCTCCCTTGTAAATTGAACAAATCCCAAAATTTCAACCTGTTAAAACAACACAAAATAACAACCTGTTAAAACAACACAAATAAAACCCAACTGCCTGCATGCATTAAACAATACATAGTATTTACAGACAGTGGCCTCCGACCTCACAAAAATAAACCCTAACAGGGCAATAACAGAGCATATCTAACAGAATTCAACAATCGGGTAGAAAAGGAAGTTTAACGAATTTACAAAGTATAGAGGCTCTACGAAAGCTCAGAACACTGAAGTTCACAGTTCAGGAGCACACGACTCAACTCTTTTGCTCGTTCCAGTTAACTACTGGCTGGGGGGCGCAAAACAGAAAATTGTAAGTGGACAAAACAAAATTTAATTCCACTTAAACCAAAGTAATATAACCCCACTGTTTAGAAAACCATGCATAAAACTAATGCATTAAAAACCATCATATACAATATAAAGTTTGCTCAAAACCAGAGCTAAATCTGAAATCCAGTAAGAAACTTACAAATCAACCCATCCAAACCTTTCTTTATAATTTCTCAAATTTAACTCTCGAAACGCGTGCCCAACGGCACGACGAGCGGGGAAGTATCCTCACTCAGAAACAAGAACAGATGCATAGCTATATATACATAGATATATATAATGTAAGTATGACACACCTAATTGTACCGAGGAAACAATCCAACAGGGGATTGTTGACTAGCCACACGTAACAGCCCTCAAACGACTATGTGGCTAGGGACGGGCCGTCCAACTGGGGGACTAACTCTCTCAACCCAGCACGTACGGACGAAGAATCAAGACCCGTACACCTGTAAATAATTCTACGCGCGCAGACTACCCAATCAAGAGTCTACAGCAACATCCCGTCAAGGATGCCCCGGGTTCCAATATTTCCAAGTATCTCACATTTCCAATATCAAGTTACAATTCAGGGGGAGGTACACGGGGTAGCGCTTATAGCACTTCAAACCGACAATCTAAACACACATCTTTCCACTTCTCATAACAACAACCCCATACTTCCCACACATAACCCACAAAGATAGGTAGCAATTTCTCAAATATCATTTGTATATACTCAAGATACTTAAAATGTCAAAACCCAGATATATCCCAAATACTTTATGAAAATAATAGTTTCACTATAAAGTACAAGTTGACTTTCAATAAATCCTTAAATTCTTATGCATGAAAATTCCAAGATAAAATCATGATATTTATTTGAAAACAAAGTCCACTCATAAGTAGTCCCACGCTGCGTGACCTTGAGAGGGTCCTGACTACTGTGTATGCGGGGTCAGATTACCTATTTCAGAACACGAGCACGAAATTAACATCAAGCACTTCGAACGAGGACTTTAAATTAAAATCCTAATTTCCCGGGTTTCTAGTACGCATGAGGAACGAGATATTCCTAGGGTCCAACTAAGAGTTTCGAATGATGAAGTAGCCTCGGAAGACGCTTGGTCAACCTTTCCAAATTGGGTCAACCGGGCCCACGGGGCCCACGACCTCAGTTTTACAATCCGGAAGTTCCTAGGAGTTCCACACGGTCTAGGATATCCGTCTTGCAAGTTTAGTCTAGAACAGACGGTCGGATAGCTTACTATTGGACGATTATGTAAAACATAAATTTTAAAACATTGAATCGGAACATCCGGGGCTCCGAGTCACGATCCGCGAAATCCTACACGATCCAAGGAATACAAGGAACAACATACATGGAATTGGAAGTAATCCAACGGTTCTAACATATCGAACCCGGAAATCACACGATATGTAAAACTCGTTCAGGGTTCAAACGGTATCCAAATTGAGATCCGCGCACACGTTTGCGCTCATGACAACATAAGGATCATTTTAGGATAAAATGTGACCCCACCCTACTGCCCACGCGCCGCCCCACGTGCCGGCAGCCCATGGGTGGCTTGAGCAAAGTTCAGGCGGTCGGAAAACTTTAAATCACGGCTCAAGACTTCTACCCTAGGTAATACATCTAATTTGGAGTCACTTTTGTTCTTGGACAAACCCCAAAAAGTCGACGGAAGTGGCCGGAATTTCAATTTGAAAACCGGCCAAACTTAAGGTTCGAAATCGAGTTGCTTAAGCTAGGAATCGTTCAAATCCTACCCAACAGGTAGCTAGAGTAAGGAAAATAGTAGAGAATCCATACCTTATTCGTCGGGATTGGTGGCCGGACGGTGGAGAACCGGAGGTTTGAATTTCGTAAAGATTTTCCGGCCAAATCGTGGGTTTCAAGCAGCTGTGGCATCGGCGGAGGCGGGAGAAAGGCTGGAGCTGGCTGCGGTGTGACGCCGGCTTGATTCCTGGCCGGTCCGGAGGTGGTTGACGGTGGCTGGGTGGTGACCGGGTCGTGACAGAGTCGGGGGAGGGGGCTGCTCGCGAGAGAGAGAGAGAGAGAGAGAGAGAGAGAGAGAGAGAGAGAGAGAGAGAGTGTGTGTGTGTGTGTGTGTGTGTGTGTGTGTCACGACCCGACTCCCCTAGCACGATATTGTCCGCTTTGGGCCCCCCTCTCTGCCCTCACGGTTTGTTTCTGGGAGCTCACAAGCAACTTCTCAATGGGTCACTCATCCTGGGTTTGCTCTGGCCCCCAACTCGCTTAACTTCGGAGTTCCTATGACTCCGAAGCCAGTGAGCTCCCAAAAGGCCTCGTGCTAGGATATTGTCCGCTTTGGGCCCCCCTCTCTGTCCTCATGGTTTTGTTTCTGGGAGCTCACAACCAACTTCCCAGTGGGTCACCCATCCTGGGATTGCTCTAGCCCCAACTTGCTTAACTTCGGAGTTCCCATGACTCCGAAGCTAGTAAGCTCCCAAAAGGCCTCGTCGAGGAAGAGAAGTGCCTACACATTTAAACCACTTCACCTTTCCCTTCCCGAGCGATGTGGGATTACTCACCGTTCTTGTTTCCCCAAGACGGGTCTTACAGGGAGAGAGTGAGAGCTTTTCTGATTTTATCAAAATTTCACTTCGAAAATATTACAGTTGTGCCACTGGAGGTTTTTATCTCGTATCTTCTTCGTTATAAGTCCGATTCGAGCCCACCACATCTCTACGAACTCGTCTCAGTACGACCTTCTTAAAAATACCACTTGTTGCCCCAACCTCTCTCCGAAACAAAGAGTGACCATTTTGCCCCTACCCGAGGGCAAAATTGTCCTTTCACATTTAATTAAATTCAATTAATTAAAGAATAGTCTTAATTTGGGTCGGGATGTTATAGGTATCTAATCCCATTTGCTCCCTTAGTGACAGGACCCGCCCCAAATTTCCTCGGAAACCAGGATGGATCCCATCTCCGGCCTCAAAAATCACATCCTAACAGGGCGATAACAGAGCAAGTCTAACAGAATTCAACAACCCAGCAAAAATGAAGTTTTACGAATTTACAAGGTACAGAAGCTCTACGAAAGCTCGGAGCACTGCAGTTCACGGTTCAGGGCACACGACACAGCTCTGCTGCTCGTTCTAGTCAACTACTGGCTGTGGGGCGCAAAACAGGAAATTGTGAGTGGACAAAACAAAATTCAATTTCATTTAAACCAAAGTAATATAACCCCACTGTTAGAAAACCATGCATGAAACCAATGCATAAAAAAAAAACCATCGTATTCATACATATATAGTTTGCTCAAAACCAGATCTAAAACTGAAACCATAATAAACTTACAATTCAACCCATTCAAACCTTTCCTTATAAATCTCAAATCAAACTCTCGAAACCCGTGCCCACTGGCATGACGAGTGGGGAAGTATCCTCACTCAAAAACAAGAACAAATGAATAGCTATATAATATAAGAGATATACTCTATATATATATATATATATATATATATGACACACCTAATTGTACCGGGGAAACAATCCAACAGGGAATTGTTGACTAGCTCACAATTATCAGCCCTCAAACGGACTATGTGGCTAGGGACGAGCCGTCCAACTGGGGGACTAACTCTCAGCCAGCACGTACGGACGAAGAATCAAGACCCGTATGCCTGTAAACAGTCCTACGCGCGCAGACTACCCAATTAAGGGTCTACAGCGACACCCCGTTAAGGTATGCCCCGAGTTCCGACATTTCCAAGTATCTCATAATTCCGTATCCACAATCCAAATCAGGGGAGGTACACAGGGTAGTGCTTACAGCACTCCAAACTGACTTTCTACTCTCGCATCTTACCATGCCTTACAACCAATCCCAAGTACCCCCACATAAACTCAACATAAAGTACTTTCCCAAATAGTATGCATAAATAATTCAAGATACTTGAATATGTCTAAAACCCAAACATAACACCCATACTTTATAAAAACATTAGTTTCGAATAATAAATATAAAGTAAATTTCCATAAACCCTTAAATCCATATGCATAGAAATTTCATCATAAAACTCATGCAATTTATTTGAAAACAAAGTCCACTCACAAGTAGTCCCAAGCTGCGTGACCCTGAGAGGGTCCTGCCTGCTGTGAAGGAGGTGTCGGATTACCTATTTCAGAATACGAGCACGATATTAAAATCCAACGCTTCAAAAGAAGACTTTAAAGTAAAATCCTAATTTCCTGGGTTTCCCTTAAATACGAGGAACGAGATGTCCCTAAGGTCCAATCTAAGGGTTTCAAGCACTGGAAAAGTCTCGGAAGACACTTGGTCAACCGGACGGTCAAAACTTTAAGTTGATGAATCGGAACATCCGGGGCTCCGATTCACGATCCGCGAATTCCTATACGATCCTAGGAATACCAGGAACAACATACGTGAAATTGGGTTTGATCCAACGGTCCAAACACATCAAACCCGAAATCACAGAATATGTCAAATTCGTTCGAGGCCCAAACGATATCCAAATTGAGATCCGTAAACTCCTACGCGCTCATGACAACACAAGGATCATTTTAGGATAAAATGTGACCTCTGCCGGACTGCCCACGCGCTGCCGCGCGTGGGTGGCTTGATCACTGTTCAGGTGACCGGAAAAACTTAGAATCTTGGCTCCAAACTCCTAGCCTAGGTAAAACACCTAATTTGGAGTCTCTTTTGTTCTTGGGCAATGGCCAAAAAGTGGCCGGAAGTGACCGGAAATTCAAATTGAAAACCGGCAGATTCTAGGGTTCGAATTCGAGTTGCTAAACTTAGAAATCAGTCAAATCCTACCCAACAGCCAGCTAGAGCATGAAGAGTAGATGAGAAACCATACCTCACTCGTCGGAAACAGTGGCCGGACGGCGGAGATCGAAGGCCATGGAGTTTTGCGATTTTCCGGCGAATTTTTTGCGTTTTTCGGCCACTGGCGGCGACTCCAGGAGCGGTGCTGGCCAGGGAAGAGAGAAGAGGAGGTGGCGGTTCAATCTTGACTGGTCTCGTGGCCGGTGGTGCGACGTGGCGACAGTGTTGGCCAAAATAGCCATCGGTGAACAGTGTCGGGGGAGGGGTTTGCGCGCGAGAGAGAGAAGTCGGGGGGGGAGAGAGAGAGAAATGAGAAAATGAAAAATGAAATTCTGATTTTATCCAAATTAATTTCTGAAAATTTTCAATTAGGCCCTTAATTTTTCAATCGTAACTTCTTCGTTTCAAGTCCGAATCAAGCCTACCGCGTGTCTACGGACTCGGCTCAGTACAACCTTCCTAAAAATACCACTTGCTGCCCCAAACTCTCTCCGGATAAACATTGACCTTTTTGCCCCTACTTCAAGGGCAAAATTGGAAATTCCATATTTTAATTTAAATTAATTAGTGAATAGTCTTAATTTTTTTGGGTCGAGATGTTACACTTAGCTTTCGTCTCTCACTGACAGTTTCGGTCGAGCAGAGTGCTTTTGCAGTTGGTGTTCTCTCCTATCTCTACACATTTCACTGCTCCACTGGAAATTCCCTCTGCCCCTACTATACTCCAGCTTGGTAGTTTCCATGAGATCTAGGCAGATGCATATGTTTTTACACCAGAATTTACACTTCTTTCCATATATGGCCAAAATACATGATGTAAGCCAAATATAGGAAATTTAAGATTTTCTTGAAAATTTTGTCTTGATTTTATGAAATAATAATAATTATTTTTTGTTGAGAAAATCTTATAAATTATCTTTGATTTGCTTGGAATGCAAGATAATATTTCCTAGATTTATTTATTTTTTCATCAAATAGAAACTTCATTAGATAAACTTCAACGGTACAATCAAAGACATCAACAAGACATCTAAAATACCAATTCCAAGAGGGCAACAAAACTAACATGCTAAAAGAAAAACTAAAGCAGATAAAAGCCGTACTTAAATTATTAGCTCACACCACCACAATTAGCCATAAGCCCAAACAAAGCCCACAAACCCAACATAACCAAAACCCTAAAACAACCCTACCACCACCACTTGAAGCCGTTGTGGCCACACATACCACCGCATCCATAACAGATATGGGGAAAATATGATTTTCAGCAATCTACTTGCGCATAAGAGCAAACAAATAAACGAAAACAACAACTTTTCCAAAGAATAATTGGGTGATTTGTAGCAACCTTTGTCAAAGACTATGTAGAATCAAATTTAAAGAACATGAGCGCCGTTAGGGAGGGGATTTTGGGAGTAGGATTTGATTGAGAACATAGACTAAAATGGGTGATAGAGAACTTCAATCTAACCATGGCTTAGAAGAAACCACCACAAGTGGCTTTTTATTCAAAACACCCCAGTGAACTTATTCACTAACCTAAAAGGAAAAGACGAAAAGAGAGGAGGGGGATGAGGGGCAGTGACGCTTCTTCCTCCTCCCCCCTCTCTGGAATTTTCCTTTAGAACTCACAGAGGGAGTGAGCGGCTAGGGTTTTTAAAATTATGTGCACAACAAATAATTAAATATGGCCAAAATATGACCAATATTAGCTTTATATGTAAGAAAATAAATATTAAGTGGTAATTATCTTCTCGCCAATGATGACAAATTGATATGATTTGTCAAGAGAGCTAAACTAGGAAATTATTCTGCAATCAGAAGTCTTGCATGCCAAGTAATCTTGGCCGCCAAGGAAGCTAACTACTATAAAGAGGATACAAAGAAGAAGAAGAATACTCGCAACTTTTCAACAACAAATCGAGACAAACCCTATTTCTCAAGGCATACTGTTTTATTGATTGCTACCAGACCCTACTCTGGTATTGATTTCCAATTGATTTGCATCAATTGAAGGCACTGTGCTTTCTGACATCATCCTTCGACTGTTGCCAAGCTCTCAAGCCTCTAATGGATTCAAAAGTGTTCCTAGGTGGTAGCAGTCCCAGTTCTGATCAATCCAGTGATCTGATTCCTTTTGTTTACTCATTATTTGTCATTGTATTCCTTTCCTTTGTATTAGAGAAATATTGAAGTCCTCATTTGTCTTGAGGCGTAGAAAAGAACCTTTACGCCTTGTTTGTTAGGGATGACTAGACTAGACTAGACTAGACAAGCAAAATGCCTACATTTTATGTGCAATTAAGGCATAATATGAATATTGTTGTGTCTAACTCGGAGAATGTAGGAGGACTATCATAAGAGCTTGATGACTAAAACTTATCCCTCATAATCTCTTTACCATTTACAAGGGATTAGGGGGGATAAGTTTTAGTCATCAACCTCTTATAGATAGTCCCCATTCTTCCTCCAAGTTAGGCAACACATTATGCCTTCAATGCACATGAAATGTACGCATTTTTCTAGTCTAGTCTAGTCCTCCCTACCAAACAAGCCCTTAGTGGATTATTTTCCCTTCCAATTCACAATCATTTGATTTTAAGTTAGTTTCTCGGTGCGCAAGTTACTTAATTCTTCCAAGTCTACTAAGGGTTTTTTACACTGCTAATAGTGATACGCTTGCAATTCATTCAATCTTAGGCCTAAGGTTTGGATATTTTAAGGCAAACAACATAGAACCTCAAACTGCAGAGGTCTACATACAAGCTGATAGATATATAGATCAGCTGTTATTTTAATATATTAATGCATTATGCATACAGAATATTTGAGAGATGCAAATACATATATAGATCAGCTCTTATTTTCATATATTAATGCATTATGCATACATGATATTTGAGAGATGCAAATACATATATCATATATGTATGCATGCATAGTTTACTGGTTGGTGGAGTTGGAAGCTTTTTTGCCGTTTCCAGTGACTTTGTTTCCAGAAACGTTGTAGGTGGCCCTGCCACCGGCTTTGTTGCCAAAGTTGCAAACTCCTTTGGTGTCGTCGCCTTTGTTGTCGCAAACCTCATTGTTTTTAACGTTGAAAGTAGGCTCGTCCGTCTCCACACCCAACAGCCTACCAAAAAAACTGAGTGCCATTTTGTCACTTAAAAAGTACTAGATTAGAAATATTGCTCTCTTGATTGGCCAAGCTAGTTCACTTCTGAATTTGATTAAAGCATGCTTCTCCCTCTTCATATTTATAGTAAGTAGTTCAGAAGGAAATTATCATCTTGGATAATTAGAATCATGTTCTGGTGGCCCTACATTCATTCTCCAATGCTTCCTTTCAACCTTCAATATCCAACACCTGCATGCGTTGGTCTAAGAAGGGAATAAAGAACTGCTTACGTAGGACCTCAATCCAGAATAAATTCAAAGCGGCAATTGATTGATTAATAAAAAAAATTGTTATTTCTCATTGGTGATGTAAAAATTATATTATTGTTTTAGAATCCTATACATGATAGCTATCATGTTCGAACAAATATAATGAAAGTAAATTATGTCAACAGGGTAGCCAATGAAAAAGGAACTTGACTCGCAAAGGGATGTAGCCGAGTGCAAGGTGTGTAGAATACTAAAGGGGGGTTATAAGCTATTTTTACTCCCAAAAAATTTTAGCCTATCCCACTTGTTTAATATTAGCCCAGGATTTTTGTGTTGACTTTAATATAATAAGCTAATAAAAAAAAAACATATTGTTATTTAATAATATCTCTTCACCCCAATGGCGTTCTCTTTCCCCTATTAACCTTTTTTTTTCTTTTTTCTTTTGGTCGAATTTTTCCAATTAACCTTAAATTCTATTTTTTGGCTTTTGTTTGGCCTAACAAAACAACCCTTAGTTTTCTTTTCTCTCGGTGACCGAAAAAGTATCTCATATCTTTTTAACTTTGATAAAGAGGCAATAAAGAATCATAGGGGCTTTCATTCTATTTTCTCTCAAGATAAACTTGATTGTAATTTTCAATATATTTGCTTATACTGTGTATCTACTAAAGAACGACAAAATGTTATTTTAAATATTTGGGTTTATATTGTATGTATTTCTACTACAGGTATTGACAAATTAAGTTGATTTGAAACTCCACCAACACTGCAATACGCTCAAGTTCTAGTACAATAATTTTTTTTTCTGGCTTTCTGTACAATAAATCTTGATAGTAGGTACAATGAATATTATTGTTAAATATTGGCTTCATGTTCCATTGCTGCAGTTGGATTGCATTTGCATTGCTTCTAGCTTTATAGTATTTCTTGTTCGGACATAATGTCACATGTTGATGATAATAGACCGAAAAAGAGGAGAAAAACAATTGATTACTTCTGCACAAAAAGTGATAATGATACTTCAATTCTGAAAGAATCTACTCATCGCGAATCTCAATTACTTGGACCTAAAGAATTTGATGCTACTTCTTTAGAACGGGGTCCAGGGAAACGCATTACAATTTGTGAATACCCCATAAATCAACATGATGAGATTTGAAGGGCGTATACCAAATTGGGGCCTTATCAACCTAAACTTTTTGAGTATCCAAGGACTTTGTTCGGGAAACAAAAACATCGGTTTCAATAATGTTCATGGTTTTTACAGTTTCCACGGTTAGAGTTTTCTTCTTTGTCACATAAGGCATAATATTTATCATGCTTTGTTTTTTATGGGGATGCTATTTGGAAGGATCATTACTGTTTTTTAAATCATGATTTGTAATAACTATATAACTAAACACAATGGCTTTGTATTTCTTTAAGAATCCGTAATAACTATTATTGTTTGCTGCTATTTTTTTTCTTCTGTTTTTCTTCACCTCTTTGGTTTGTATGATTCGTGAATGTTTGATATTAGTGAACTTGAGAATGAACATGTTCTATAACATGGAGAAAAGGATGATTTTATTTATGCCGAAACCAGTCTTTATCAAACCATATCAAACCATATCACATGGAGAAAACGAACCACACTAGACTGTAAAAATTTAATTGATTCAGTTATGATTTGAGAGTAAAACTAGACCAAACGGGATTGTGCCCACGCCTATATAATAGTAGCTTAAAGGAATTGGATAGAGAGATGCAATGGAATTATTATCTTGGATAATTAGAATCATGTTCTGGTGGCCCTACAATATCCAATATTGCTTCCTTTTTGAACCTTCAATATCCATCACATGCGTTGGTCTAAGAAGGGAATAAAGAACTGCTAACGTAGTTTGGACCACAATCGCATACATCAGCCAAATGCTTGAATTTGGAATCAAGGATGGCCTTCAGAGAAAGAAAAAAAAAAGCCTTTTGCTATAAACTATTGGAATTAAAAATGGTTATATAGTTTGGAGTCTCATTTGTTGTTACATCAGCTACTTTCGTGTCCGACTATACGATTCTCTTCGAAATAATGGAGTTCTAGCAAAATCCAGAATAAATTCAAAGAAACAATTGATTGATTAATCACAAAATTTGTTATTTCACATTGGTGATGTATCTATTATCGTTTTAGAATCCTTTATATATGTGTGGCTTGTTTTCAACCAACAAATTGCATTGGATATGCCAATGACTATTCGGTGTTGCGACGTGTCACTACAAGAAAAAAAAACAGTAGTGACCAATTTCCTTGTGACGAAATGAATAATAGTCACAAATATAGTAAATTTAATGAATAATAATACTACATGGTCACTAAAATGATTGACATATAATTTTTAATTTTTAATGACTAAATTTTTTCACCAGTATTTAAATTAGTCATTGAAAACAACTTAAATTATGTAATTAGTGACCAACACATATGCCAAGGTAGCCTTCCTTCTCTTATTTGATACATCAATGACCAATTAACTTTTTTTAAACTTGATTTTTTTTTTTCCAAAACAATGGAGGTACTGCATCAAAAGGAAAAAAAAAATGACGGAGTGAGACAAGAGAGAAATTCGAGCGAGACCAATACGAGCTCAGAGCGATCGAGACACGACTGTGAGACCAGCTTCTTCATCGAGCGAGCGTCCTGCTCTTCGTCTCCGTGGTTTCGATTTCTAGGTTTTTTCCCAATATCATTTGAGCTTTCTTATTCTCTTCCCATTTGAACATTCACATTAGCCATGTAATGCTTCTTTACGTGGACAATCATATGTCCATGTCACTCTTGCTCATTCACGTGGACAATCACATTAGCCATGTAATGCTTCTTTAGTTTTGTTAAAAAAAGTAGATGTTCTGTGTATAAGGTTAGATATGGTATGGGGCAACTTTCTTGTTGGAAATTAAGTTCAGATCATTTTGAAAAATACTATCTACAGAAGCTTTTTAAATTTATTTAATCTTACCAGAAACTTTGTTTCTATGACATGCTTATTTCTTAATAGTAGAAAACGTATTGGATTATTTGTTATTTTCTTTCTTAAATGTTTTCATACTTATTTTTTGTTATTGGTGTCATTTTGATCTTGTAGATCATGAGGGAGACAATATTTGTCACACCTTGAGCATTGGAACAACTTAAACACCTTATGCTGGGCAATAGGGTCCATATTTGGTTCCATGATGGAAGAACAAGTATTGTTTGCTCTTTGTTCATCAGATTATTTCTATATCAGTTATGTGTTTCATGAATATAACGATTGTATATAAAAAAAAAATTATTTATATTTTATTCTCTTATGAAAGAATCAGTATTAACTGATCATTCTATTAGCTGATCCTATATGTCAAATTGGAGACTATGTTGAGAAGAATATTTCTCTGTGTATTGATAGAGCCAAAAGGCTAAGAATTTATAGCGAGATTTACAAACCATACAAGGAATCCTAGGTTTACTTGGAGACTACTCCTAAATCAATTACAATCAATTATAGAAAAGGAAATAAAGAAACTTCCTAATTTCCAACACTCCCCCTCAAGTTGGAGCATGGATATCAAGAATGCCCAACTTGCATACAAGATTGTGAAAAGCATTACTTCCAAGGGCTTTTTGTGAACAAATCTGCTAACTATGACGCGGATGGAACAAAGGAGGCAGCAATCTGTCCAGCTCGTATCTTCTCTCGAACCATGTGACAATCAATCTCAATGTGTTTTGTGCGTTCGTGGTAAACGGGATTGACGGCAATATGAAGGACTGCTTGATTGTCACAAAACAACATTGCAGAACCTAAATTGGTAACTTGTAGATCTTTCAAAAGATATCGCAACCAAGTCAGCTCACAAGTAGCAGCTGCCACGGAACGATATTCAGCTTCAGCAGATGAACGGGATACCATTTTATGTTTCTTTGTCTTCCAGGATATAAGTGAATTCCCAAGAAAAACACAATAGCCTGAAGTGGATCTTCTTGTCATGGGGCAATTTGCTCAATTAGCATCACAATAACCTATCAAATGCAACTTGGGGTTTGAAGAGAAATGTAATCTTTGACCTGGACTACCTTTCAGATAGCGAAGAATACGTAAAGCGGCATCCAAATGTGGTTTCCTCGGTTGATGCATAAATTGGCTCAGAATGTTGACTGCGTAAGTAATCTTTGGTCGAGTGATTGTAAGGTAAATTAATCTTCCCACCAATCGTCTAAATTGCGAAGGATCATTGAGCACTTCACCATCACTGTTTGTGAGCTTCAAGTTTTGTTCCATAGGAAAGTCTACTGGTTGAGCACCTAGAAGACCTGCATCATCGAGTATATTAAATGTGTACTCTCGTCGGGAGATCACAATTCCCGCCTTTGATCTTGCTATCTCTAGCCCAAGAAAATACTTCAAATGTCCCAAATCTTTAATGTGAAACTGATTATGAAGAAAAGACTTGAAGTTATGTATAGCATTCTCGTCATTGCCTATGATCGCCATGTCATCAACATAGATTAAAACAACAGTAAATGATGTACCACAAGTACGAGTGAAGAGAGAATAATATGGGAGAGATTGTGTAAATCCTGCTTTCTGAATGGCAATAGAAAACTTGTGAAACCAATTGTGAGGAGCTTCTTTGAGACCATAAAGGGACTTGTGTAGTCAACAAACCAAAGTACTCTCCCTCTGTCGACAAAGGCCTGGAGGAGGGGTCATGTAAACTTCTGCATGGAGATCACCATGGGGAAAGGCATTGTTAACATCCATCTGATAAATAGGCCACTGATGAACATAAGCAATGTCTAGTACACAATGAACGGTGACCAATTTCACAATAGGAGCAAAGGTTTCCGTAAAATCAAGGTCTTCTCGTTGAGTAAAGCCTTGGGTAACAAGACGAGCTTTGTAACGCTCAATAGAACCATTAGAATTGTACTTGATCCGATACACCCACCGACTGCCAATTGCACGCTTGCCAGATGGGAGTGGAACCAACGACCAAGTGTTTTGTTGGGCAAGCTCCTGTAGTTCGGCATTCATAGCGGTACGCCAGTGAAGGTCAAGTGAAGCCTGAGCATAAGAAGTGGGCTCAATAGCACTTGAAATTTAGTTAACATAAGCTTTTTGTGATGGAGATAAAGAGGTGTAAGAAATGGGTTTGGACAAGGGAAACCGCGCACCTGACTTCTTGGAAGATGATGGCCCACTTGTAGCTTGATTGCAGTGAAAATCACATAAGAGAATGGATGGTTGAGAGACACGTTGGCTACGGTGAAGTGGTGGAGAGGTTGGGATGTTTTTTGGGGAAGTTGAGTCAGGAGCATTATCGATGTCACTGGGCAATCGATCGTTGTGAGAGGTGCGATTGATCATTTCGTCAATTGGAGAGTTCGAATGCTCTCTGTCAAAAAGCGATCAATCGCCAGAGGATGGGTGATCGATCGTTTCTTGGTAGTTTGTGATTTTGGACGTTGTTTGAGGTTGGGATTGTGTTTCAGAAGGAAAAATGTTTGGAAACAGGTTAGGAAAAGGTGCGTAAGCAAAGGGATGTGTGTTTGATAATGAGGTGTGGTAAGTAAAGACATGTTTATGAAACATGACGTCACGGGTAGAGAAAAACTTGTGTGTGGAAAGGTCATAAACTTTATAACACTACTACAAAAAGTGAAAAAGACGACGGTAGAAGAAAAAACCGTCGTTGTGTTTAAAAAGACGACGGTAACAAAAAACCGTCGTGGATAAGTGACTTAAACAACTAAAAAACGGAGGTACTGTTGAATATATTTTTTATAACGACGCACACAAATAAAAAAGCGTCGTCTTATTAAAAAGGTTTTCTTCAGAGTTAAAATCTGACCAAAAAACAACGACAGCATGTATGACAAGCGTCGTCTTTTAAAAATCAAGTGTTCTTTTTTTGGTAAAGACATGGTTGTTTTGAAAGAACTGTCGTCTATTATATGTAAAGATGACGGCTTTTTTTAAAGAACTGTCATCTATTATATATAAAGATGACGGTTTTTTTTAAAGAACTGTCGTCTATTATAAGTAAAGATGACAGTTTTTTTTTTTAAAGGGTCATCTATTATATGTAAAGATGACGTTTTTTTTTAAAAAGGGTCGTCTATTGTGAAGTAAAGATGACAGTTTTTTTTTATAAAAGGGTCGTCTATTATATGTAATAGATGACGGTTTTTTTTTTTTAAAAGGGTCGTCTATTATGAAGTAAAGATGACGGTTTTTTTTAAAAATGGTCGTCTATTATGAAGTAAAGACGACGGTTTTTTTAAAAAAAGGGTCGTCTATTATATGTAAAGACGACGGTTTTTTTTTAAAAAAAAAGGGTCGTCTATTATGAAGTAAAGACGACGGTTTTTTTTAAAAAAAGGTCGTCTATTATATGTAAAGACGATAGTTTTTTTTTTAAAAGGTCGTCTATTATATGTAAAGATGACAGTTTTTTTTAAAAAAGCTTTGTCTTTTAAAACACGCTAAAAAAAGGCCGCTTAAGTGAATTCGCGCTTGACAAATTTTCAAATTTTCCCCCGTCTTTGAAAACCTTATCTCTCATTAACAAGCGTCGTCTTTTAAAACACGCTAAAAAAAGGCCGCTTAAGTGAATTCGCACTTGACAAATTTTCATGTTTTCTCCCGTCTCTGAAAACCTTATCTCTTCCTCCTTGAAACCCTCCTGAGCTCTCTAAAACACCCTCATAAAAGGTTTGATTTGAAAGTGACCTAATCTCTCAATACCCTTTTATATCTTGCTAGTGAAATCTGGATTAGTCTCTTTGCATTTTTGGTATGTTCTTTGTCTCCCTAATTTCAGATTTTCTGTCTCTCTTGATTTGTCTGGTTTGTTTACATATTTTTTTATTATTTCTGATTTCTTTTTAGATTTTCTGATTTGGTTCTCAGGAGATGAGGAGGAAGCTTGCAGATTTATAACTTTTTCTTTTGTAGGTTTTCTATGTGAGTCGTATGTTTTTTTGTTGTTGAAAATTTGTTACCTTCTCTTTTCACCATCATTTTCTTTATATATTTTTCCTTTTATAGGTTCTCGATGGTCTTTTTTAGGCTCATTTTACAAGTTTTCTATGGAAATATGGTCCAATGGTAAAATTTCTCTTCCACCTAATTTTACATGTTTATAATCTTAGCTTTTTTTCTCTCTTTGTCATTTTGATTTATTTACATGGATGATGGAGGAGACTTCAATTGTGCATCATTTGTCTGTTTGGATGAGGAAGGCTTGGATTAGGAGTACGTAAGTCTTGTTAGGAAAAGATTGTACTACTTAATTGGTAGGAATTATGTTTGTTGTAGAATAAAGATTGGTTAACTATGTAATAACTATTGAATCTTCAAGTTTTATGAAAGAAACTATTTTTGAGTGTATATATTCATTAATAAAGCATTATGGTTGGTTTTCCAGTTAAAATCGTTGTATAGCATCATATGAATTCAAAAAGAACTAAAATGTAGCAGTTTGGGAACTTATTAGACGACGGTTTTCATAATAAATCATGATCTTTACAGATAATTAACGACGGTTTTTATAAACCAACCGTTGACTTTACAGATAATTAACGACGGTTTTTTATAAAAAAAGGCTCGTCTATTATATGTAAAGATGACGGTTTTTTAAAAAAAGGGTCGTCTATTATATGTAAAGATGACGGTTTTTTTTTTTTAAAAGGGTCGTCTATTGTGAAGTAAATATGACGGTTTTTTAAAAAAAGGGTCATCTATTAACTACAATACACTACGGTTTTCATAAAAAACTGTCATCTTAACCTACAATACACGACGGTTTTATTACAAAAACGTCGTATTTCCTCCTATAATTAACGATCTTTACCTGTAAACAACGACGATTTTCTTTAAAAACCGTCGTCTTTACAGATAATAGACGACGGGGATTTACAGTCGTGGTTTTATGCATCAAAAGATGTCGGTCGATTTCATGATGGTTGAAAAACCGAATACACGACGGTGGATTACTGTCGTCTATTGCAATTTTGGTAGTAGTGTAAGCCTTTTGGCCCAATGGATATACCATAAAGACACAACGACGAGCCCTAGGTGAAAATTTGGAAGGTAAGTTGGTGTTGGTAGCATAACAAAGGCACCCAAAGACACGAAGATGGGTATATGTGGGAGGTGTTTGGTGAAGCATTTCATATGGTGATTTTTTGTTGATGGTAGGTGTGGGAAGGAGATTGATGAGGTAGGAAGCGGTGAGACCACTTTCTCCCCAAAAAGGAAGAGGAAGATGAGCTTGAAATTGAAGAGCTCGACCAAGATTAAGTAAGTGCCTATGTTTGCGTTCAACCACTCCATTTTGTTGTGGAGTAGAAGGACATGAGCGTTGAAAAATGATGCCATGTTCACCAAAGAAAGAGATCATAGACACAAATTCAGTCCCATTATCAGAATGAAAACTTTTGACAGAATAATGAAAGTGATTGTGAACATAAGCAAAGAAATTCTTAAGAATTTGTTGTGTGTCAGATTTGTGATGCATGAGGTGAAGCCAAGTGTAGCGTGTGTAATCATCAACAACGGTGAGAAAATATCGTGCACCCGAATGAGATGCAACGCGGTGAGGACCCTGTTGCATTCCTAAAAGGACACAAATTAATGTGCAAACAACCAATTAAAAATACCCGCAAGTGCACGAATCTATCGAAGTATAGATTATGTAAGTACGGGGTCGATCCCACGAAGAACTTGTCGGCTTCCTATAAGTTCTAATTTGAGTACAAAGAGAACACTTAATTAACACACCACAAATGCACAAATGAAAGAGGGAAACTAGAAATGAGTAAAGAAGTGTAAAAGAAATAAAACAACACAAGAAAACTAAAGAAAAACACAAACAGCACTTTTTATCACCCTTTTATCACCTATGAACAGTGCTAAAGCGACCGGTCGTGAGGCAGAAGCGACCTGTCGTTTTTGGGCAGAGTCGAAACTCAAATTTTGACGTGAAAAGCGACCGGTCGTCAGGTAAAAGCGACCGGTCGTTTTTGGGCAGATTCGTTTTCTCTGTTTTTCAGTTTCGACCTCTGTCCAGTGTTTTAACTATAACTTTCCAACCATACGTCCAAAATTCACGTTCTTTATACGGTTGGATTCAGCACAGAAAATGCAAGAACACAACGCGGACCAAAAGTCCAAAACAGTTACGAAAATAAACAGAATTCAGTAAACAAGACACACAATGTAACAAACACACAACTCACACACACATTGGGGGGGGGTTTTGGTTTGGTTCAAGTGACCTAATTCTATTGCATGAAAGTAAATGGACTTTGAATTTAAATGAGAATGGCAGAGATGAATTATCAAAATGTGAAAGTACCAAGTAACAAACACTAGGGTTTCGGAATCCACCCTAAACAATTCTACCTATGTTCATGGATACTCAAGTGATGAACTCTAAACTTGTTGATGAAGATGTTCGCAATCAAGACCATGGGTCGTGGCTCAAGACGCATTGATTCTCTCTAATATACGTAAAGTGCATGGTTCGTGCTACAATACTTGTGCCCTCCCCATAACCGAACCTAGGTATGGTTCGTACTTCGATTCAATTACAAGGAGAACCCATTAAGTTCAAAGAGAATATGAACATCACAAGAATCCTAATAGCATGGTGTTTACATTAGGTATTCAAGAAACCAATTCACATGGATGATTCTTACTTCATCCATTTATTGCTTAGGATAACATGAAGATACACATAATCCCAACAATCTCAAGAAGCATGCTTTCAAAGATGGCCAACCAAGGAAAAACACACATCAAGGATAGATTAATTTGGTGAATTGGAATTCATCAACAATATCTAGAAATTCATATACTCAAGCATCAAAACAATAAGGTAATCATGTTTAGGGCTTCAACCTAAGCCCTAGCTATGGAGTTTAGTTGCTCATACTTATTCCAAATACAAATTCAAAATAAAATTAGAAAGAGTTTACAGATTTTGAGAAAATGATGAAAGCTTCAAGGTCATCAATGGTGGAAGCTTTCTTCTCCACTTAGCTTGGCTGCATCTTGGCCTTCTCCAAGCTCCAAGCTCTCCAAAATCTGCTCTCCTTTGTGTAATCCCTCAATGACTTCCTTCCCCACCCTCCCCAACTTCAGATTGCAATTCCCTTTTGCTTCCCTCTCTCCTCCTTTCCAGCTTTTACTTTTAGTATTAAACTACCACCTTTGATAAAGCCTTAGCCCATTGTCCCCTTGCCATGATGAAGCTTTGTCCTCAATAAGATGCCAATTGCTTCAGAAAATATCTCAAAGCTAAGGTAACTTCTTGTTACCAAGAGTTATGGTAACAAGAAAATCAAGATAACACAAAGGAGGTAAAAGCTGGTCAAATTCGGATTTCAGAGCTGTGGTAACATGCAGGATCGGTTGGATGGGCAATACTTGTCCAATGGAGCTCAAATTTGGATATGTTGTAGTTAACATCCATTGGAACAAGTCTCAAGAAGATCATGACCTCATCCGAGCACCGGATCATGCTGATCCCAGGCCAAGAAGTTGACCTACGAAAATGAACAAAAACAGAAATTATAACAAGTAGTGCACTTTTAGCTCATTTTCAATCTAACCAAGGTAAAATCTAAGAAAACACAAAAAGGAAGTAAAAAGCTATAAAATGTCAAAAACTAACTCAAAATAAAAGGGGAATAACATGAAAAATCATGTGTAAAAATGAACCGAACAAACTTCCCAAACTTATCTTTTGCTAGTCCTCGAGCAAAACAGAAATTAAAACAAGACTCGAAACAAAACTTTCCGAACACTTTCTAAAGAGAGAGCGACTCATGCAAACGACTCAAAAGTTTTCACAAGAAAAACTCAGTTTAGACATTAGTCACAAGGCGGCAAAGTTCAGAACACAACATGCTCAAGTGTAGTAGTGTGATGGCCAAATGAAACTCATTCTCCAATTTCAGTTTTCACACAACTTCAAAAATCATACCAAGCACAAATGTAACTTCAAATCTCACCAAAGTTGTCCTCTCACAAATGAATCACTCGGAAGAGGGTTACAATGCATCACTCAATAGTAAATATGAGAATAGAGTTAAACCATAAGGGACTTACTCAAAATTAGCAAGATGAAAAACATGCATAAATATGATCTCAAGAAGGATGCCAAACACTTAAAAGCAGAATGTGTACAATTCAACCACATGACATTTAGGATCAATTTAGGTCTTTATTATAGGTTGTAATGGGGCTAAGGGTGCAAGGTGAGTAAGAAATGAAGGATATGGATACAACAAAGTCCAAGGAACTCACAATGTAAGAGCATATAATCGTTGACTAAAAGACTTTGAAACATCACGCTTGAGATTTTCACTCTTTTTTTTTTTTGGTGATCAAATAGACCACAAAGCCTTATACCTCCACTAATTACGATTCACACTTCTTCCTTCCATTTGAACAACCAAGAAACATGGAATTGAATTTGAGACCATTGCCACTTAACCACAACTTTTCTCTTTTCTTTCACCCTTTGAGTGAAGTACTCTTCTTTTTCTTTTTCTTTTTTTTTTTTTTTTTTTTCGAAATGTAATAACAAACTTCCCAAACTTAGCATGAAAAACACATCTAAATTAAAGCTCACGAGTTCCTTAGAAAGGTAAATTCTTGTTTTTCAGGCTAAGGCTAGAAGTAAAAATTGGTTACTTGAAAGAAAAGGCATACATATAGGCTCAAGGTGGTTAACAATGGAAAATCATGCTTACGCATGCATAGGGTTAGCTTGAAAGGCACAAACGGTCCAAAGAGGGCCTTAATATCATTTCTCAAATGTCATGTAATGAAATTGCACAAGAATGAGTAACTTTTAAGTGCTCAACCAAATCAATGAATAATGAGATCAAACAACAACTCAGATGACAAGAAAAGTGGAATATGTGTATAACACTCATGAATTGAAGCACAAGGCTCAAAGCTCACATTATATGGTTATACAAGTCTAATTCATGCTTGATACAATTCTTTGGATCATGCAAGTCCCTCAACTGGAGAATTATGAAACAAATGGCAAGTGCGTAGAGGGTTTCAAACATATCATGCTAGAACGATGCCATTTAGTGAATAACAAATTTTTTAATATTTTTTTTTTTAGAGCATTTTCAATCAAGTCATTTAAACATTCATCATAATCTCATCATATATGTCCGGAAAGTGACTTAAGAACAAAAAGACTCAAAACTGAAAAGAAAACAGAACAAAATAAAGCAAGAATTTAAGCGAAACGAAAAAGACTTGCTATCACTTCCCAAACTTAGAAATAAACATTGTCCCCAATGTTAAAGAATTCAGGCATCAACAACGTTATAACAAGAAATAAAGGGAATAAAGCAAGTAAAAACAAGAACAAACAAGAAAAACAACTAGAACACGGTTACAAAACAAAACAAAACAAAACAACACCAAACAAAACCAAACAGTAAGCCCTAACAACAGTCTTATACATGCAGAAATCCAACCCAATGAAACGCACAAACCAAATGAAAGCCCAAACCAAACGAAAGCCCAAAAGCGAAGAAAGTAATAAGACAAAGAAACCAAGTCAGAAGCACAAAGAGCGAGAACTCAGAAAAATAGAAAAAGTGGGCCCTGAAGTCTCGGCACCTGTGAGTCACGGGATACAAAGTGAGAGACGTGTCGACAGGCAGAGGTCTCTCTCACGTTCCCAAGCCAGAATTATTGGCTTCATAGGAAGGCGTGACGACTTTCGTTTCTCAAAAGCGCTGAAAGGCGGAACTGTAATTAAAGGGGTTGGGGACCAGGTGAAGTGACCTAAGGGGATAGGCCGTAAGGGCAGCGCAAAACGCAGAAGCGCAGTGTCTAGGGTTACAAAGAAACTAACTCTATAAAAGAAGAAGAGAAAGAGTTGGGGAAAAACACACAAACGTAGAAACACACAACAGAGGAAAGAAAGAACAAAAGAAAAGAAAGTTCAAATGGCTTCTTCCTACCCATTCTCGTTGGATCTCAACCTAGCTCCACCGACTCAGACTCGGGGCCAAGCAGTGGCACCAGTGTGGATGCCCTACTTTGCCTCCGCACGGGGGCACGTGACAGTGAATGACTCAATACTGCTGGACAACGATGTTGCCCTTGGAGTTGCTAGAAATCTAGTGACTCCCAAGGATATACGGGTGCTGGGAGCAAGGGATGACAACCGGGTCGTGAGCGATGCTCTGGCACTAAGCGTGCAAAGCACCGCAACAGTCGCAAGTGTGGGTCATCGCCTACTTGCGAAGTCCCATGAGGTAGAGGTGCTGAGAGGTCAGTTGGCGGCGGAGCGAAGTATGGTGGAAGAATGCCAGAGTATTATTAAAAGCTTAAAAAGGGAAAGGGCAAGGATAGTGGAGGTGAATCGACACCAGCTGGAGGCGTTGCGGGAAGAGAACAAAAATCTCTCAAAGATGGTAAGTGTTTACGCCCATGACATGAGAAAGCAGCTGGAGGACCTGGACCAACCGGGTAAACGCAAGAAAACAGATCGCGAGAGTAGGTACGCTCAAGCTAAGAGTGCGATCTTTGGGAGCTCGAGTGATGAGCCCCAAGAGGCTGTGCGTGAAGCCCCGGAAGAGGATAGCCATAGGGCTAAACTCAAAGGTCCAATGGCCGAGACACCGAGCACTGTGAAAGAATAATTTCTAATGTATTAGTGGTGTGCCTGGTTGTCTTTGCCCTTTCCGTGTATTTTATTTTATTTTATTTTATTTTTAATTTTAAATTTCTCGTTTCCGGAAATAAAAAGAAAAGAAAGTTGCAAAAGACAAAGAAGAAAAACAAAACGCACTTCCCCAAACCGGAATAAAAGGAATGCGACAAACGAAAAAGACACAAATCACACTTCCCCAACTGAAATAAAACAAAAACGACAAACTGAAAAGAAATCAAAACATAATGCACCAGAAAACAGGGAGGAAAAGAAAGCAAAGCGAAAGTAGAAATGCTTCCCCTTTTAACCGGACGCAACCGCAAATTGCGCAGGAAATGCAAAGTGGTGTCGGCTCCCTTATGAGCATATGGCTATTTAAACCACTTCTCGGTTGAAAGAAGGAGCATCCTGGATTTCAACCTGCAAACTCAAGAAAAACCATCAAAAAGCCCAGACAGAAAAATCAATGGCATCCCCAGATATGCTTGTTGATGACCTTAACCTTGAGTTGTCCCTTGCACCACCAAATGCCCAGACACGGGCTCCTCCAAACCCTATCTTCCCAAACTCCTCATACCATCATGGCTCGGCCTCAAACTTCTCTGAGGTAGTGCCACGTAGGGCAGTATTGCCGGAGGGCATGACTGTCAGCAGACTTACAGTTGCAGATCATCTGCATGTGGCGCAGAGGTCTGACCAGATGGCAGTGGACGAGTCCCACAACCTAACCGTGCTCAACGCGGTCTCGGCCACAAATTTGGGCATGCGCCTACTGGCGAGAACACGGGAGTGCGGGGCACTGAGTGAGGAAGTGGCGGCCCTGAAAGCTCTGGTGGCGGACCTGCAGAAGCGGCTCTACAGTGCCAACCAGCATGTAGAGATGCTGCAAAAAAGGAATGAAGATCATGTAGAGCTGCTGCAGATCCTACAAGCAAGAACAGACAGAGGCAATTAGCAGAAGCCTCTGGTGGCGCAGAATGCAACAATGAACATGTGATTAGGAATTTAATGTACGCATTTTCACTAGTGTGTATGTAATCACATGTTATGAAATAGAAGAAGCATTCACGCCCAATTCTGATTGTGCATTAATGAATTGAAAACACTTCCCAAACTTATAAGAAACACTGTTTTAAAAAAAAAAAAGGAGATTGAAGATTAAACAATGTCATATAGAAAAATTGGGATGGACAAAAAGAAAATAAACAACCACAAACTTCAATAAAGAAGAAAAACAAAGAAAAACAAGTTAGAAACACAAACAAGTAAAGGAAAGCAAAAGTAAGAAAAACAAAGAGAAACAACAAGAAAATCCTAATTACCTTGGTTGGAAAATTGTAACCCTAACTCAAAAAATAAAAATAAAAAAAGAAAAAAAAAGAAAGTTTGAGTCTAGAGAAACTCCACTTTGAAGCGATTAGGACGACAACAAACTTCTTCTATTCACCTTGGGTTGCCTCCCAAGAAGCGCTAAGTTTAAAGTCTTTTGCCAGACTTCCAACATACTGTGGTCACTTGGGAGGTTTTGGCTCAATCGCCTCCTTGTGCTGAACATGAAGTTTCTTCAAATCTCTTTGCCATCTAATCAACCCATTTCGTATTCTTTTCTTTTTATGCGCATGAGTAGATTTCAAAAGCAATTTTAAGCGCTCTTCAATACGTGGATTAGATGGAGGAGGCACATATTCAGGATTAGGTAGCCTTTTCACTTGAGTAGAAAGGATGGCATTGAACATGTGATTGGTGCTTGGAACATGGATGTTCAGCTTGTCTTCCTCTAGTACTTCAAAAACAGAATAAGGCATTAGATTAATTGAAGCACCTAAATCAATTAAAGATTTCTCAAACAATTTATCACCAATTACACATGGAATTGTGAAACTTCCTGGATCTTCCAACTTGGGAGGAAGCGACACAAATTAATGTGCAAACAACCAATTAAAAATACCCGCAAGTGCACGAATCTATCGAAGTATAGATTGTGTAAGTACGGGGTCGATCCCACGAAGAACTTGTCGGCTTCCTATAAGTTCTAATTTGAGTACAAAGAGAACACTTAATTAACACACCACAAATGCACAAATGAAAGAGGGAAACTAGAAATGAGTAAAGAAGTGTAAAAGAAATAAAACAACACAAGAAAACTAAAGAAAAACACAAACAGCACTTTTTATCACCCTTTTATCACCTATGAACAGTGCTAAAGCGACCGGTCGTGAGGCAGAAGCGACCTGTCGTTTTTGGGCAGAGTCGAAACTCAAATTTTGACGTGAAAAGCGACCGGTCGTCAGGTAAAAGCGACCGGTCGTTTTTGGGCAGATTCGTTTTCTCTGTTTTTCAGTTTCGACCTCTGTCCAGTGTTTTGCCTATAACTTTCCAACCGTACGTCCAAAATTCACGTTCTTTATACGGTTGGATTCAGCACAGAAAATGCAAGAACACAACGCGGACCAAAAGTCCAAAACAGTTACGAAAATAAACAGAATTCAGTAAACAAGACACACAATGTAACAAACACACAACTCACACACACATTGGGGGGGGGGTTTTGGTTTGGTTCAAGTGACCTAATTCTATTGCATGAAAGTAAATGGACTTTGAATTTAAATGAGAATGGCAGAGATGAATTATCAAAATGTGAAAGTACCAAGTAACAAACACTAGGGTTTCGGAATCCACCTTAAACAATTCTACCTATGTTCATGGATACTCAAGTGATGAACTCTAAACTTGTTGATGAAGATGTTCGCAATCAAGACCATGGGTCGTGGCTCAAGACGCATTGATTCTCTCTAATATACGTAAAGTGCATGGTTCGTGCTACAATACTTGTGCCCTCCCCATAACCGAACCTAGGTATGGTTCGTACTTCGATTCAATTACAAGGAGAACCCATTAAGTTCAAAGAGAATATGAACATCACAAGAATCCTAATAGCATGGTGTTTACATTAGGTATTCAAGAAACCAATTCACATGGATGATTCTTACTTCATCCATTTATTGCTTAGGATAACATGAAGATACACATAATCCCAACAATCTCAAGAAGCATGCTTTCAAAGATGGCCAACCAAGGAAAAACACACATCAAGGATAGATTAATTTGGTGAATTGGAATTCATCAACAATATCTAGAAATTCATATACTCAAGCATCAAAACAATAAGGTAATCATGTTTAGGGCTTCAACCTAAGCCCTAGCTATGGAGTTTAGTTGCTCATACTTATTCCAAATACAAATTCAAAATAAAATTAGAAAGAGTTTACAGATTTTGAGAAAATGATGAAAGCTTCAAGGTCATCAATGGTGGAAGCTTTCTTCTCCACTTAGCTTGGCTGCATCTTGGCCTTCTCCAAGCTCCAAGCTCTCCAAAATCTGCTCTCCTCTGTGTAATCCCTCAATGACTTCCTTCCCCACGTTCAAAAGGCTCCCCAACTTCAGATTGCAATTCCCTTTTGCTTCCCTCTCTCCTCCTTTCCAGCTTTTACTTTTAGTATTAAACTACCACCTTTGATAAAGCCTTAGCCCATTGTCCCCTTGCCATGATGAAGCTTTGTCCTCAATAAGATGCCAATTGCTTCAGAAAATATCTCAAAGCTAAGGTAACTTCTTGTTACCAAGAGTTATGGTAACAAGAAAATCAAGATAACACAAAGGAGGTAAAAGCTGGCCAAATTCGGATTTCAGAGCTGTGGTAACATGCAGGATCGGTTGGATGGGCAATACTTGTCCAATGGAGCTCAAATTTGGATATGTTGTAGTTAACATCCATTGGAACAAGTCTCAAGAAGATCATGACCTCATCCGAGCACCGGAGCATGCTGATCCCAGGCCAAGAAGTTGACCTACGAAAATGAACAAAAACAGAAATTATAACAAGTAGTGCACTTTTAGCTCATTTTCAATCTAACCAAGGTAAAATCTAAGAAAACACAAAAAGGAAGTAAAAAGCTATAAAATGTCAAAAACTAACTCAAAATAAAAGGGGAATAACATGAAAAATCATGTGTAAAAATGAACCGAACAGACCCCAATTATCACAATGAATTAAATCAAAAGGATGAGCGGTTTTTATTGAACTGGAAGAAAAAGGCAAACGAGTTTGCTTAGTTAAAGGGCATACATCACAATGATGGTGCAAATCAAATAAAATTCCAGAACTTGTTTGAGACCAAAATTTGGATGGTTCTTTGGGGGGATGACCTAAGCGTTGATGCCAGAGAGTAGCGGATTTGTGATTGAGGTGGCATGTGGTGGCGTTGGATGTGGATGGCGGAGTGGTGACGTTTTCTTTCATGAGCAAGTAGTATAAGCCATTAACTTGTTTCCCTAGGCCAATCATTCTCTTCGAAGTTCGGTCATGTATGACACAAAAGGTAGGGAAGAAGTGAATAGAACAGTTGAGACGAGATGTAAGTTTGCTAACAGAAAGTAAATTAACACGATAGGAAGGCACATAAGGAACTCCATCAACAGATAAGTTTGGACCTAGAGATGAGGAACCAAGGCCACTGATTTTTGCATGAGACCCATCAGGAAGATCAACAGTGGAGTTGACTGGGGTAGTAACAGATAGCCTGGAAGGAGGTGCAATGTGATTAGTGGCTCCACTGTCAAGTATCTAAGGATTTGTGGATGATGAGCTCGTAAAGGCACAAAAAGAAGGTATTTTACCTGTGAAATTAGCATGAGGTTTACCATCACGAAGCAAAGACTTGAGTTAAGCATACTCCTTAGCGGAGAATTTGAACCTTCTGCGGTGGGTGGTGAAGTAGATTGTGTCTGATTTGCTATGGAGGGTTTCTTAGAGTGATTGGGTGGCTTGACATCTTTGCCATAAAGCTTGTGCCAAGTAGGAAAACCATGCAAATAATATCACCTGTAGACTAGATAAGTAGGATCTTCACAGTAGGTACAAAAGAGTGGTTTGCGTGAATTGCTTCTTTGATCGGTATGTGTGGAAGAGTTGGTCTCTTGTGCTTTGGAGTTGCTAGAAGAGGAGGAGCCAGGGAGCTTGTACGACTTGTTGCTCACTTTCATGGCATGTGCAACTTCATACGGAGTGTGTTCTCCCACTTCATGCTGTTGTTCTTCCTGCATAATCATGGAATAGGTCTTCTTAACAGAAGGAATAGTCTGCATCAATAAAATTTGGCCTCGAATGGTTGTGTATGAGTCATTGAGACCCATAAAAAATTATATGACTTTCTCTTCATCCTCGTGTGCTCGCAACACCTTGAAGGGTCCACAGGTGCAATGCAGTACGAATTGATAAGAGCCCAATTCATCCCAAAAGGATTTCAATTTTGTGTAGTATTGACAAATGGTTTGCTGACCTTGTTTGTGTTCGGCGATGGTCCTCCAAATTTGAAAAACACGAGTAAGATTGCCAAGAGAGAATTGATCCTGTAGATCACTCCAAATTTCAGCAGGGGTGTCAGCATAGATGACACTATTGGCGAGGGCTGGTGTGAGAGCGTTCAACAACCAAGCCATCACCATATCGTTGCAGCGACGCCATAAAGGGTATTTGGAATCTTTCTCAGAAAGAGATTTGATGGTGCCATTAACAAACCCTAATTTGTTTTTGGCACTGAGACTAATGGTGATGGTGCGGCGCCACGTTCTGTAGTTATCTCCATCAAGAGGTTGGGAGACAAGAATAAGCCCTGGATGATCCGAGGATTACAAAAAGTAAGGATCAGTATGATCCATGGTTTCTGTTGAAGGAACTTTGGCTTCTGTTTAGGAGGTGTTGCTAACGTCACCTATGAGGAGTTAGACGGCTAGGTTTTGTAAACAAAGAGACACCTAGAACCGGTGCCCTGATACCATGTCAAATTGGAGACTATGTTGAGAAGAATATTTCTCTGTGTATTGATAAAGCCAGAAGGCTAAGAATTTATACAGAGATTTACAAACCCTATAAGGAATCTTAGGTTTACTTGGAGACTACTCCTAAATCAATTACAATCAATTACAGAAAAGGAAATAAAGAAACTTTCTAATTTCCAACACTATATTTATTCTCTTGATGGTATGCATATCCTATATTTTCGTTTTCACCAGTGGCCATCATACACGGAATCTGTTAGCTGATCCAAGATGCACGGTTGTAGTGCAGGTTAGTGATTTGATCTGCATGTAGCTGAAATATGTGTGTATGGTAGACAATAGAGAAGGGTTTTTCGAGCAGTAGGTTCATTATATTTGGCTGTGTTTGTAGGAATGGGCTCATAAGCATTAAATAAATAGCAAAGCATCAAGAGGGGCCTTCTCAACAATGGAGAAACTTCGACTAATTCAGGATGCATAATACTTTTATCAATTTAGATTTTGTTTTTGAAAGATGCATGTATTGTGAATTTGTTGGAGGAATGTTGATACATATATAGTGTTTTAAATTATATATGATGCACATTGTGTTATTTTATATTTTTTTGGGTATCAAAATTTTATCTTTAGTAGACTGTATGAAAAGAAATTAGATGTGATTTGATAATGTTAATAAAAAACAGAGTAAATGAACCTAATTAGTCACCATTTGGTCAGTAATATGACCACGTGATAATGTTTTAGTGACCAAAACGCATCTTTTGGTGACCGAATTGTAACCCCTTTAGTAACCAATGTTATGGTCACTGGTAGTCTTTTTATTAGTTACCACACACATGAAGTCACTAATTCTTTGGGTCGTAGTGATCAATACTAGAGTATGGCCACTAAATAGAATTTGTGACGAGCTTCTAGTGACCTCTAATATTTGGACGGTAATTGTGTTCAGTGACCAAAATCGATATTTTTTGTGATCAACTTGCTGGCCACTAATAAACGTTTTTCTTGTAGTGTGTTATTTTCACTTTGGTTGAGTTGAGAATGTTACGAGTTCAGATCTTATGAACAACATACATTAAATAAAAAATAAGATGATAATGCTTTGAAATTTTATTTGAAACTAGTAATTGAACACATGCTATACATGTGAGTCATTTATGCGGGAGAAATTGAGAACTCTCTCATACTTTCTCATAATTAACCTTTACTTTGATACCAAATTATCACGCCTCAAATTTTCAGCAATAAATAACTTGTAGGGTCAACTCTGGGGTTTCGGTTCATTTTTACACATGATTTTTCATGTTATTCACCCACTATTTTGAGTTAGTTCTTGACATTTTATAGCTTTTTACTTCTTTTTTGTGTTTTCTTAGATTTTACCTTGGTTGGAATGAAAATGAGCTAAAAGTGCATTATTGGTTATAAACTTTGTTTTTGTTCATTTTCGTAGGTCAACTTCTTGGCCTGGGATCAACATGCTCTGGTGCTCGGATGAGGTCATGATCTTCATGAGACTTGTTCCAATGGATGTTAACTACAACATATCCAAATTTGAGCTCCATTGGACAAGTATTGACTATCCAACCAATCCAGCATGTTACCACAGCTCTGGAAATCCGGAATTGGCCAGCTTTTACCTCCATTGTGTCATCTTGATTATTCTTGTTACCATAACACTTGGTAACAAGAATTTACCTTAGTAGATGAGATATTTTCTGAAGCATTTGGCATCTTTGTGAGGACAAGGCTTCATCATTTGCAAGGGGACAAGAAGACAATGGGTGAAGACTTTGCATTAGAATACTAAAAGTAAAAGCTGGAAAGGAGGAGAGAGGGAAGCAAAAGGAAGTGCAATCTGATATTGGAGAGGCTTTTCAACGGGGGAAATGAAGTCATTCCATCATTCTACACAATTGAGAGCAGATTTTGGAGAGCTAGGAGCTGGAGATGAAGCTTGGAGCTAGGGAGCTCAAGGAGGAAGACAAGGGCAACAAAGCAAGAAGTGGAAGAGATTTCCACCATTGAAGACCTTGAGCTCCCATGTTCACAAAATCTGTAACTTCTTTCTAGTTTTGTTTTGAGTTTGTATTTGAAATAAGTATGAGGAACTAAACTCCATAGCTAGGGCTTAGGTTGAAGCCCTAAACATGAATACCTTATTGTTTTGATGCTTTGAGTGTATGAATTTCTAGATGTTGTTGATGAACCCCATTCACTAATTGAATCTTATGATATGTGTTTGCTTCCTTTGCTTAATCACCTTAGGTTGTATGCATGTAGCTAAAGTTGAGAAGTTGTGTAAGATAACCAAGAACATAATTTCTAATTAGCAACAAATGATTGAACTTGTTTAAGTGAGCATCATGTGAATTGGTTTCTTGACAACAATTGATGAATTCCAATTCACCAAATTAATCTATCCTTGATGTGTGTTTTCCTTGATTGATTACCTTTGAAAGCATGCTTCTTGAGGTTGTTGGGATTATGTGTATCTTCATGTTTTCCTAAGCAATAAATGGATGGAGTAAGAACCATCCATGTGAATTGGTTTCTTGAATACCTAATGTAAACACCATGCTATTAGGATTCTTGTGATGTTCATATTCTCTTTGAACTTAATGGGTTTTCCTTGTAATTGAATCAAAGTACTAAGCACACCTAGATTCGATTATAGGGAAGGCACAAGTATTGTAGCACTCGTACTGCACTTTACGTACATTAGAGAGAATCAATGCGTCTTGAGCCACTCGTACTGGTCTTGATTGCGAACATCTTCAACAACACGTTTAGAGTTCATCACTTGAGTATCCATGAACATTGGTAGAATTGTTTAGGGTGGATTCCGAAACCCTAGTGTTTGTTACATTTTGATAACACTCTTGATAATTCATCTCTGCCATTCTCATTTAATTTCAAAGTCCATTTACTTTCATGCAATAGAAATAGGTCACTTCAAACAAATCAAACCCCCCCCCCCCCAAATGTGTGTGTGAGTTGCGTGTTTGACACGTTATGTGTCTTTGTTACTGATTTTATTTGTTTCCGTAATTGTTTTGGACTTTTGGTCCGCTTTGTGTTCTTCCATTTTCTGTGCTGAATCCAACCGTATAAAGAACGTGAATTTTGGATCAACGGTTGGAAAGTTATAGGCAAAACACTGGACAGAGGTCGAAACTGGAAAAACAGAGAAACGAATCTGCCCAAAAACGACCGGTCGCACTGTTCATTTTCACTGTTCACGGTACTGTTCACAGGTGATAAATGGGTGATAAAAGGGTGATAGAAAGTGCTGTTTCTGTTTTTCTTTGGTTTCTTTTGTTGTTTCATTTCTTTTACATTTCTTTACTCATTTTTAGTTTCCAATTTGCATTTGTGCATTTGTGGTGTGTTAAATTAGTGTTCTTTACGTACTCAAATTAGAACTTATAGGAAGCCGACAAGTTCTTCGTGGGATCGACCCCGTACTTACATAATCTATACTTCGATAGATTCGTGCACTTGCGGGTATTTTTAATTGGTTGTTTGCACATTAATTTGTGTCCTTTTAGGAATGCAACAGTGGAGCACGATGACAGCTTTTCTACAAGTTGCTGTGCTGGGCTCGTATGTACAGTGTTGGGTCTTTAGCTTGTTACTTCTATCGTTTGATAGGTTTTCGTCAAGCTGCTGGAAGCAGTTTGCCTGTTGCGTTTTTAACAAAGTACTTTGGGCATTCTAATTAACACAGGGTTTTCTAAGCAGACCATTGTATTCTTCCTAAGGCTTTGGGTCATATTCTCTCCCCTCTCATGCTAACCCATGTGTTTGGGCTCAAGAAATGGGCTTGAGTTTTGGGGCTCCCAAGCAGCCCAAAACTTCCATTTCTTGCCTCATCAATGGGCCCCATGAAAGCTCGTTACCATCCATACCACAACCCACTCACGCAAGCCCCGGGCATTTGCGTGGCTTGGGCCCACTTAAGCTTGTAGCGTGGCTGTGTGAAATAATGATTTCCTGCTTGGCATTGCATGTCGCTTGGCGTGCTTGAATTTTGTCATCTTTGAAAAGAGACATAATGCTTGACAAAATAATTAGCATGAGCTTGTAGAGCCAATGCCTTTTATAGGCTCATTTTAATTCCTAGCGTGATAAATTGTATATTTATTTGGCATGGCTCGTGAAAGCGTGCATGACGAATTCCGCATGCTCCGAATCGAGTTTCTTCTTAATAAGGTGTCGCACTGGGCCGGGAATTTATTTGGGCCCAACCCTTGATTTTTTGGGCCTCAACAATGTGTAAGGAATAAAAGCCGCAAAAAATTATCTTGAGAAAATGATTATTCTAACAAACCATTTTTCATACTTAGCCAATATTTTTACATAAAACAATTTTTCATGTATGATATGAACACATGAAGGGACCTAAGGTCAATCTAGGTAAAAAAACCTTATATGTTCAATCCACAAAGAGTTTTACAAGAATAACCTAACTCTTACGTATTAAAGATATATTTACTTGAATAAGCTCCCCTTAAGACAGTACTCATAAGGGTCCAAAGTTTGAGAGCTAGAACCCCAAAAAAATGCAAATAAAGCCCAAAATCAAAACTACAACGGACCTAAAAAATGACGTAAACGCCATAAAATGAGCAGGATTGCGCTAATATATGCTAGTTTTTATGTCAAATAGGACGAGACGCCTGGGAGGCGAAGAGGATTGCGCAAATTTTTTTGGTTTATTATCACATTCTTAGAGATATTTCTAGTGTATTGCAATGTGTGTCTATTTTTTGAAGTTGATGCAGTTCTCTTTAATAATGAACATGAGTATTTTGTATGGTTTTATCTATTAACTATGAATTAGAGTATTATGGTTTCATTTCAATGGGTCTATTTTGTATAAAAAAAATTTTAACCTTTTACACATTGACTCCCGGAATGAAAATTCTTGGATCCGCCACTAATTAGGGTAACAATTTCATGCATTTGGCTGATGTATGCGATTGAGGTCCAAACTACGTAAGCAGTTTTTTATTCCCTTCTTAGACCAACGCATGTGTTGGATATTGAAGGTTCAAAGAAGCATTAGATATTGTAGGGCCACCAGAACATGATTCCAATGATAATTTCCATCGCATCTCTATCCATTCCTCGATAAAAATGAGTAGCTACTGAAGATTGTGCCACTCGAATTGAAAGGGAATAAAGGTCTCTCACTCAAGTTGATGAAAAATATAAGCTGAACCACTCAAACAGATTAAAAGAATAATCACCAGGATCGACTTTTGAAGTTTGAACTACTATATATATATTAAGGGGGAGTAGCATGGTTAATCAAATCAAAAGTAAGCTAAGCCAATCGAGTGAGCAAACTAGTTTTTAAGCCTCCCATCCCACTGACAAAATGGCTCTCAGGTTCGTTGGTAAGCTGTTGGGTGTGAACCAGGACGAGCCTACATTCCATGTTAACGAGAATGAGGTTTGCGACAACACAAGCGAGGAGACCGAAGGAGTTTCCAACTTTGGCAACAAAGTTACTGGCAACGCCAAGTTCGAGGTTACTGGAAACAAAGTCAATAGAAACTCAGGAAAGAAGACTGTGGGAGTTTCCAACTTCGGCAACCGCTAAACTCTATGGCAATAAGGCAGCATGCACTTGTTGACGTACGGCCTTAAATAAGATAAATATATGTATTTGCATGTCTGAAATATAAATATAAAATAAACAGCCGAAGATTTATCAGCTTGTGTGTAGACTTATTCTCTACATATTATTTATGAGGGACACCCTTCTATTAGAATAACTGTATGTATATGTCACGCCCCGGATCCGGGGTAGGCGGAAACCCCGCGCCCGGTGCGTGAGAAAATAAAAATAAAAATAAACTGAAATATGGGTTTAATGTAAACTTCTCTTATAAAAATAGTTCCCAAAAATCTTACAACTTTACAAGAAATAAATAAAGCTCTATCACTCTCATCTAATTCAGCCTCAACTGGTTTAGTCCTTGTCTTGCCCACTAATTCATCTGAAAAATTAAACAAGGTGAGGGATGAGCAACCACCGCTCAGTGAGTAGATTATGTAATATGCCAGTCAAGCAATGCCGTTTCACACACTCTAGAAAATATCATGAAAAAATACACCAATCCAGATCATATCACATCATCCCTTCATATCTCGGTTATACTTCATAGCATGTAACCAACCACGTGATCCCTATATTGGCTTCACTGCCCTATGTCCCCGTGTGGTACATCTATCCCTCGGATATTCCAACATTGAAGTTCTCATGTTCCATGACTAATACATACTTCATATTCCAATCAATATATATATAGTGTGAAAGATTGCACCAAATTAGACATGCTTGACTTGAAATAGAGAGATAGTTGTAAATATAATAAATCCACGATAATTCATGGTTTTCATATTTTATCACAAAATAAGAACTTTTAGAACACATTACATAAACCACTCACCTTGCTAATGAGAACCCTTTAAATAAATTGGCAAGACAACCCATCTACCTATCTTCATATACTATCACTCAAACCAAGCTCCAAGAGTTTCATCACCACTCTCACTCCTTCTTTCTCTCTTACTTTCTCTCTCATTTCTCATGCAAACTATGCATGCCTTCTCTAGATGTAGTAAACCATTTGTAAACATAGACTCCTATTTATAGTAGTAGAAGTAGGCAACAAGTAATCCCTCATTGGTTAATATTCTTGGCAGCAACAATATAGGATAACAATAACTTGATGTTATCTCCAATCTTTGCCACCTAGCAAGAATGGTGGCACCATCTCTAGCTACAATACTCTTGATCCAACACCTCATGCTAATACCAAAAATATCTTTTAAGCCTTAACTCCCAAGTTTTCAATAAAATACAATATAATTTATGATAAGAAGGTTTGTCCAAATCTATTACTCAACTTAAATATCTATCAAAATATACTAAGATTGACCTCAACGTACACACTACCATGCAAATAATATGGTTTCCTATATATATATATATAGACTATAATACAAAGGAAATGAATAAAATGACAAATAACGAGTAAACAAAAGGAATCAGATCACTGGATTTGATCAGAACTGGGAGTACTACCACCTTATATCACTTTTGAATCTATTAGAGGCTTGAGAGGTTGGCAACAGTCGAGGAATTATGTCAGAACTTGCACTATGATCAAGCACAGTGCCTTCAATTGATGCGGATCAATTGGAAATCGATACTAAAGTAGGGTATGGCATGACAATTATCAATAAACCAATATGTCTTGAGAAATGAATTAGGGTTTGTATCGATTTGTTGTTAAAAAGTTGTGTGTATTGTTATTCTTTGTATCCTCTTTATATGGTAGTTAGCTTCCTTGGCCGCCAAGATTACTTGGCATGCAAGACTTCTGATTGCAAAATAATTTCCTAGTTTAGCTCCCTTGACAAATCATATCAAATCGCCATCATTGGGGAGAAGAGAATTACCACTTAATATTTATTTCCTTCCAAATAAAGCTAATATTGGTCATATTTTGGCCATATTAAATTATTGTATAAATCTAGGAAATATTATCTTGCATTCCAATCAAATCAAAGATAATTTATAAGATTTTCTCAATAAAAATAATATTAATATTATTTCATAAGAATTATTTCATAAAATCAAGATAATATTTTCAAGAATATCTTAAATTTTCCTATATTTAACCTAGATCACGTATTTTAGCCACATATGACAAAAAAAAAGTGTAAATTCTGGTGCAAACACATATGCATCTGCCTTGATCTCCACATGCATTAATATATATTGTTTGTCTAGTGGTTGTAAGGATTCTACAACAGTAATTAACTTCACACAAATTTCAAAGAAAAACTTCTTAGATAATTGTTTCTTTGAATTTATTCTGCATTTGGAAGAAAAACATATAGCATGCATCTGTTTAAGTACACTAGCTGATGTATGCGATTGAGGTCCAAAATACTAAGCAGTTTTAATTCCCATTTGACAAACAACAGAAACTTTTTCTCAAGTAATTTCTCACCCTCTCCTCTATACGTTCTTAGACCAACTCATGTGTTGGATACTGAATAAACAAAAGAAGCATTGGATATTGTATGTTTAACAGGTAACGGTAGGGCCACTAGAACATGGTAGTATTGCATCTCCATCCCAGTCCTCGCAAGCACGATCCATGTTCATCTTCAAACTTGGCATTGCTTCTTTATTATATGCTACTTTTCCTGGGGCGATCATCGATTCCTGCAACAAATATGAGTAGCTAAAGAAGGCGTACTTCTCGAATTGACAAAAAGAATAAGCATCTCTCGATCAAACTGAAGAAAAGAATAAGGTGAACCATTCAAACTGATAAAAGGAAGAAGGTCAAACATCACTCTTGGTCTTTGTAGTTTGGCACTTCAACCGCTTTTGACCCTGTAGTTTCAATTCTGTCAATTTTGCCATTGTAATTTCGTATTTGTAGCAATTCAAGGACAAGTTAGCATTCCCATCAATTTCTTTGACGGTGGAAGGGGCAATTTCGTCAACCCAAAGCCCTTGAGTGTAAAAGCTCGTTTGAAACTCTTCTCATTTCATATTAGGGCTTAAAATTGGCCATTAGGGTTTAGGGTTCTTCAAAAATTGGGATTAGTGGTTGACGAAATTGCCCCTTGCACCGTCAAAGAAATTGACAAGAATACTAAGTTGTCCTTGAATTGCTACAAATACGAAACTACAATGGCAAAATTGACGGAATTAAAACTACAGGGTCAAAAATGGTTGAAGTGCCAAACTACAGGGACCAAGAGTGACTTTTTCACAAGCTGATTTATATTCCCACGTCAAAACCAAAAAGACAAATGCCTTCAGCATGGGATTGGGTTTCGATGGTTCAAGATAGACTTTCAAAAGATAAAACTTACAAAGATAAAAACACAAAGCAGATGCCTCATTTGATAAGAATGCATCTTATTGGCGATCCTTCAGCACCCGGCAACCTCAAAGGTAAGCAGTGGACAGAATATATCCCTGGTTGGATGTCATCAAGTTTTAACGCTTCAACAAGAATGATTTCCTGAAACATTAAAGCAGTGTTAGTGTTGAGTTGAAACTGCATTTCTGGTTGAACCAGAACACCATGTTAGAAAACCCGGTTCTTTGTATTTTGTGAAGGTAGTTCAGCACACACAAAAAAAACACAAGTTTGTTGGGGCTGCAAAAACAAGTTTTCGGGAACCTCACTATTTCTCTGAGAAATGGAGACATCTAGTTGGTAGATCACGGTCCTATTTGTAATCAAACAGTCATCAATTCGGACGAAGTTGTGGTCTTTTCTATTATCTTTCCTCATCTTTTGGTGCTACACTTATTAATGTTGGACTGTGATTGGATGGCAACAAACAATCTACCAACTAGAACTAATCCAACTAAAACAGTCATGACCTCGGAAAAAAAATAATTTAAAAAAAATCTTGATTCATCAAATATAGATTTTCTTACCCTTCCTTCTAGAAAAACAAGGTGGGACGGAATCAAATCATCATATGCAGCAACGGATAAGTAATCAATTCCTACATTTCATAACAGAGAAAAGCATCAGCTTCAAATGAAGGAACAGAAATCATAATATAGAAAGCAAGGAAATCAACAGTCCCCCACTGAGAAAGAACTTAAATACATTTCATACCCTAAATACAAATGCACGCTGAACAATAATGTCACAGTTTCAAACGAATTTACAAACCTAATGTTTCACAGAGAAAGTTCTCACTCAATAAAAGGAATATAATGGACATAGAATACATCTTCCATAAACTACTCAAATTTAAGAGGTGCCTGTTAAGTTTGATCCACTTAACAAATCAATTGAGATTTGTAGTGGTCCTTGTATGAAAGATTGAGACATCATATTGGTCGATTAGAAAAGTCAAGAGTGAACTCTATATCTCTTGTAAACTGCACGTTATGCCCAAAAAAAGTCTTAAACATTATTTTGCACTTATACATTTTTCCAAATCTCACTTTACCCCTTCTATTTAACTTTGTGTCTTGCCTTGTCCAATTCCGTCAAAGAATCCATTAACAGGGGGCAAGTTGAGAGATGAAGTTAAAGTACACGAGTAAATTAAGGCAGTAGAAAGTACAGGGGTAAAGTGAGATTTGAAAAAAGAAAAAAAGAGTACAAGCAAAAAACAACTATTAAGCCAAAAAAGAAATGCAAATGTACATCTCACCAACAAGTTTAATGTCAGTGTTGTCCACCAACCACTGTGCTCCATCCTTCATAAATCCCACATAGCTGCTGTCAAACTCCTTTTGGAACATAAGCCGTCTAAAATTGCAGTAAGCTAGTTAATATTCAGCAATAGTTTCACACTTATGGATCAAATTGAATTAATAGAAACTTCAGTAGTACAATCATTGATACAAGCAAGTTTTGGGAAAATATATGAAGAAAAGGTGGATGGAAGGAATGATAAAAAAGAGGATAAGGTCACCTCAGACATAACAGTTTCCTTGTTTATCCGAAAATGGTTAGTTAAACAAACAAGGCATTCTTACTAGAAACTACAGACCGAAGGATCAAAATATAAACCATCTAAGAATATTGTTAGTGTTTAATAAGCTTCTGATAAAAATGGAGGAATGGGTATATTGAAGAAGAGAGTGAAGGAAATAAAATGCTCTGTAAAACTTTTGTATTTCGTTGGGTATAAGGAGCTGTTTCACTCACAGCTCATATTACTGTTAGAAGAGAGAGAGAGAGAGAGAGCTAGACAAATCCTAGCTTCAATCTCAACCATCCAACTACACTATTAGTAAGATTATGACACCTGTCCAGTCAAGTCCTATGAGACTTAACAAACCGTTTGACTATTATAGACAGCTTAGCCTATGAGCTAAGTATAACACTAAACCAGCAATTACATACTAAATCAGTTTACCATTTTGCACATTAACAAATATATGACAGATAGAAGACCAGAAGCACTGCATTTATACAACTTAACTGGTAGACACCTGTGAGTGAGTGTGTGTTTGTGTGTGTTTAGTGGCAATTGTATATAAAGACCATTCATATAAAAGTACCTGTCTGTGTTTAAGGTTCTAAACAGCACACGACGTACCCCCTTGGGAATATGTAAGGACTTCATAACTTCAGCTGTAATAAGTAAATATACGACAGTCAAAAACTGAAAAACAATGAAGTATAATACATTGATATGTTCTCCTCACTCCTTTACTAGTACAGTTTGTTTAGCAACCAAAATGCTACTTATCTGGCCTTCCCGTTGCTGAGTAAGCAGTAGAGATGGCCTACATACGGGAAGGCCTACATATTTCTATGCATATTGTGACAGAATGATAAGGCCATATCAACTGAAACAGCAGGCTATGCGTTCCTCCACATAAAGAATAGATAGTCAGGAACAGAAATACATACCAGTTATGTTCTTATCCCTCGGAACGTCAACTAACAATGCCGGACCTATTGACACAAACACATATAATCATCAGAAACATGTCAGTGGCACAAGCAATAGCAACACAAGTAATAAACTTTTTCCCCTTTTCTACCTTATATCGTGAACAGGGTCAGAAGCTAATATGCATCGACGATACCAAGAGGAAAACATCACAAAGAAAAGCAAACCCAATTGCTGAAACTCAAAGAAAGACAGACTACTTCAGGACACCCAAAAGAGCAAAATCCGGAAAACCCTTTTTCCACGTTTTCAACTATAAAAAAACCAGCAGCCCCTCTTGCCTACCTCATACAGCTCCAAACCCCCCATAGAAACATATAAACTTGTGTAATTTCGTCGAACACATAGCACTCACTCACTCACTCAAAACCACATCAACCTCCTCTGAAACACAAAACAATCCATGACTCATGACTCCATGATCAACATCAACGAAACAGAGAAGAATCAAATACCATTAAGCACTTCCAAGTCAAGCGTATCGACGTCGAAGCCGGCATCGAAGTAGTGATCGAAGACGTGGCCAGGGGCATCGACATGGGTACCAGTGTGAGTGGGCAGCTTAAACTCAGAGTTGTTGGCGAGGGAGCCGTTCTTCATGCTATTGGGTAGCCACAGGAACTCTCCAACCCCGTCGTTGGTCTCAAAGGCGGGCATGTTGGTGCTGTAGCGGTGGCTGACGTCGAAGATTCGGCCATTGCCATACACTTCGCGGCGAGGAGGAATCAGAGCGTCGGTGTCGGCGCCATATTCTACAGAGGTGGTGCCGGGAATAGAAGGGTAGGCTGTGTTGGCGTGGGAGAAGGAAATAGAGGAGAGAAGGAAGAAGAAGAGGAGGAAGAATGTGGGTTTCATGGCTTGGGTGTGAGCAGGAGGTTGGGATTTTCTGGTTTGCTAATATAATAGAATGTGGATTGATGTAGCGTAGAGTTTGTAGTTGACTTTTATACTCCAATGATATTGCAGGGCCTCCAGGCCCTACTATACAAATTGTTGATTTTATTTTGTACTCAGAAAATCATGGCTAGGTCAGGTGTGGGCATATGTTGCCCAATTGAAGCTTTGGGCCAGTGAAAGCCCAGGTCTAGACAACATCAGCAGCACTTTCTTCGTTTTCTTTACACACACATCGATCCACTCGTATTATAATACGTGAACTACTTATATCATATGGCCCTCTTTCGGTCTCATGTAATAATTTTTACCAAAATAATGCTTGGATGAGGAACCTAAGCATGGCCTCCTTATATCATAGGGCCGCCTTCCAATCCCATGCAATAATTGTTACCAAAATAAGGATGGGATGATAAAATTAAGCACGGTCTGCTTATATCATATGGTCGCATATTCCAATTCCATGCAATAATTTTTACCAAAATAAGGCTGGGATGATGAAATTAAGCACTACCTTTAAATATTTAGTGAAATCTGGTATATTTTATCAGAATATATAAATTTTTAATTGCTACCTACCCATAGTGGAATTTGAGAGACAAATTCTAGTTTGGTGGCTCGCCTGGACTAAATTGGTTGAGTTAAATTGTACCAATGTTCATACCTACCACTTTTTGTGAGCTTATAAATGTTGGGAGACTCGATTATAATCTCCGCAGAGGGGTGAGACTATGCTTCAAAGGTGCTTACACTTGAGTACTTCTACCTAGACAATACACCGACAACCATTTACACACATCATGTTCTTCACTTATTAATGAATTGATCGTCACTACCTTCTTACAAAGCACCAACCCATGTCCCCCAAACCTTTGATAGACTTTCTTGTGCAATGACGTTATCTGTCTTTGTGAGACCTTTATCCCACAAGGAAGATGTCACCATGCAACTAGTTCTTAGCCTATATTACTAGAAAACAACCATGCCAGCAAGCAAATATCTTAAGATTAGCTCAGAATCTCATACCAAAACAAGCAAAAAAACCTAACTTGTAAGTTGTAATGGGAATAACACTATTTTGCTATTCTCAGTCAATAATAATGGCATGTAGAAAAGTTATCATACGAGTCATTATGTTATTGGGCATGAATAATAAATTGTTATCCCCGTTTTGCATGAGAGTTTCTCTCCAAAACAAGATTAGCAAAGAAAGAGAGATTTTAATCCCATTTTAAAATGTCAATTTGTGGGTTTTGAGCCAACCGAAGTCCTGATTAGAAACTTTAAAATTACCAACATGTCAACAAGTAGTAGACACATGTGTGTGATGTGAAACACCTTTCAGTTTCAGCCAGAAGATTCACCCCATCCATCATAAATAAATAAAATTAAATATTCTTGGTACCCCAAAATCTTAGTGCTCTCCAACCAGATAGACACCCAAACCAAAAACAAAAACAAAAAGAGGAACCCTCTATTGAAATCCCAAAACCCACACCACCGGCCACTTACCCCACACTTCACATCATTTCTTTCATAAAAAAGCTCAAAACCATCTCTCTTTCAAAGCTCAAAAACTCAAAACACAAACTCAAAACATAAAAGCTATGGCTCTGCACAACCTCAACCTCCTCCCCTACTTCCTCCTTCCTCTCATTTCCCTCCTCTCCAATCACATCCCTCCAGCTCAAGCCCTCACTGCACCTTCAGACATCTCAGCCCTCAAGGCCTTCAAAGCCTCAATCAAAGCCTCCTCAATCCCGCCATGGTCTTGCTTGGCCTCCTGGGACTTCACCACAGACCCATGCGCCCTCCCTCGCCGAACCCACTTCACATGTGGATTAACGTGCTCGCCCGACTCGACCCGGGTCACCCAGATCACCCTGGACCCGGCTGCTTACTCGGGCACACTCACCCCGCTAATTTCTCAGCTCACCCAACTCTCCACCCTCGACCTCTCTGAAAACTCCTTCTCCGGCCCCATCCCATCTTCCATTTCCTCTCTCTCCAAGCTCCAGAGTTTAACTCTCCGATCCAACTCGTTCTCTGGCTCTCTCCCTCCCTCCATTACCAACCTCAAATCCCTCGAATCGTTGGACATTTCGCACAATTTCTTATCTGGGTTCCTCCCAAACGCCATGAATTCGCTGCCCAATTTGAGAAGGCTCGATCTGAGCTTCAACAAGCTCGCTGGGTCACTTCCAAAACTGCCCCCCAACTTGCTGGAACTCGCTCTAAAGCGCAATTCTTTATCCGGTTCGGTTCCAAAATCGGCTTTTACTGGGTTGACTCAGCTGGAAGTGGTCGAACTCAGTGAAAACTCGTTCTCCGGGACCTTACAATCCTGGTTCTTTCTCCTCCCCTCGCTCCAACAAGTCGATTTGGCCAACAACAGCCTGACAGGTGTCGAGATCCCGAAACCCGCGGGTAATGGCGGAGGCGGGCTCGTGGCCGTCGATTTGGGATTTAACAGAATCGAAGGGTACCCGCCAGTGAATTTCGCGGGCTATCCTGTGCTGTCGTCACTGTCGCTTCGTTACAACCGACTACGTGGCAGGATCCCATTGGAGTATGGGCGGAAAAAGTCGTTGAAGAGGTTGTATTTGGACGGAAACTTCCTGATTGGACAGCCGCCGACGGGATTGGTGACCGGCGATGTCTCCGGTAGCTTGGGGGATAATTGTCTGCAGGTGTGCCCAGCTTCTTCAAATCTGTGCCTGCCTTCGCAGAAACCAAACGCCATTTGCAAGCAAGCGTATGGTGGAGGGAAAGGAAAAGGAAAACCGAGGTCTTGAAGACTTGAAGTTGAAGCGTCAGATTGTTTTGTCGGTCGAATATTATTATTATTTTCAAAAGGTTAATAAGCAGAAATGTATAATGCTTTTTGTATAGTGTAACATAAATTATACATATATTAATGTAGGCCCTCCGATCTTATCATGTATTAATGATATGCGTTTTATTTTAGGTAAATGATTTTCCCCTCCCCTTTTATCCACCTACACGCTTTTTTGTTTAGAAAAATAAAGTGTAAGTGGATAAAAAAGGAGTGAGAAAATCAATCCCCTTATTTTAATTTACATGCTTCCATATGAAATATTCATTATCGTACGTTCTCATAACATAAAGTTATGTTGGCTTTATCGCCCTAAAATGGATTTATGTTGGTGTAGTTATTCTAATGCAAATGCCGTCTTAGCTCAGCCGGTAGAGCGCACGGCTTTTAACCGTGTGGTCGTGGGTTCGATTCCCACAGACGGTGACTTTTTTTATTTATTTAAGTTTTAAACTAATTGATTTCATGTTTCCTTGATTATACGACAAATTTAGAAGTCTTTACAATTGTTTTCATGTTTTCTTGATTTTATGACTAAGTTTTAAGCATCTAAAACTACGTACATCAATCCAAAACTTAACAATCATGTCATGTTTGACTTATTAACGGATATTTAAACTTAAGATCTCTTCAAATACTGTGAAATAGAAACATTATTAAGCTTGCACTAATTATTCATATTCTATTAAAGATAAAAAAGACGAAAAGAGATTTCATGTTGATGTGTAATCAAATCAACTAAAGTTACACGTAAAAGTAAAGTAATTGACCATAAACCTAACTTGACATCTACAACTACAAGCACGTGAAGTTTAGGGTTTTGTATTATTATACTTGAATCTAAATTAGCAACTTTTAATTTAAATTGTTCTTTATGGCTGCATTTTCAGAGAGAAGGCGAGTATCAAGAGAGAGAGAGACAGAGAGAGAGACGCAGTTGAACTTGAAATTGAATGAGCTTTGGATCCTTCGTTACAGAAACTGCAACTGACTTCTGCCACTGTCAGGGATGACTGGCCATTTTGTTGGAGAATAATCCGGGCGTTACGTAATATTATAGGAATTAATTCACTTTTCCCCAAAACAATTAAATAAATAAATAAAAACGTTTCTGTTTTATGTTTGGACTGAAAAGCTATCAGTGAGCTGTAAACGAGAAAAGTCGTCAAAAGTTGCTCACTGTTTTTCTATTCCAAGATTCGATTTTTCTTTGCTTACATGATTGGGATTTGGATTGGACTTTTTTTTCTTTTTTTACTTTCACCGTAATGGGTAATTCATGTTTTTACTCAAATATTGTATTCCATGGTAAAACAGTGAATCCTCAAATTGACAGTAAGATGGAATTGTTTATTTAGACTATTGCAAACCACTATACATCAAATCCATTTATACATGTAAGCAAGGCTCATTATGTATTTTGAAAGTACAGTGTTAGTTTTAAAATATTGTTAATTAAGGAAAGCCCATAATTGATATGGTTCAAATTTATCATTAAAATAAAGCTCTCATCACAATCATCCTTATTCTACCAAATCCGTCATATGTTCTTTTAAATATTTTTTTATTAAAAATCTTTCTTATTAAGAAGGACAATAGTATACTAAACTTACATACACTATACAAGTGCTAGGACTCGAACCGAGAACCTCTCCTGAAGGAATAGTTGCTCCAAACCATTAAACTAGTTTTGCTTAGTCTTTTTGTGTTGGTGGATGCATGCAGTGACTTACGATGGACCAGTTAAGCCTAATTTCTCTTCATAATGATAGGTGTCATTCTAAATTATTGGTTCCATTACAGATAATGCCTCAAAATTATTGGTTTAAGGGTATTAATTACTCCCTTATCTCAGTTTCATACACCTCGTTTCAATAATTTGATTAATCTATTTGCTTTATCTAATTTATTCGAGTTATTAGTCACTAATGATTGTTATGAAGCTATATAATAAGTTTGGTGTCTATGTGCGACAATATAGAGTACTAGGTACTGATGGCTCCTTCAAACTTGTTCCTTTATTAGATATTAGCCTTCCAAATATTGAAAGGTTCAAGGGCAACCATGCCCCGTAAAGTAATGGACAATTTGCTCACTCGCTTTCAAGTGTCCCATGAGTTTACTGTTTTGAGAGTGGCAAACAGGAAAAAAGAGAATAAGACTTTGGAACACCAAATTGGAACATCACTATTTTCTCTCTCAGCAAGTCCTAAACTCGAATGTCTTAGAGTCGAAATCTGCTACATGAGTATATCATATTTAGGTTTACTTTATACATGTAATTTAGACGTTTATCAGTAATTATACATATACATTTGAGATTTATTACAATCTTATTTTTGAGGAATGAGTGAGTTTGTAGAGCTTCTCCTCTTTACAAGAATTTATTATTATTATTTATACAATTGATATTAGAAAAGAGGAAAATCAAATCTAGGACCTCACGTGCAAGGGTAAATACTCTTAACTACTTGAGTTACAAGCCCTTTACCCAATTTACAATAATTTGAAAACAAAATTTTTTGCATTATATGTGTATATATGTGGAGACAGGTCATTGCACCTAACCAGTTGTATATCATTCACAATATAGAAAAAAGTAGGGGGACCTGTAGGTAGGTACCTTTCAATTTATTTGGAATAGTGCTAAGGTGGATTATATTGGTAGCTGTAAGAGGTGAAAGAACTTTTATGGGCACATAAAGGAAGAGGAATTTATGTACCTCTATACTGATGGTTGACATAGAATATATGGCTGAGGCGATAGAAGAAGAGTTGGAGCGTCGTGCGCGTAAAGGCAAAACCGGCAAGTTACAAGTTTGGGCCCCAAGCTTTGATTTATGGGCAAAACCGGCAAGTTACAAGTAAACCTCACTGCTTTACTATGATGTATGGGCTTTTTCAAGCGTTTGAGATCGTTTAGCAGCCCAAAATGGCCTTTTAATATTTTACTAGTTTATGGAAACTTTTGTTAATTTCCCATTTTAATTCCCTTTGGAATCCTAGGGTTTCTAGGAGTATTTAAACCAATTTTAGCCTGTGACTAAGGTATTATGTTATCATTCTGAATTCAATAAACGAGAGGTTTTCTCATATCTGGTGAATTCTAGGCTTTGATTCTCTTAGACTAATCATTTGATTGCCTTATTACATTGTCACGCTTCGTTAATGGGGTAATGCGATGCTATCCATTTCATTTTTCGTCATGCTATGGCAAATTTTCACAATTATCTTTATGAATTCAATGTATTTATTTACTTGTTTTCCAACAAAAATATATATATATGTACTTACCAAAAACATATATATTTTCTAAATTAAAACGTGAACATTTTAGACCATCTCCAATGTTGGGGTTTTAGACCCACTATTTGAGTTTTTGGCCTGAAAGTTCTCTCCAATTCGGGTATAGGAAGATGCCAAAGGATTTGGTACAGTAGTGGTCCGAGTTCAAGTGTTTTTATTTAAGCTAATGCTTATTTCCAATTCTATAGCCTAGATTAAATCTAAATAAATTCAACGGCCTAAATTTAAATATTCGTTCAAAATGTTATTACTAATTAATCTAAATCGTATCCAACCTCAAAAATCATTCCCCATTCTGAAATGATTTTTTTGGTTTCTAGTTTTGGAACAAAATATGCATGACTTAAGGCCCTCTCGATGCATGCAAATCACAATGAAGCAACCCCATGCTAATGCCATGAGGAGATACATTTTAACAAGCTCATTTTGAAGCATACAACTAATAATAATTAGTGACACAATGGATCCCAACTCTAATTTTCCTCAGGTAAGCATTTCCGCACTACTCCATAAGCTTTATCTTGTAATTCATTAATTTTGTTACTGCTAATCTAATTTTATTTTTCTATGTTTATATGCTCAACGTACGCATTTTTCATATATTAACAAAATGATTGGTATATTTGATAGAACATGACGATCAACGCCCTATGGAGAGGAGTAATATACAGTGGCCAGATTCCCGTCACGGCAAGAATTTTCGAAGTGAAACTATTCATCTCCGAAGTGCTTCACGTCCCAATCCAACCAGACAAGCAAGACCTGACATGGGCAATGCAATTCCTAAGGGATGAACTGACTCTGCAAGACTATCAAATTCCTCCATATGGTACCCTTATTGTCCTTCAAAAAATTAGAGTCACGATCTACGAGTCAGAGGGTGGTGGGTTTTATTATGAGTACATAGTTTACGATGGTATTTATGTGCGTGAGTTGAAGGCGAAACTTCACGCAGATTTAGGTGTCGTCGTCGAAAATAAGGTACTCCGAATGGGGAATACTGATCTTAATGATCATGCTCTACTGTGGGTTGCTGGAGTTGAGGACGGAGCTACGTTATATCTCGTTGAGTGTCATTTTGGGTAAGTGAGTGAGACGATAAGGGAGACTTGAAAAATCCTACAAGAGTTCAATTTAGACAAAAATAAATTGGAGGTTATAATTAATTTAGTCTTTGGATAGTCGAAATAAATATGTATCTGTTGGATGATGCATATATGATATATGCAATGAAGAATGATCTGTTTGGGTGAAAAATAGCAGTTCTTAAATTTGCACATCATTTTGTTCCTATAATGTTAATGCATAAAACCAACAGCACCTTCATATTTTATTGGAAGGCTGTTTGGAAACAATGATGGCTTGTATTGAATCACTTACATATCATGGTTTGTATCGAGCCATTTATGCTAACAATAAGTTCACATCAACTTATTGGAAATCTGTTTGGAAACAAGTGCAGTTTCGTGAAGTATTTGTCATTAATTTCTGTTTAGACCTATATTTTTTTGTCCATGGACCTTCAAAAAGGGCAGCAATTGGAGAAAGAAGAATTAATGTTTTGGGCCTAAAAAAGGATTTTCAACCCACGCGAATGGCCTAGGTAAATCAAAGAGAACGAACTCTTTGATAGAAGACATAATGATTCCCTGGATTCCACTAGTTAACATATAGGTCAATGATAGAAGACATAATGATTCCTGGTTTCCACTAGTTAGAATATAATAGTCAATCCACTGACAGTTTAAATATTCCATTCCTAGCTAGAGCGTTCCAATGTAACTTTTATATTTGCTGTGTCTATATATTCCGTGTGGATGTATCATTGTAAATCAACAAGTTCAATAACAATTATTCATTATAATATCAAGTTCTTACATGGTATTAGAGCTCTTGTCTTGAGACTCTCGATCCAATTTTTTTTTTTTTTTTTTGCTTTAGTGCCTGCTCTTGGTTGTTTATGGTTGGTTGAGATGGCTTCGTCTTCTACCTCTCTGGCCAGTTCTCTCCCCAACGTTTCATACTTGGTTTCGATCAAACTTGATCGCACCAATTATCTGCTATGGCTTGCGCAATTCACTCCTTTGTTACAAGCCAATGATCTCTATGGTTATGTTGACGGTTCTCAGACTTGTCCTGCAAAACTGCTTGATGATAAGTCCACTTCATTTTGTTCCTATAATGTTAATGCATAAAACCAACAGCACCTTCATATTTTATTGGAAGGCTGTTTGGAAACAATGATGACTTGTATTGAACCACTTACATAGTATCGAGCCATTTACATCTGTTGAAGTGAGTCTCCTAATTAATCAAGGAGATTTATTTCCTTGATTAATTAAGGGATTTAATTTCCTATTTTATATAGTTGTCAAATCATTGTATAATTAGGAGATACTTTCCTAATCCTTTACTAGATCTAATTCCTTGTAAAGCACTCATGTCAACTCTTATATATACCTCCTTATGGAGAAGAATAAAAATAAGAACCTAACATATTCAAAACCCATATTCATATTTTAGCATGGTATTAGAGCCTTCGATCCTAGGTTGTCTCTAAATCCTCATATCAAAGTTCTTCAAACCCAAACCCTAAATCCTTATATCACAATTTTTTTTCTCTTATCACAAATCCCTAAACACATCTTTTTTTCTCTTCTTCTTCAATCCTTCCACTGCCATGGATATCGTTTCCCAAACCACCGACTCTACTCCATCATCCTCCCAAATTGTTACTATTCATAGTGACAACGCTCCGTTTCCTACCGGCATCATCTTGACAAAAACCAATTATGCCTTATGGTCTCAAGTCATGGAGTTACATATTGCTGGCCGCGAAAAATTAGGGTACCTCACCGGCGACACTCCGCAACCCTCTACGCTCTCCTCCACCTACAACAAATGGTGTACGGAGAACTTTCGGGTCAAGGGGTGGCTTATCGACTCCATGTCTCCCGACTTAATAGGTCGTTTCATCTGTTTCAGTACCGCCAAACAAATCTGGGATGCCGTGAAGAAAACCTACTTTGATGGTGGGGATGAAACTTTCCTTTTTGATCTCAACAAACGGGCCTTCACCATTAAACAGAATGGTGCACCTGTCCACACATACTACAACCAGCTGCAGACCATCTTTCAGGAGATTGATCATCGCACTCCGAATCACATGCACTGTGACGCTGACGTGACAGAGCGCCAGACAGAACTGGATCGTCTTCGTGTTCACCTTTTTCTTGCAGGGCTTGACCCTCAGTTTGATCAAGTCCGGGGGGAAATCCTGCGCAAAGATCCCAAATTAGACCTTGACCAAACCTTTGCATATGTACGCCGCGAAGCTCAACAACAACTGATCATGGCCAGTACTTCGGACACTGCGGTCCTGGCCACTCAACGTTCACAGGGCCCTCCGCCGGAACACAAATGCACTCATTGTAATGGAAGCAAACATACCCGTGCTGGCTGTTACGAACTGATTGGGTACCCGGATTGGTGGGACCACTCCAAAGCTCCCTGCAAGAATAGGAGCAAATCACTCAACACATTTTCTGCCGCAGATCATGTAAGTCCTGCTGTTCCGACTGCACCGGCTCCCGCGTCTTCCTTTGTAGCCACAATAGGACATTCTCAGCAGCAAGCCAATTGGTTGTGGTACTAGGAGGAGCCTAGTTCTCATCCAACCTGTGCTTGCGTTCTTCGTGCAATTTCTCATATTTAAAAATTTTAAATAAAAAAAATCAAATCAAATCAAATCCCTCAAATCAAATCAAATCAAATCAAATCAAATCCCTCAAATCAAATCCCTCAAATCCCTCAAATCTAAAGTCCTCAAATGCCTTATCTCAAATTTCTCTTACTCAAATCAAATTCCTCAAATCTTATACACATACCTCTCAAATCCAATTCCTACATCAAATTCATACATCCAATTCCTCAAATCAAATTCCTCCAATCAAAACCCCTCACATTCTCATATCACTTTTTTTACTTCCCTTATTGCAGATTCACAGAAGCATGCAGACCTGTGCTTCTATCAACACCACCAAAGGTTCTACTTTTCATACGTCCTCTCAAAAATCCTCATGGATTATCAACTCGGGTGCTACAAATTTCATGACTCACTTACCAAGTTGGGCATTTGTGACGTATATGCACCAACTTGAGGAGGAGTGTTGAAGTGAGTCTCCTAATTAATCAAGGAGATTTATTTCCTTGATTAATTAAGAGATTTACTTTCCTATTTTATATAGTTGTCAAATCATTATATAATTAGGAGATACTTTCCTAATCCTTTACTAGATCTAATTCCTTGTAAAGCACTCATGTAAACTCTTATATATACCTCCTTATGGAGAAGAATAAAAATAAGAACCTAACATATTCAAAACCCATATTCATATTTTAGCAACACCAACAATAAGTTGATGAACTTATTGGAAATTTGTTTGGAAACAAGGGCAGTTCCATGAAGTATTTGTCATTAATTTCTGTTTAGACCTATATTTTTTGGTCCATGGACCTTCAAAGAGGGCAGCAATTGGAGAAAGAAGAATTAATGTGTTGGGCCTAAAAAAAGATTTTCAACCCACGCAAATGGCCTAGGTAAATCAAAGAGAACGAACTCTTCGAATCAAGAGAAGGTTTTCCTCACTGAGGGAGCAAATGGAAGGAAGCTTGCTTACTTAGTGCTTGTGTTTTGAAAGGAACAAGCCCGATCCAAAAGGAGATAAGTTTGCTTTTGTAGACTGAGGAGTTGTTTGCCTCACCGAGAGAACAAACAACAAGGGCCAAATTTTTTGTGATCGTAGAAGTACTTGCCTCACCGAGAGAGCAAGATCTAGAGGCCGAACCGATCAAGGTCAGAGCTCCACCGCCCAAGTTGTCAGAAAGCAACCGAATGCCACATTTTCCACCACCCATTTTGACCAATCGTGAGAGAAAGAGTAAAAGAAAGCTATGGAGTTTGATTGGATGGGTGTCAGAGCACGGCCATGATTATTGTCTCGGCCGGAGAAATATAAAGTCTATAAATAAGAGCCTTATTCAACAGTGCAAAAGGTCCAGCACCAATCAAACAAATCAAGCTCAATCGTGCTCAAATGCACTCTCTAAACCTTTTATAATGTAATTCATAGTTTATAATGCTTATCCTTAGAATTTAGTGTAACTCTCGTTAAAACGAACTTAGAAACCATTATGAGTTCTTGGGCATTTCCCATTTCGATCGTCCATTTCATATACCAACAAGATTTTCTTTGTTTGTTGTTTACAAAGTCAAGTCTTGAGCACAACCCAACCCAATCCATCCAGATTTCTTGGGATACCTGCATTTCTTAAGATATATGAAACCACTGAGCTACCGAGCCTAGCTAGTGCCACCACCAAGCTATAAGCTTGCTGACACTATCCAACCATACGCTCGTTCTAAAAGCCTTGTGGTCGAGGCATAGAACTTGATGACTGAGAATCTGTTCCTATCTTAATCACAATCGCTCGAGAAGAAGTCAAGATCGTAGCGCAGAGCACTATTTCTTAGCTCATTTGTACCCACGACCACTCGTGACCGTGGTACTAGCACGCCACACATACACACTAAGAAGGACGTCTTTATTTCTTAATCTGCTCGGCCCGTCAATTATTTTATTCGAATAAATCTACCCTGCTGGCCGAAAAGATTCATACTGTCAACATTTTCATTGTTTCAAAATCTAAAACATTACTTTGATTCTGAGCATATTGAAATTCAAGCTACGAAGCTTGATACTTTTACATGCACAAGATCAATGCCTAAGCTTGATACTTTTGATATGACTCCCAGCAATTAAGTTGGGTTGACTTAATCATGTTTAGTCTAAAGTTTTCATTCTGAAATTAATTTTTGGTTAACTAGTTTTGGAACAAAATGTGCATGAAACTTAAAAGGACCCTTTCGATGCATGCCTGCATGCAAATCGCATTGGACCAACCCCATGCTAATGCCATGAGGAGATGCATTTTAACAAGATCATTCCCCTTCGCACATTGAAGCATGCATAAAACTAACTAGTGGCACAATGTGGGAAGACTATGATCCCAACGAAATATTCGATTTTGATCCCTTCTACCATCCCGACTCCAATCCGCCTCCGGAGGTAAGCATTTTTGCACTCCATAAGCCTTTTATCTTATAATAAATAATTCATTTGGGAATAATAATTAAATTATAATCTTCTTTTTCTGAGTTTGTATGCCTGCACAATTTGATATATATAACAAAATAATTGGTATTGACAGACCTCGCTGATCACATTCGTATGGAGTGGAGGAGAATCCATTCTGCTGATTTCCCTTGCTACAAAAATTATCGGCGTAAAACAACTTATTTTGGAAGTGCTTCGCATCCCATTCCCAGTAGACAGGCAAGAGCTCTCATGGGGAGGGCAATTCCTAAGGGATGAACTGACTCTACAAGACTATAACATTCCTTCTGAGACTTCAATTATTCTCCTCGAAAAAATTAAAGTCACGATCTACATGGAGGCTGGTGACATTCAATATGAGTATGTAATCCACGATGGTACTACCATAGATCAGTTGAAGGCGAAACTTCACGCAGAACACGACGTTGTCATCGAAAATAAGGTACTCCGAATGGGGAATGCTTATCTTCCTGATGATGCTCAATTGTTTGCTGTTGGAGTTGTGGAAGGAACTACGTTATACCTCGTTGAGCGTTTCAATGCGTAGGTGAGATGATATATATGCAGACTTCACCATTTCAATGGAACTTGGTTAACTTTGATTTGCTGCAAAATCTTATGAGTTCACTAGTACTACATTATATAGTTAGCTTATAAAGCATGAGCTATATTACAGTAGTTTAGACGAAAAATAAATTCGCGATAGAGTATAATTAACTTAGCTTAATAGTATGGTGTTTGGAAATTTAAAATAAATGTGTATCTGTTGGATGATGAATATATGCAATAAAGATCTGTTTGGGTGCAAAATCTCAATTCTTAAATCAGCACATCACGGCACGGTGAAAACAGAGAACAATTACTTTCTCATTAATAAATTAATAAGTCTAAAAGAATTTATGGTGTCATGGGAGTTCGAACTTGAGACCTCTTGTATGCACCCCTATGTTGAATTCCTTCAACATTTTTTTTCTTTTGGAATTTAACAAGTGTCAAAATTCCATTTGTTGTGAGGATGTGCTCTTGCTCAATTTTGAATAGCCAAACTTTGCTCTAAGTGCAAGACAATTTCCTTCTTAGATTATTAATGATTCATGTTAAACTATTGGTTTATTTTAAGGGTATCACTCCCTTATCTCAATTTTCGTCCATCTCGTTCGATTAATCTATTTGTTTCGTCTTTCTCATATCTCCATTCTTGCGTTTCTTGTGTCTCAAGTGTCCCATGAGTTAAATGTTTTGAAAGGGGCCAATAGAAAAAGAGAATAAAAATTAGGAACACCAAATCAGATCATCACTATTCTGACGTACGTTCTCTCCTAAACCAGCCATGATGAAATATCAGCCAATATTTTCTCTTTTATTTTAGGGTTGAAGGGGCACTATGTACATGATAAACATATATTGGGAGCAAGTTGTAAAGTCGAATGTCTTAGAGTCGAACTTTTATATACAAGTAGATGACATTTAAGTTTACTTTATACGTATAGTTTGTTAATATGATTATTATACATATTATTCGAGATTTGTTCTGAAATCTTTTAATTGATGAACGAGTGAGTTCGGTGAGTTTCTCTTTCTTACAAAAAAAATTGAAAATAAAATGAGTCAGTTTGTAGTTTGCAGTGCGTGAGAGAAATTAAAGTTGGGTAACTTCATCATGTTCAGTCTAAAGCTTTCATTCTGAAATTATTTTTTCGTTAACTAGTTTTGGAACAAAATATGCATGACTTAAAAAGGACCATTCGATGCATGCAAATCGCATTCGAACAACCAACCCCATGCTAATGCCATGAGGAGATACATTTTAACAAGCTGATCCCTCTCGCATTGAAGCATGCAACTAATCAGCGGCACAAAACAATGGATCCCGACTCTAATTTGCCTCCGGCGGTAAGCATTTTTCCACGTAAATGATTCATTTGGGATTGCAAATTAAATTCTAATATTCTTTTTCTAAGTTTATATGAATAATGCATGCACAGTTTCATATATAACAATATGAATGTTATTTGACAGAACATGCGAATCATAGTCTTATGGAGAGGAACAATATCCACTCTGGAGATACCCGTCGCTACACGAATTATCGAAGTGAAACTACTGATTTGGGAAGCGCTTCACGTCCCAGTCCCGGCAGACAGGCAAGAGCTCTCATGGGAAGGGCAGTTCCTCAAGGATGAACTGACTCTGCAAAACTATCACATTCCCCCTAATGCTTCCCTTACTGTCTTTAACAAAATTGAAGTCAATATCTACTTGGAGTATAGTCGCTTTCATTTTGTGTATGTAGTCTATGATGGTACTACCGTGGGGGAGTTGAAGGCGAAGCTTCATGCAGACCAAGGCATTGACATTGAACACAAGGTACTCCGAATGAACGGTTTTGATCTTGATGATCGTGCTCTTCTCTGGGCTGCCAGAGTTATTGAAGGAACTAAGTTACATCTCGTTGAGTATCGAAGCCGTAGGTGAGATAAAATGGAAAAATAATTCAGCATTTCAAGAGGACTTGGTTAACTTTGGCTTGCAGCAAAATCTTATTAATTCACTATTACTACCTTTTGTTTATTTTAATTTCTCATATCCTAGTCATAAACTGGGTTAAATAAATTAATGTGCCCAAAATAATTCAAAATACAAAAAAATAAAATAAAATGCAGAGAGTGAGAAAATGACAGACAAAGTAAGGCGAAAGCATTTGGGTGAAACACACACTCGAAATTCTGCGCTTCAATCCTGGTTTTCAGACCCTATTAGGGCTTGGAATTCAAGCCCGATCTTTTTGTGCAGATAAAAATGAAAAAAATACGAGGTAAAAAGAAACAATGAAACAAGATATAATTAATAGAATATGGATATGAATAGGAATTGCCTAATATTTTTCAAATAATTCGTAGTGTTCATGCAACTTTCCTTCCACGAGAGGCCCTTGAGAAAAGTTAAAACTCCAATTTTCTGAAATTTGTAACTAGTGTAACATAAACTTTAGAGTAAAATGTTGTTTTCTCCCCTGAATTATACCACAATTATCACTAAAAGTGAATTATACTTCTAGGCCCGGCCCAATGAGCAGGCTGGGGCCTTGACCTTTGAAACCCCAATTCTGCCCAACTCGAAAATTTTAAAAAAAAAGTCCAAAAAGCTCAACCTGAACCTAAAAATTACAAGTTGTCTGAGAAATTCTGAAATTGCATTCATAATTGGGTTTAGGGCCAATACAAACTAGATTGGGTTATTGATTAGACATCCATTATTAAAGGAAAGGTTTTTTACTGATGCCTATTTATGTTTTGGATGAACGCTTTTTCATACGTTCAAAATCTACTTACTTTTCATAATTTTCTTAATGAAATAGCTTTTTCTGATAATAAGAATCCAACTTTGACCACTGACCAGTCAAAATTTTTAACATCGCTTTTGTAATTTTAGTCATGATTGTACATACATTTCTTGAAATGGAGGAACCAAGAGAAATCGAAAGGCAGTTTCGTCAAGAGATATTACTGAGGAAACTGAAAAGCTTTCACTCTCATCTCATCTATGGAATTGAGGAATTACCCGTAGCCACTCTTATTACTTTTTCGTTTCTAGTTTTGGAACAAAATATGCATGAGACTTAAAAAGGACCCTTTCGATGCATGCAAATAACATTCGACCAACCCCATGATAATTCCATTGCCATGAGGAGATACATTTTTAACAAGCTCTCATTCCCCTTTCGCATTGAAGCACACGTACAAGTTACAACCACAATGAATTATTTGCCTCCGGCGGTAAGCATCTTGTACTAATTTGTGACTGCTAATTAAATTCTAATCTTCTTTTTTCTAAGTTTATGACAAATTGATTGGTATTTTACAGACCTCGCTGATCACATTCCTATGGAGTGGAGGCGAATCCATTCTGCTGGTTCCTATGGCTACAAGAATTATCGATGTAAAACTACTGATTTCAGAAGTGCTTCGCATCCCCGTCCCAATAGATAGGCAAGAGCTCTCATGGGAAGGGCAGTGCCTGAAAGATGAACTGACTCTGCAAGACTATCACATTCCCCCTACTGCTTTCCTTGTTATCTATAAGAAAATTGAAGTTGAGATCTACTTGGAGTTCGATGGCATTCGTTATGTGTACGTAGTCTTCGATGGTATTACCGTGGGTGAGTTGAAGGCGAAACTTCAGACAGAACAAGGCGTTGACATTGAACATAAGGTACTCTGGATGGTGGATAATAGTTATCTTGATGATCATGCTCAACTCTTGGTTGCCGGAGTTGTTGAAGGAGCTAAGTTATTTCTCATTGAGGATAAAAAACGTATGTGAGATGGTATTGAAAAATAACTCAGCGTTTCTATGGGACTTGGTTATTAACTTTGGCTTGCTGCAAAATCTTTTTAATTCACTATTACCATGGGCTATTTTTACTTGGATAATTTTATTCTTAATTTTAATACATTCCCTTTTGTTTATTCTAATTTCTCATATCCTAGTAAAAAAAAAACTGGGCTTTTCACAAGTAGGCTCATTCTAACATGACATATTATACAAAAATCCTTACAGAGTCTTATTTGGAAAAAAAACTCCAAAACTAGTCACTTGTTATTTTTAGTTGATTTTTAGTGTGTTAAAATTTTTTAAGAAACAATTAGAAAATGACAAGTGGCTAGTTTTGGGTTTTTCTGTCTAAATAGACTATATATAGGTTTTTGTATAATATATTATACTAAAATGAGCTTATTTGTAAAAACATAAATTCAAAAATACCACCAACAAAAAGAAAAAATGAGAGCGAGAAAATGACAAAGAAAGTAAGGCGCGAAAGCATTGGGTGAAAATGTAACACATTACACACGCACGAAATTCAGCTTGGATTTCACCAAAAAACAAAATTTCAGCTTGGACTTACTTCGGGTCGGGTCGGGGCTGTTGAATATATAAACACGGGTTAATGAGTTTGAATCTTAAAGGAAAGGCCCGATTATTTACTTTGGGTCGGTTCTGGGCTTCAGGCCTGGTTTTCAGACTCTATGAGGGCTTGGAATTCAAGTCCAATCTTTTTGTGTAACTATTAATAATAAAAAATTATAAAATGAAAAAAATGAATCAAGATATACTTTAACAGAATATGGATTTGAATAAGAATTAGAAAATATTCTTCAAATGATTCATAATGTTCATGCAACTTCCTGAAATTCATAGAGGCCCTTGAGAAAAAAGTTTGATTAGAATTTAAGGGTAAAACTCCAATTTTCTAAAATCAATAACCAGTTATATACACAATAAAATTAAGATATAGGCTCTCCGATCTTCTAATGTATTAATGATATTTGTTTTTTGGTTACATACTTGCAAGGTCGGTTATGAGATTTCGAGGGCCCTGTACGGAACTTAAATTGGAGCCCTCACATAATTTAATATAAAATTACTAATAAAAAAATTTGCCATGAATTAATGTCATAAAAAAAAATTATTTTTATAACTAAAATTTATCATCAATTAGCGTGTAATAACAATCACAAATCAAAGTCATAAATTTCTTAATTTTTCATTTGATAAAGTTAAATATTAGCATGTTCGGTAAATAAATAAATAAAAAGAGTTCAAGAGAAAGAAGAAGGCATGATTTTTTGTTTTTTTGTTTTGGTTTTGTTTTGAGTGGAAGAAAGTACTTTTTTTTTTTTAGGAGAAAGTGTGTGTGATATATGCTATTAGTTTAGTTGGTTCTTTTCCCTAGTTTGTTTCAAGTGCTTCTGTTTTTTTAAAACTATTTTAAATTTCATTATAATGTAAAAGAATAAAAATACAAATAGAATGACATCATTGAGACTCAAACTTGGGCCTTGTACCAAGAGATACGCGCTAGAAATATGCTCCACCAAATACACTTTTGTGTTAATATGCTAAACATTGGAGTATATATTCAATTTTTATAATATTAATATATATTATAAAGTAAAAAAAATTTGGGGGCCCTGTGCGGTGGCACCACTTGCACCATATCAGGGTCGCTCCTGCATACTTGCATATCAAATATTCATGATCTACGTTCTTCTAACAATGTCGTTCATCGGACAGGTCAAGCTTAGATTATGTTGATGCTATTACTCCTAATGGCTTTACATTTGTGTAGAGTTTAGGGTTTTCAAAAATTGTTCTGATGCAAATGTCGTCCTAGCAAATTGCTTCAACTTGGGCGGACAATTTCCATCGGAATCTCAATGTCTTCTTGCAGAAGAGTTGCCACGCATAGCTTGAGATAATGTTTTAAGATGGTATACTTGATCAGAACGAGCTTCTCTGCAAGAAGCAGCAACATCATCCCTGCGTGTTGTGAGGTATATTTCCAATGGACGCGTATAGATATTTCCCTTATTTGTTGGTCAGTTTTCGAATTCCAAGCATTCTCAATTGCTTCCAATTCCCTACTTCTTAAACAAGGCTATTTGCTGCCTCCACAATATATAGCCTTTGCACGATCGATCTTATCCTGAATCACCACACCTCGTCGTCTAGTGAAAGTAAACTCTTTGTTGAGGTCCCAACTGTATGCTAAAAGATTTCTAAGCTTAGGAAGCTTATTGATTTCAATTGGTATCTGATGCACTAAGGAATGCTTCAAATCTAGAGTCTCAAGGTTCACAAGCTTCCCTATGAATTTCGGAAGAATCTTCACTCTTGTCAAGCAAACTATCTTCAGGTAGATTGTCAAGTAGACTATCTTCAAAGTCTATTACTCTTAACAACTTGAATCATTTGTATAAGTTTTTACAACTAGTTGGAGGATTTTGTGGCCCACCTACGCCATTGAAAACACACACAGAATAGGCACGAGAGTTTTCAATGCTTCTTAGAACATCATATGCATTGTTATAAACATATAGGTTCCTGCAATTTTCACTGAATCTTGAATCTTCCATCAAAACTTGAGAAAAGCACAAATCTTCGGATGACCCTTCTCATTATATCATGGAATTGACACTTTCTGCACATCCCTCTGTTATCAACATATGACACATGAAGTAGACTTCTTTGGATAAGCTCGGTCAAGTATTATTTCGCAACATCTTTCAATGTTTTGCCTTTCTGCTATTTTATAAACCCTTGAGCAATCCATTTCCTAATTAGTATAGAACATATGTTGGTGCGATTTTCTGCATATGTCCCGAAGTATAAGAAGCAAGGTTTAAGCTGGTAAGGTAAATCATGATAGCTAAAAGAAAGAATTTTTGTAAATTTGTCGAATGAGGATTATACTCCAGCTCTGAACCAAACCTATCGTGCAATTTTCTCCATTGAGACACATCCCCACTTATGGTTGATAGGAGCCCACTTATAGCCACAATAACAAGAGGCAGTCTTCCACATTTGCTAACTATCGTAGTAGCAAATTGCTTCAACTTTGGCGGACAATTTCCACCAGAATCTCGGAATTTCTTCTTGCAAAAGAGTTACCACGCATAGCTTGAGATAATGTTTTAAGGTGGTACACTTGATCAGAACGAGCTTCTCTGCAAGAAGCAGCAACACCATCCCTGCGTGTTCTGAGGCCTATTTCCAATGGACAAGCATAAATCTTTCCCTTTTTGTTAGTTAGCTTTTGAATTCCAAAACTTCTCAATTGCTTCAAATTCCCTACTTCTTTAACAAGGCTATATGTTGCCTCCATAGCATATAGCTTTTGCACGTGTCCCCAACGATCGATCTCATCCTGAATCACCAAACATCGTCGTCTAGTGAAACTAAACTCTTTGTTGAGGTCCCAATTGTATGACTTCTAAGCTTAGGAAGCTTATTGATTTCAACTGGTATCTGATGCACTAGGGAATGCTTTAAATCTAGAGTCTCAAGGTTCACAAGCTTCCCCATGAATTTCGGAAGAATCTTTACTCTTGTCAAGCAGACTATCTTCAAAGTCTAATACTCTCAACAACTTTAATCTTTTGTACAAGTTTCTACAACTAGTCGGAGGATTTTGTGGCCCACCTACGCCATTGAGAACACACACAGAATAGGCACGAGAGTTTTCAATGCTTCTCTGAACATCATATGCATTGCTATAAACATCTAGGTTTCTACAATTTTCACTGAATCTTGAATCTTCCATTAAAACTTGAGAAAAGCACAAATCTTCCGACGGCCCTTTTCATTATATCATGGAATTGACACTTTCTGCACATCCCTCTGTCATCAACATATGACACTTGAAGTAGACTTCTTAAGATAAGCTCGGTCAAGTATTATTTCGCAACATCTTCCAATGTTTTACCTTTCTGCTCTTTTATAAACCCTTGAGCAATCTATTTCCTAATTAGTGTATAAAATTTATTGGTGCGATTTTCTGCATATGTCCCAAAGTATAAGAAGCAAGGTTTAAGATGGTAAGGAAAATCATGATACCTAAAAGAAAGAATTTTTGTAACATTTGTCGAATGAGGATTATACTCCAGCTCTGAACCAAACCTATTGTCCAATTGTCTCCATTGAGACATATCCCTACCTATGGTTGATAAAAGCCCACTGTCGGCTGCGCAAATCTCACGGCCTGGGGTTCTAGGCCGAGGGGATGTGCGTTAACACGTGGCTTCCTGCTTTTGGATGCGGTGCGGTTGTGCGCGAGCGTGCCAGCACGGTCTACCGTGCGTCGAGATGTTGATGTGGATAGAATGGTCAAGTGGTGCGTCTGTTTGAACTCGTCTTCTAATCAAACGATTGTAGCCGAGAGAGGAACTGATCTCGGCTGTAAGGTTCACGGCCTGAGCTACAAGGCCATTTAGGGGTGGTGCTGATGGTGGGTTTTGGGCGGTGCTCCGGTGCGCTGCTCAGTGAGCGGGGGTCGTATGATATATGGGGTGAATGAATGAGTAACAGAGATGGTGCTTCGGCGCCTTGAAAATCAAGGGTCGTATGATATATTGATGAATGGATTTTCCTTACAAACTAACACTACTCCTAGGAAAGCAAGTAAAGATATTGAAAGTGCATTACAGGAAAATATAATTTGCTCCGTGGGAGGCTTTTGTTTGGTGTTTGAACCCTGTGAATGTAGCTTGAGCCTTGTATTTATAAGAAGAGTTCTTGGAGGAGTAATCGAGGCTAAAAATCCACATGGTAGAGCCTGATTAGAGCAAGTGGGTAGTCCAATCGACATTTGGGATCGTGAAGCATGGTGGTGTGACCCCATAAATCCCGGTGAATCTCGGCTGCTGCCCTGATCGTGGGTTCTGCGCTTCTAGCCATGGAGACGCATTTATTGTTTCTGATAGTTGGTGACTCAATCTCTCAAACTGCAAGAATTCTTGTGAGAATGTCTGCGTCTAATCACTCTGATTCCTATCACCAAATCCTGACTTCAATCACTTCCCACCTTCCCTCGTGCATTAAATGCTTATTCGTGGTCAATGGGTTTGCTGCCATAAACAGAGGCATTGCTTCATTAAATGAAGCGTGGGACCTTGCTGCCACTTGATGATCTGACCTTAGTGCTTTTGGCCAGACATCTTGGCGAAACACCGCGTTTTAGCCTCATGAGCGAGTGTTAGGGCCGAGAAAAAAGGGCTCATTCGGTCGGTTCTTGGCCGTGGTTTATTAGGCACAAACACCCACTTATAGCTACGATAACAAAAGGCAGTCTTTCACATTTGCTAACTATCGTAGTAGCAAATTGCTTCAACTTTGGCGGACAATTTCCACCGGAATCTCAGAATGTCTTCTTGCAGAAGAGTTGCCACGCATAGCTTGAGATAATGTTTTAAGATGGTACACTTGATCAGAACGAGCTTCTCTGCAAGAAGAAGCAACATCATCCCTGCGTGTTGTGAGGCCTATTTCCAATGGAAGCGCATAAATCTTTCCCTTGTTTGTTGGTTAGTTTTTGAATTCCAAAACTTCTCAATTGCTTCAAGTTCCCTACTTCTTTAACAAGGCTATATGTTGCCTCAACAGCATATATCTTTTGCATGTGTCCCCAACGATCGATCTCATCTTGAATCACCAAACATCGTCGTTTAGTGAAACTAAACTTTTTGTTGAGGTCCTAATTGTATGCTAAAAGACTTCTAAGCTTAAGAAGCTTATTGATTTCAATTGGTATCTGATGCACTAGGAAATGCTTCAAATCTAGAGTCTAAAGGTTCACAAACTTCCCCATGAATTTCGGAAGAATCTTCACTCTTGTCAAGAAGACTATCTTCAGGGAGATTGTCAAGCAGACTATCTTCAAAGTCTAATACTCTCAATAACTTAAATCTTTTGTACAAGTTTCTACAACTAGTTGGAAGATTTTGTGGCCCACCTACGCCATTGAAAACACACACAGAATGGGCACGAGAGTTTTCAATGCTTCTCTGAACATCATATACATTGCTATAAACATATAGGTTCTTGCAATTTTCACTGAATCTTGAATCTTCCATCAAAACTTGAGAAAAGCACAAATCTTCGGACGACCCTTCTCATTATATCATGGAATTGACACTTTCTGCACATCCCTATGTTATCAACATATGACACCCGAAGTAGACTTCTTTGGATAAGCTCGGTCAAGTATTATTTCACAACATCTTCCAATATTTTGCCTTTCTGTTATTTTATAAACCCTTATGCAATCCATTTCCTAATTAATGTATAACATATATTGGTGCGCTTTTCTGCATATGTCCCAAAGTATAAGAAGCAAGGTTTAAGCTGGTAAGGTAGATCATGATAGCTAAAAGAAAGAATTTTTGTAACATTTGTCGAATGAGGATTATACTCCAGCTCTGAACCAAACCTATCATGCAATTTTCTCTATTGAGACACATCCCCACCTATGGTTGATAGGAGCCTACTTATAGCCACAATAACAAGAGATAGTCTTCCACATTTGTTAACTACCATAGTAGAAAATTGCTTCAACTTTGGCGGACAATTTTCATCAAATCTCGGAATGTCTTCTTGCAAAAGAGTTGTAACGCATAGCTTAAGATAATGTTTTAAGGTGATATACTTGATCAGAACGAGCTTATCTACAAGAAGCAGCTACATCATCTTTGCATGTTGTGAGGCATATTTCCAATTGACGCGCATAGATCTTTCCAATGTTTGTTAGTCAATTTTCAAATTTCAAATCTTCTAAACTATTTCAAATTCCCTACTTCTTTAACTAGGCTATATGTTGCCTCCACAACATATAGCTTTTGCACGTGTCCCTAACGAACAATCTCATCCCGAATCACCATACCTCGTCGTCTAGTGAAACTATATTCTTTGTTGAGGTCTCAATTGTATCCTAAAAGACTTTAAAGCTTATGAAGCTTATTGATTTCAATTGGTATCTAATGCACTAGGGAATGTTTCAAATCTAGTCTCAAGATTCACAAGTTTCCCCATGGATTTCGGAAGAATTTTCACTCTTGTATTCCTCAAGCTCAAATACTTCAAGTGGTGCATATATCCAACTTCCTCATGAAGATTATCAAGAAGACTATCTCCAAAGTCCAGTACTATCAACAGCTTGAATCTTTTGTACAAATTGCTACAAGTAGTTAGAGGATTTTGTGGGTCACCTATGCCATTGAAAAAACACAACGAATAGGCACGAGAGTTTTCGATGCTACCAAAAATATTGTATGCATTGGTATAAACAAATAGGTGCCTGAAATTTTTGTTAAATCTTGAATCTTCTTCCAAACATTGAGAAAAGTTCATATCTTCAGCCCTTAAAAGGATTACGACCTCCCGCATGACATCATGGACTGGACATTCTCTGAGTTTCCCACTAAAATCATCAACTAATGACACTTGAACTAGGCTTCTTTGGATAAGCTCGGTTAAGTATTCTTCCTCAACGTCTTCCAATGTTTTCCATCTCTGCTCATTTATAAACCCTTCAACGATCCATAGCCGAATTAGTTTAGAGCATGTGATGGTGCGATTTTCTGGATATGTCCCAAAGTATAAGAAGCAAGGTCTGAGTTGGTATGGTAAATCGTAATAGCTAAAAGAAAGAATTTTTTGTAATATTTGTCAAATGAGGATTAGACTCCAGCTCTGAGCTAAGACTATCAAGCAATTTTCTCCATTGAGACACATCCCCACCTTTGGTTTGTATAAGTCCACTTATAGCCACAATTGCAAGAGGAAATCCTCCACATTTGCTAACTATTGTAGTAGCAAATTTCTTCAACTCTGGTGGACAATATCCCCGGAAACTCAGAATGTCTTCTTGCAGAAGAGTTCCTACACCTTATTTGGAGACAATGGTTCAAGGTCGTACTTTGATCAGAAAAAGCTTCTCTTCAAGAAGCAGCAACCTTACTATGGCGTGTTGTGCTAATTATCCTACTGGGATTGTTGTTTTCGGTTAATGCAAGCTTTACACACTGTCACAAGTTTGTGCTCCACCCATCATCAAGAAAAATTGCATATATCTTTTTCTTGAGATATTCTCGGAGAGTGTCAATCAACAAATCAAAATCCATTGTTTCAATTCCCTTTGGTACAGACTCCTTCCTCAACCTATGGAATTTTGCAATTATATTTCTAATGATTCCACGTGGGACATCTTTGCAATGGAGTCATATAGATATTTCCCTTGTTTGCTTGTCAGCTTTTGAATGCCGAACCTTCTTAACATTTTCGAATTCCCTACTTCTTTAACTAGGCTATATGTTGCCTCCACAACATATAGCTTTTGCAGGTTTACCTCACAATCGATCCCCTCTTGAATCACCACAGCTCGGTGTTTAACTAGATTACCTCTTGACTTCATTTTGTTCTTGTTGTGGTTGTATGCTAAAAGATTTCTAAGGTTTGAAAGCTTATTGACTTCATTTGGTATCACATATACTAAGATTTGCTTCAAATTTAGAGTCTTAAGTTTCACAAGCTTCCCAATAGATTTTGGAAGAATTTTCACTCTTGTCTTCCTCAAGCTTAAATAATTCAAGTGATATATGTATACAATGTCCTCAGGGAGATTATGGGGTCACTGTGGTTAAGTTCGGTTGTGGTTAAGTTTGGCTGGGCTAGGCTGGTTGATAGCATGTTGTTTGGTTCAATAGCTGCTTGGCTCGGCTGAGTTGAGTTGCTCAACTGGATCTTGTTCCAGCATAATATTTTGTGCTTCTCTCCCCCATATTTCCTCCTCAAACTAATTATGTGCTTCCCTTACTGTATTCTCCCCATGAAGGACATGATTGGACACGTCTGACAAGAAAAACATCTTGTTCTCCATAAACATAACCTCCATGGTAACATAAAACCGACGACTTGAATAGCTTTAGCCTAAAGGGTTTGGGGAACACGCCCCCCAATAAAGAGTGCTCGGGCAGTCTCAAGAATATGGCGATTTTTGCATTCAATCACACCATTTTGTTCCGAAGTTTGCGGACAATTAGTTTCATGGAGAATGCCTTTTTCAGTGAAGAAGTCTGTGAGTGTGTGGTTAACAAATTCCCCTCCATTATCTGAACGAACAACTTTAATTCAATAAGAATATTGAGTTTGAATCATTTAGTAAAAATTCTTGAATAAAGAACTAACTTCACTTTTATGCTTCATAACATAAAGCCAAGTTACCCAAGTATAATCATCAACAAGGATACCGAACACCAAAGACAGTAATAATCAGAGATTGGCCCTAAACATCTGAATGGTTTAAATCAAAATGAGTTGTGCTTTTATTCAAACTAGGTGGATAAAAATTTCAGTGACTTTTTGTATGAATACAAGTATCACACTAAAAATCAGAAATTTTTACTTTACTAATTAATGATGGAATCAAAGACTGCAAATAACCAAAGGACATATGACCCAACCACCTATGCCATAACTAAATCTTCTTATGCTTCTCATTGACAACGCCCCGAACCTGATGAGCACCAACAATCTAACTGTTCGGTAACTTGCCCAACAAATAATAAATTATGGGACAAAGCAAGAGCTAGCAAAGTTTTATATAAAGAGATAGTAGGAGTGAGTGATAGAACCAACCCTAGTGACTGAGTTAGATTCATCGAACCAACCCTAGTGACTGAGTTAGATTCATCGTTGGCAGTAACCACACTTGTTTTGGTAGGAGCAGTCATATAATGAAAAAATGATTTATCATAGGTCATATGATCAATAGCACCTGAATCGATAATCCAACATGTATCTCGCTGGTCGGAAAGCACCAAATCCTTTCATTGATTACCTTCACAGTCAGCAGCTTCTGGAAGGGATAACTGAGAGAGAACAGTAACAAAATCAATCAACGACATGAGCTATTGTGGGCAAGGTCGAGATACCCAAGGTAGCTCCGACAACCGGGCCTATGGAAGGCTAGCCGGCGGTGGTGACAATAGCTACACCGCTCTCGCCATTCTTTTTCTTCGCATGCGCCTCTTTTCGTTACTTCTGGCATTTAAAGAGCCACTTCGGAAACCCATCCTTGCGAAAACACGTGGCCTCTGTATGATGGTTCCCATTACAGTAAGTGCAATGCATGTTTTCTTTTTCCTCACAGGTTGGACGAGGAAAAGAAAAACTAGCAACATGGGCTTTGGAAACCATTACAATAGAGGATTCTGTCTTTCCATCCTTCTTGAGCATCGTCTCCCGGCATTGGCCCTCTTTACAAACAAAAGCAAAAGACTCCTCCAATTTGGGCAATGGACTCAACCTCAACAAATCCCCTCTAATTTTATCAAACTCATCATCTAGACCTACAAGAAAATCATAAATACAATCTTTCTATATCTGAGCATGTTGAATCTTCACCATCATTAGGGTACGTCATGTTGATTGGACGACGATGGTCAAGTTCCAACCAAACACTCTTAAGCTCAGCAAAGTTCGCACCCTCCTTGAGTAATACGGGTTACTTTACACCATTTTTCATAAATCTGCGACTCATCAGATGCGTCATTATACATCTAGGATGCACTCTCCCAGTCATCTTTAGTTGTTGGTTGCGCCATATCAAGAGTTTTACAGGGTTTTTAAAGCACTGGATTTTACTACTGCGGTGGGGTTGTCTAGGGTATTTTTGAAAACCGTGGAGGAGAGAGAACAAGTTTGGATGGTAGGTTGCGCCGGCTAGGATCAGCGGGTTTGTGGTTTTAGGTTCTTTTGTCGCACTAGGTTTGTGATGACAAGGATGTCGTCACTGTTTTGTGGTAGTTTTTTTTGTTTTTGGTCAATTGGTTGTTGTCGACGATAGAGGGTGCCAATGGCTAGGGTTTTTGTATTTTTGTTTGAGAGACCAGGGTTAGCAAGCTCTTATACCAATTCAAACTAAACACATGATTGAATAATTGTGAATTGTATTATATTTCTCCAAGAGGAGGATATATATACAAGTACAAGTTGCCTTTTCCTACAAGAAAAAGTAATTAGCCAAATTACAAGGAATCCTAACTAGGTAACTACTCTAATTAGATAACGTGAATTACACTAGGAAATTAGGGATCATGCTAACTGTTGGCGAGTCCTTACTTAGTTAGGATTTTGGTTCCCTATTTAGTTAGAATTTTGATTACTTACCAATTATTATTTAGTCTTATTGTAATAGAGATTTATTTCCTATTGTAATTTAGATATATTTCCTATTTTATTTAGGGTTAACACATCTTTGTACTTGTATAAATACCTCCATATTGGAGAAGAATAAAAATATGAGCGTATCTTAGCATAACTGAATATTTACCCTACTTTGTTTGACATGGTATAAGAGCCTAGGTTTTCTTGTGACCTGTGTTTGTGTTCAACTTGCAATTTAAGTGCTCTCCTCCCCTCCTCTTCAAGGGGGGGAGGGGGAGTGAAAAGGATATGTTTATTGACGTATCCCCATTAGCTTGATATATTCCCATGAAGATGTTGCTTATTTCTTGACTCCGACGACCTCTTCTCTTCAGAGGGAGAGGAGGAGTGAAGAGAAGTTGTCTGTGTGAATTAGCTAAAGTTGATATGGAAGAACTGTTGTTGTTGCTATTGTCGTTGCCATTACCTCTACTACTGTCGATGATGTTACCGTTGCCGCTATTGTTGCCGTTGATGTTGTCGTTGTTATGGTCATTGCCCATGATGTTATTGTGTTTTGATCTGTCTCTACCCTAACCCTAGAGACTACCTATTTCCGTTGCACTATAAATCTAGCTTATAATCCTAGTCTGCCGCCGCTGCCGTCTACCTTGCTACCGTCATCGTTGCCTACCTTGCTATTGTCACCGCTGCTCATCTATTCCGCTACAATTTAACCACCTATCTGCCATGGCTGATTCTGCTACATCTCAGTGTTAGTCAGTGCATGTTTCTTAAATACCATTGATCATATGGCTCCATCGACCCCTTCTCTTCAGGGGGAAAAGGGGAGTGAAGAGAAGTTGTCTCTGCTGTTGCTGGTGCCAATGCCTTGTATTGCTGTTGATGATGCCTGTTATGTCTCTGCCTTGTTGCTCCTGCCTATTATGGTTTCAGTATTGTTGCTCATGCCTTTGCTGGTGTGTTTGCCTTGCCTTACCCTATTTTTTAGGGTTTGGTTTCTGCCTTATCTTCTGCTGTTGCTGGTGCCAATGCCTTGTATTGCTGTTGATGATGCCTGTTATGTCTTTGCCTTGTTGCTCCTGCCTGTTATGGTGCCAGTATTGTTGCTCATGTCTTTGCTGGTGTGTTTGCCTTGCCTTACCCTATTTTTTAGGGTTTGGTTTCTGCCTTATCTTCTGCCGTGCTCACAGGGCTTCTGTGTTCTGCCTTATCTGCTGCCGTGCTCACAGGGTTTCTGTGTTCTGCTATGTGCTCTATTTTTTAGGGTTTGCTCTTGTGTTTTCGCTGTGAACTTTGCTTTATGTTGTCACTTGTTTCACTCGTGGTTGACGAAAAGACCTTCTCTACAATTGGTGCTTCTCACGTATGGTGTTCTGTGACTCGCTTGTCAAGTTGGGCATGCGAAATATCTTTGCCCCAACTTGAGGGGGAGTGTTGGCGAGTCCTTACTTAGTTAGGATTTTGGTTCCCTATTTAGTTAGAATTTTGATTACTTACCAATTATTATTTAGTCTTATTGTAATATAGATTTATTTCCTATTGTAATTTAGATATATTTCCTATTTTATTTAGGGTTAACACATCTTTGTACTTGTATAAATACCTCCATATTGGAGAAGAATAAAAATATGAGCGTATCTTAGCATAACTGAATATTTACCCTACTTTGTTTGACACCAACAACATATCAGGGCTCACGCCAACAATTACGATGACCTGAGATATCTCTAGAAAGCATATTCAAGAAGATAAAACCATATGCATACGAGTAACGTTGACCGAGCAAGTGTAAGGCAAGTTTATCGTCAACCTTAGAAGCACACATAGCATTTGGAAGGTCTTGCTTATTAGCAAGTATCAGGAGTGCAGACTATATTTTTTCCTGTGACAGACAACACTTCACTTGCATCTGTTTTACAAAGAAGTTATTGAAAGATGAGGATTTATTCAGGTTTATTTCTATCACTTGCTCATTCTTACCTATTTCTTTAGTGAAAAAGAAATGAATGATACCTTATAACCATTCAAAAGGTCTGTCATGTGATCATTTATCTGAATTTCACATAGACAAGCTGACACTAAGCGATATCAGATAAATGAGTATGAAAATAAAATCAACTTTGAAGTATGAGGGTATTTTGGTCACTTCTGAAATTTATCTAAGCTTACACAAAATCTCATTTGATGAGAATGCATCTTGTAGGTGATCCATCAGCACCAATCAACCTTAAGGGCAAGCAATGAACAGAGTATATTCCTACTGGAACGCCATCAAGCTTTAAACCCTCCAGAAGAATGACCTCCTATATATATCCAAATAAAGAATTCTTAATTAATTTGTGGGGTTAGTAAATTAGAACTTTACCAAATAATCTATTTCATCAGATGAATATTACTAATTCTTACCCTGCGTTCTAGAAAAACATGATGACTTGGAACTCCTTCATCCCAAGCAGCAACGTTTAAGTAATCAAGTCCTGCACTTTGCACGTTTAAGATAATTTCTAGTAGGTGGCATGTTTAGATTACAAAGAAAAATTCCAAAACCCTATAATCTGGAAGAAAACCCCAACAAGAAATGGATAAATATTTCTAAAAACTATATTCTCATATAACCAATCATCAACATGATAATAATTTAATAAAATAAGTCATGTAATATATAGATTGAAATTTAGATACATACCTGAATTTGAATTGAGATTTGAATATGCCTATTTGATTTTGAGTGGTCTTTATGAATTTAGGAATTATGGTTTTCTCTTTTTAGTGTTGAAATTCCTGAAATTGAAATAATAACAAAAAATTTCAAAGGATTGGAAAAAGAACCAAGAGAGATTGATGAATGATGATGATTACTTACTAGAAAATCATAGTTTAAGAGAAAGAAGAAGTCATGAAGCTTTTTTTGTTTTGTTTTGAATGAAGAAAGTACTTTTCTTAGAGGAGAAAACTTTTTTATTTTTCTAAGAACGATAGGGGAGGAGTAGAAAGTCTTTGGGGGATATATATACTACTTCTAGTGGTTAATCGAACTCTGGCACCTTTGTTAAGTAGAGGCGCGCTAAAAAGCCAACTCGACCACATATGCTTTTGTGCAAACATTTAGCATGTTATAGTATATATACAATTCTTATAATATTAATATATATATATAATATAAATTTTTTTTTTCGGGGCCCTCAAGAATCGGAGGCCCTGTGCGGTGGCGCCACTTGCGCCACCCCAAGGCCGCCCCTGCTGGGAAGCATGTGGTAAGCCGCTTTGAACCTTAGAAAAAAGTTTGCAAGACTCTGACACTCAACCAAGGATGGAGATGAGATTTCCAATGGTCAGTGGGCTAAGCTAAGCTTTAAACATTCTTATGAAACAGATTTTTCAATGGGTGGGTTAGTTAAAGTTAATAAAAAAAATTTAAAACTGATATTGGGACAAACTTTGACACCAAATACAAATGTGGAAGACTTCTGACTATGCCTATTGGTGTTGAAATTACTTTTTTTATTATTATTTATTTATAGTTAAAATATTAGGCTATAGGTATTATTTAACTTCTTTTTTTTTTTTTCTCAAATCTTCCCTAGGCTACAGCAAAGGGCAGCCCTTACATTGGTTCCGCCCTTAGACACTGAACTTCATCATGGAAACGTTGGCCTGAGAACCGTTCTTCATGCTGACCCCAAGCCACAGGAACTCGCCGAGTCCATCCCGCGAGTCCCAACTCAGGGTGTCAGGCAGAGCCGGCCCTTGGCCAGGGCAACTAGGGCCATCGCCCGGGGCCCAAGATTGAAGGGCCCAAAAAAAAATTTATATATAGCTCATATATATATATGTATATGCAAAAATAAATAAATTAATTCCTCATAAAAAAAACTCAAACTTTTTATAGAAAACTAAAAGTAATGGGTTATGGGTATATTATATATAATATACTAATGCTATATGGGAATGGGCTGTCAGCTTTCGAGCAAAACAAGCAAAAGTTAGTTCTTTATGTCATTTCAATTAATTCTCAACAGGCTCAAGAACAAGAACCAGGCGTGCTGCTGCGTGATGATGGGTATGTGGTTTATTTTATTTTTGTTTTATATGGGTATTTGTGTTGTGGTATATTTTCTGTAATAAGAAGTCTGAACATTCTCTTCTCCCAGAGACGAGACAGAGAGAAGAACGATTTTGAGAAAGCAATTGATCTTGAACTTGAAAGCAATTTAATTAGTTCTACTGGTTGGCTGGCTGGTTCTTCCGTCTTGGTAAAAACTGCAATAGAAAGCATTGGCAGCAATCAGGTTTTATTGTTCTTTCCTTGCTATTTTAATTTGCTATTGCTGTCTGTTTATGCTACAAATTTAAACATGTTTAAGAAACAACTTTCTGGAAACCTCAAGAGACAAAGAAAGAAAAAAGAATTAAAGATTGCTCAAAGCCTAAGAGCAACTTTGAACAAATATTTTCTTAAACAAACTGATACTAGTTCACTTGAAAATTTAGCTGAAGATTTACCACCACCAAATGAAAATCAAAATGATGTAAATGAAAATCAAAGTGATGACATAGATGAAAATGAGAATGAAAGAGCAGAAAATGAAAATGCTAATGCTAATGATTTAAACATTTATGATCCAAGAGTTTGGGATAATCTTGATGTTAAAATGAGAGATTTGCTTTTAGAAAATGGGCCTGTAAGGGAAACTAATTTGAAATTCCCTTTGGATGAACACTCTAGACATTTTTCCTATAATTTTTATATTAGAACATTAACAAATGGGGAGACTCATGATAGAAGATGGCTAGTGTACTCAAAAGAGTTGGATAAGGTGTTCTATTTTTGGGTTCTTATTTGATGCTGCAAAGTTGACTTCATTGGATGCTAATCAATTGAAAGTTTCTTGTGTGAATCTTGAAAATGCTTTGAAAAATGGTGATGTTTCAGATGTTGATGCATGTAATTTACTGTCAGAATTACAGGTGTTGCAAGTGATGTTACCAAGAGAAGCATATGAAACGGATAAACCATGGACCTCCATTAAAATTCTAGAATTTGTAAAGAGTGTGGATATGTTTCCAAATGCAATGGTTGCTTATAGGATATTATTGACTATACCTATCACAGTGGCATCTGCTGAAAGAAGTTTTTCCAAATTAAAATTATTAAAATCTTACTTGCGAACCACCATGGCTCAAGATAGGTTGAATGGACTAGCAATATTGTGCATTGAAAGGGATATGTTACAAAATATTAAATATAATGATATAATTGATGATTTTGCTTCTAAAACTGCAATAAGAAGACGTTTTAAATGATATTTTGTTATTTTGTAGGTGCATATGGTGGTAATTTGCTATGATGTGGAAGATATTGGTGGTGCAGCATGTAGACATTGAAAGTTAATTTGTTGTTGAATGTAAAATTGTTCTTCATTGCCTTTTGTAAACTCTTCTAATTTTAATAAAATTAATTATTTGATAAAAATAAAATATATAATTATTAATTTATGTATAAAGGGCACACTCTTAGACTTTTGCCCAGGGCCTTCAATCACCCAGGGCCGGCCCTGGTGTCAGGCACGTATCTGTGGCTAATGTCGAATATTCGACCGTTTTCATACACCTCTCTCCTTACAGGGACAGGAACATTAGATACTGAACAGTCGTCGGGAACCGTGGGGTTGGGGTAGGCCAAGTTTGATGATGACGTGGCAGCGACAACAGTGAAAACAACGGCACATGGTAGCAGAAGAAAAAGAAGGAAGTGGCGGGGCAGGGATGCTCTGTTTTTCATGGTTTGAAACTTTGAGCTAGCTAGGAAGCATATACTGTACTGATGGTCTTGAACTTTATATTCTCAAGACACAAATTAAGTGGATAATTTTGGTTGTCTGGTTTCTTTGGCACCTTTCATGAATCACACGGGGCTTTTAATTAATTGGAGAATTCTAAAGTGCGCCCGTCACGTTGTTAAGCGTTTTTAACTCATGTCATATAGTTTAAGTGGACGGTATATATGATCGATATGTTAAGAATTTAAAGTATAATATTCACGTACATATTTTATAATATGAATGAATTGTGGTTACATATTGAGGAATAAGAATAATAATTTGAAAGTTAAATTTTTATTTATTTGACAATACAATAATTTAAACTACTCTAATATACGAGAAGAGAATCAAACTCGAATGCAAGAAGATATACACACTTCTATGGCCCTGCATTTGTTCCAAGCCGAAAGAAAGGCAGCTCGAGGATCCACGGATGACATACCCATTCGTACCATCTCAACAGCTCCCTTGCCCTTTCTACTTAATAAGGTCTTTCATGGCCCAATTATTATTACAACGTTTTCTACCATAAAATTAGGTAAGTTGATATTTAAAACAAAGGAAGATTTGAAGAACTCTTGATACGGCAACTAAATTAACTCACTTAACTCACATTTGCATAAAAATTTATCATTATAATTAACTGTCAAAAGGAAACACAACCTTAGAAAATTCTTATTACCCAAGGGGAATGTAATAAGGATACATAAGAGAGTGGAAGCGTGGTGATGTAATCATTAACAAAAAATACTTGTGTATCCTTATCCTAAACAACTCAGTCTTGGGACAGAGAACAGCTTTGTGTCAGTGGTAATTTCATTTTCATCTACCCCATAGTGGGTGGGGGGCTAGGTGTAAACCCACAAGCTAATCCATTTTGCAGCAACACCAACATGCGCATAATGTGCATGTCTATGTATAGACAGATGGCTTTAACAAATGTAGAAAAAAGAGCAGAGTGAAGCCATTGAAGTGAAGCTCTCTCTCTCCAACATGAAGACTACTGAGAACCGGCCAGAGACTGAGAAAAATGGCTCTCAATGCCTTGGTACTATGAATTCCAATGTGACACTCGCACTTCTGAGTCTGATGATGGGAAAAGCTTGCTGGAGTTGGAGAAACTCTGAGATTGAGAGTTTCTATCAGAGACTCAACAAGTTGCACAACTCGTCTGGGCTGAACCTTCTGTGAGTTTTCCTAATTTTTAGAGTTTTGGGCTTCTGGGTTTTCTCTTCTATTTTCTGTTTCTGTGTTCAAGTGGGTTTCAGGGAATTTCATTATGCTTTTAGCTTTTGAAATGTGTTGAAAAGCAAGCTTTTTTAAATTTTTGAGAGAAAAGCAAGCATTTTCTCCTCCAGACCCGCCCAGGCCGCCTAGGCGGTGCCTAGGCGGATTTTTCGAACACTAACTTTTGTTCATATATACCATGTGTGGTTTTGAGAAAGTTGAGGGAAAAAAGAAAAGAAAAGTTAGAATCTTAGAAAAAGACGAGAAAAGTTGGAATCTTTGCTCACAAGAAGCAAAGTTGGAACCTTTGCTCACTCACAAGTTGGAACCTTCTAATTCAGAAATCAGTAGTGCCGCCATTGAATATGTTGGGCATAAAACTTCAGATAACTCTTGTCACATTCGTATTTGGCTTGACTATGCTACTTAAGTATGTTTAAAAGATTGATTCAAGCTTCGGTTTACTTATGCATGTGGAATATATAGGAAGCTGATATATGATTGTAATGCTAATTACTGGTTTAGATATTTTATCTTATATTCTCACTTGGCGATCTCTTCTGATCGGTTTCTTTCAATGTGAAAATTAATCTGAGTATCTTTCTTTCAATGGGCAGTTTTGATCTCAGACAAACAACACATGACTTGTATCTGTTTTACAAAGAAGTTATTGAAAGAGGAGGATTTATTCAGTTTTATTTCTATCACTTGCTCATTCATACCTATTTATTTCCATCACTTGCTCATTATAACCATTCAAAAGGTCTGTCTTGTGATCATTTATCTGAATTTCACATAGACAAGCTGACACTAAGCGATATCAGATAAATGAGTATGAAATTGTTGATGAAATCATGCATGTCCACTAGGTGACCTTTTATTTTCGAAATGAGTTGTAATCGCTTTTTAATGTAAGGGTATTGTTGATTACCTGAAGAAATTTTGATTCCTGTGAGTTGCATTGCCAACCAACTCATTTTGCCAATCAAATGGTCCTAAATTACAAACCCTAAACCCTATTGGCTACATTAAGCAGTTCATAGTTGCTAATTAATAAGCTTAACACATTTTCAGAAAGTATTGAGTTTCTTCAATATAATGACTTTTATTCTGTTTTATACACACTCAACTTCCTGCGTGCAGACTATTTTTTCCTGCAAGAAAATTAATTAGATTATATATTAGCACATATACAAATTGTTATAGACCAAAAGAAACTAAAAACAACTTTGAAGTATGAGGGTATTTTGGTTTTATCTAAGCTTACACAAAATCTCATTTGATGAGAATGCATCTTGTTGGTGATCCATCAGCACCAATCAACCTTAAGGGCAAGTATGAGGGTATTTTGGTTTTATTTTCCGCAAGATTAAAAAGTATCAAGTTTATGCATTTCTTGAACTGTGAAGGCAACTCTCCCACAAATCCATATTGTTATTTAGTCCTAGTGTCTCGATGCTAAACAAGTACCCCATTGTGGTAGGAATTTTTCCAGACAAAGAGTTATTGCTCAAATCAAGAAAGACTAAATTTTTTAAAATGGATCCAGCAATCCGGAAGTTCTCCGAATATATGGTTGCTTGAGATATCAAGTATATATGGTTGCTTGAGATATCAAGAATAGTTAAATTACTATCCTTGGTTGTGCACAAAAAAGAAGCTGCTGCCACTGAAAATTTATTATTGGAGTTTGGAGAGATGTAAAGAAGTAACTTCTAATAGAGTTGAAGGGATTGGACCCTCCAATTGGTTCCAACTCACATTTAGCTTAGGTGGGAACGCCGATCTCAAATTTCCAAGTGTTCCTCCAGTTTGATTCTGAGAGAGATCCATTAATTAACAACATGGCCAGTTTGGTTGCTGCAGTAGACTCCATCCCATTGGCAACAATCTTTGTTTTGCACTTCTCTTCCCCATGAAAGGAGGCGATCGTTGTCATCCACGAGGCCTTGTCTGAATGCAAGGAGGGCTTGCATGTCACTCTCACTGCATCCAATGCAAGGATTGTTCATGCGTAGTAAAAGTACCGCAAGAAATGCATACAAGACTTTGAAGCGGTATATTTGCTTCTCATGATCAATGTTAGTTAGAGTCATGACCAAGACGCAGAAGCACAACTATTTAAGAAAAAGATAAAGCACACCCAAAGAATGCATGCATGGAAATCTGGTGAAGTATATTTGCTTGTCTGATATCTCAAGATACAAGCATTAATTATTTATAGCGGTTACCATAGCCTAAACTCATGAATGACAAAGTGGGATTCTTTAATTCTTTAATGCACCAAAAATGGGTGAGTCTTTACCAAACTTATTTTCCACCAAGAGCAACATTTTCTAATTTACCGAGGCATGGAAATCAATAAAGCCCCTTCTGCCAAAACCACGTTTTTCAAAACTGAAATGCCTTTTCAGTGTGAACCCCTGAATTTGAGTTAAAAAGTTCAGTGATTATAATAATGGAGATGATCATATTGCCTCTCTTACGGTAAAAGCTAAGTGATTATAATAATAATGGCATCTACAAGTTCTTTGCATTAAACTGATTGCTATCACAATAAGTCTATACAGTACATCAAGCAATAAGTCTATAGTGTTATAAATAATGGAAGTGGAGCCCACATTAAAATATGAAGTTTGAAAATATGGCAAAGATTTCACTGTTCACTCACGGATGAAAATGATGGTTTGAAAATTGAGACAGAAGTGCACTGTGCAATGCACTGTACGCTCACGGAAGTATTTCAGAAACGCCTATAAATAGGCTTATTCTATCAATTGTAAGACAGACCATCAGAAGAGAGAAGAAAGAAAAGGAGAGAGAAATTTAAGTACTAGTGAGTGAGTTTCTATTTGAGAGGAATTTCAACTGTGCAAACACCACAAGAAAAGATTTAATTCCACTATCAATTTTCAGTGGTAATTCCATACTCCAATTATTTTATTTTATAACACGTTATCAGCACGATAGTCTCTCCACTGTTAAATTTACTCAGCTCAACACTATGTGGTTATTTCTCTTTCTCCTCTCCGTCATATGTCTCCTCTCACTCTACTACTACGATGACATGCAAACTTTCTTTTTTGTGTTCTCACAATTTTTGTGTTGTTTCATCCATGTTTGTTTAATTTATTTCTTTGTAATATAATTTTGTATGGCACGGTTTTATACCTCATTCTGTTGTTTTATGGTGGTGTAATTTTCATTACCCATCACGTTGTAACACAAATTATCATAATAAAATGATGGTGTGATCTTAAAACCCATCTATTATATAGTGGTGCAGTTATATTGCCCACAAAATATAATATGTACTTCCTATATTTTTAGTGGTGGTTTAATTCCCACACTTATTTTATTAACTGTATGGTGTAGGTTTATTACCCATACGGCAGTATTTATTTAAAGTGTGGAACGGGTTTATCGTCCACACAACTGCCTTTTATTTCTTTTATTAAAAGTATGGAGCAGGATTAGTGCCCATACCAGCACGATTACTTTACCGCACATTTACTTTTATTTAAAGTATGGTGCGGGATTAACGTCCATACAGCAAGCAATTTACTTTACCGCACATTTACTTTTATTTAAAGTATGGTGCGGGATTAACGTACATACAGCAAGCAATTTACTTTACCGCACATTTACTTTTATTTAAAGTATGGTGCGGGATTAACGTCCATACAGCAAGCAATTTACTTTACCGCACATTTACTTTTATTTAAAGTATGGTGCGGGATTAACGTCCATACAGCAAGCAATTTACTTTATCGCACATTTACTTTCATTTAAAGTATGGTGCGGGTTTATCGTCCATACCAGTAAATTTATAGCACTTTATTTTTATAACCAACCAAAATGAGGGCCTGAAGTTACTCAAACAATTATAGGGCCTGAAGTTCCTATTAATAAATGGCTTAATGTCCCAGATCCCGAATCTGAAATTTTGAGTAAAATTGCGAATTCTAATGCATCTCATTCTTCTTTTGAAGATGGCAAATCTGGCTAAATTGGAATTCGCTGCCCTAGAGCTTTCTGGGGACAATTACCTATCATGGGTTCTGGATGCCAAGATCCATCTGCGTGCTAATGGCCTTGGCAAAGCAATTGAAGATGGAAGTGATGCATCACCTCAGGAAAATGCGAAGGCCATGATTTTCCTCCGCCGCCACATTCATGAAGCGCTGAAGAGCGAATATGTGGTGATTGATGAACCATTGGTCCTGTGGAAAGCCTTGTGTGAGAGATATAATCATCAGAAGACGGTGACTCTCCCAAAAGCTAGATATGAATGGACACACTTGAGATTTCAAGACTTCAAGACAGTGTCCGAATACAATTCAGCTATGCACAGGATCACCTCCCTTATGAAATTATGTGGTGAAAATATATCTGAGGAAGATATGCTCGAAAAAACTCTGAGTACATTTCATGCCTCAAATGTGCTTCTGCAACAGCAATATAGGCATAGTGGTTTCACAAAGTACTCAGAACTTGTATCTTGCCTCTTGCTAGCTGAGCAGAACAACGAGCTTTTGTTGAAAAATCATCAATCTCGCCCAACAGGCTCAGCACCACTTCCTGAAATAAATGTTGCATCTCGGGAAGTGAATGCCACCTCATCTCGTGGCAGTATCCACAAACGTTGGCGAGGAGGCAAACGTGGCCGATGGCAAGGGAGTAGAAAAGATCATGGTGCTCACTCATACAGTTTGGGGCCAAGAAACAATTCACCCATGAATGGCAAAAATGCACCCAGAAATAAGGGGAAAACACAAGCAAGCTATGTGCCTAGAAATAATGAAAGAGCTTGTTACAGATGTGGTGCAAAGGGACATTGGATGCGTACATGTCGTACGCCGAGGCACTTGGCGGATCTTTATCAAACTTCACTTAAAAACAGAAAAGTGGAGACAAATTATGTTGCACCAGATCCGCCAGCCATAGACGGCTCATCGGAAATATCGCGTCGTTTAGACAAGACGCATCTAGATGTTTCCGATTTTGTTACTGAAAGGGGGAATGAAATTTATGGGTCCGAACTGGATTAAATTTCTTCATGTACCATTTGTATTATCTGAAGCACTGTTTATTTTCCTTTCTGTCTTCAATAAAAATGGTAATGTTTTGAATGATTGTTGATTCAACTTATTTTATTTGAAGGCATGGATGTAAATTATGGATGCCCCCAAAACAAGAGCTCTAGCAAAGATATTTGTCTTGCCGACAGTGCAACTACTCATACAATCCTTCGAGATCGAAAGTATTTCTCAAAATTGATGCTTACAAAAGTAAAGGTAACAACCATATCAGGACCTACAGACCTGATTGAAGGCTCAGGCATAGCCCAAGTTATGTTACCAAATGGGACAATACTGTCAATTCAAGATGCCTTGTATTCATCTAACTCCAGAAGAAATCTGTTGAGTTTCAAAGATATTCGTTTGAATGGTTACCATGTTGAAACAAAGAATGAGAAAAACATGGAATATCTTTGTATTATTTCCAATGATACCCAAAAACGTATATTGGAAAAGCTTGGTGCGCTCTCATCAGGGTTGTACTATACAACCATACAGACAATTGAGGCACATAGTATCATGGACCAAAAGTCCATTGACTCAAATACTTTCAAGCTTTGGCATGACCGGTTGGGTCATCCTGGATCCACCATGATGCGTAGGATCATTACCAACTCTGAAGGACATCCCTTATTGACAAAACATATTATGGTATCAAATGACAGCTTTTGTCAAGCTTGTTCACAAGGGAAGTTGGTAATCAGACCATCACAACAAAAGGTTGATGTTGAATCCCCATCATTTTTACAGAGAATTCAAGGGGACATTTGTGGGCCTATTCATCCTCCCTGTGGACCATTTCGGTACTTTATGGTCTTGGTGGATGCATCTACCCGATGGTCACATGTTTGCCTTTTGTCCACTCGGAATATGGCATTTGCTAGGCTCTTGGCTCGGATAATTAAATTACGAGCCCAATTCCCAGATTATCCCATTAAGTCAATCAGACTCGATAATGCTGGTGAATTTACATCTCAGAATTTTGATGATTACTGCATGACGTTAGGCATTGACATTGAACATCCTGTTCCCCATGTTCATACTCAAAATGGCTTGGCAGAAGCTTTGATTAAGCGTCTTCAATTGATAGCACGCACATTGCTAATGAGAACAAAGTTGCCAGTTTCTGCTTGGGGATATGCCATTTTACATGCAGCATCTCTGGTGCGATTAAGGCCCGTCGCCAACAATCAATATTCTCCAATTCAGCTTGTGTTGGGCAATCAACCAAATGTTTCACATTTAAGAGTTTTTGGTTGTGCGGTCTATGTGCCTATTGCACCACCGCAACGTACTAAGATGGGCCCTCAACGCAGATTGGGAATTTATGTTGGCTTTGATTCACCATCTATCATCAGATATCTGGAGCCCCTGACTGGTGATATCTTTAGGGCACGATTCGCGGATTGTCATTTTGATGAGACAATTTTCCCACTATTAGGGGAAGAAAAACCTGTTCCTAAAGAACAAGGCAAACTCGTTCATGAAGAACGACGTGAATTATCATGGGATGTACCCACTTTGTTTTATCTCGATCCTCGTACCGCTCAATGCGAAAACGAAGTGAGAAGGATCGTTCACCTCCAATGTATTGCGAATCAGATGCCAGATGCATTTAATGATGCAACGAAAGTGATGAAATCACATATCCCAGCTGCAAATGCACCTGCAAGGATTGATGTTCATAATGAAGAAGGCAATGCGCCAGCAACGGGCTCATCTGTTGCACGCTTGAAGCGTGGCAGACCACTAGGCTCAAAGGACTCAGTTCCTCGAAAGAGGAAGCTGATGGCCAAAATGAATGCACATGAAATAAATGGAGAGCCCCTAATTCATGATTTAAATCCCCCTCAAGAGGGACGGGTACTTCCTGAGAAGGAAAATGTCATTGATGAGACATGTGCTCCTGAAGTGGTAGCTGTACCCGAAAGCCAAGAAATCTCCATAAATTATACATCCACTAATGAAGTGTGGAACAGAAATGAGATAATCATCGATAATATATTTGCATTCTTAGTGGCTACTGAGATCATAAAAGTTGATGATGTTGAGCCTTGCTCCATTGATGAATGCACACAGAGACAAGATTGGCCTAAGTGGAAAGATGCAATCCAGGCAGAATTAGACTCTTTGGAAAAAAGGAGTGTTTTTGGACCTATTGTTCCAACCCCACTCAATGTGAACCCGGTAGGTTACAAGTGGGTATTTACAAGAAAGCGCAATGAGGAAAATGAGATTGCAAGGTATAAAGCACGACTTGTTGCGCAAGGTTTTTCACAAAGGCCTGGAATTGATTATGTGGAAACATACTCTCCAGTAGTGGACGCAATTACGTTCCGTTACTTGATAAGCCTATCGGTTTCAGAAAAACTTGACATGAGACTTATGGATGTCATTACTGCATATCTGTATGGAGAGTTGGATACCGACATATACATGAAAGTTCCAGAAGGACTTAAGCTGCCCGATGCAGCCAATAATAAACCACGGGCTATGTTCTCAATCAAATTGAGAAGATCATTATATGGGTTGAAACAATCTGGGCGAATGTGGTATAATCGTCTCAGCCAGTATTTACTGAAGGAAGGATACACAAATGATCCTATCTGCCCATGTGTGTTTATTAAGAAATCAGAGTCTGGATTTGCAATAGTGGCAGTCTATGTTGATGATATGAATCTAATTGGAACTCCTAAAGAGCTCCAAAAGACTGCTGATTATCTCAAGCGCGAATTTGAGATGAAAGATCTTGGAAAGACAAAATATTGTCTTAGCCTACAGATTGAGCACAGTGCTGATGGAATTTTGGTGCATCAATCAAATTATACTGAAAAAGTATTAAAGCGGTTTGGCATGGATAAAGCTCATCCACTTAGCACTCCAATGGTCGTTCGGTCGCTCGACACTAAGACAGATCCATATCGTCCGAAAGGGGATGATGAGATGGTACTTGGTCCAGAAGTGCCATATCTTAGTGCAATAGGTGCTTTAATGTATTTAGCACAATGTACCAGACCTGACATAGCATTTTCAGTAAATTTGTTAGCAAGATACAGCTCTGCTCCAACAAGCCGACATTGGACCGGTGTTAAACATATTTTACGATATCTTCGTGGAACGACAGACATGGGCTTATTCTATTCCAGTGAGTCGACCAATGCCCCGAGTATTGTTGGATATGCTGATGCAGGATATCTTTCTGATCCACATCAAGGACGCTCACAAACTGGGTATGTATTTACATGTGGAGGAACTGCAATCTCATGGCGCTCAACAAAGCAAACGTTAGTAGCCACATCTTCCAATCACTCAGAAATACTTGCCCTCCATGAAGCCAGTCGTGAATGCGTTTGGTTAAGATCAATGATTCATTACATTCGAAGCACCTGTGCTTTGCCCTCAGCAACGGACACTCCAACCATTCTAAATGAAGACAATGCAGCCTGTATTGCTCAAATCACAGGAGGGTACATCAAGGGTGACCGGACCAAGCACATATCACCAAAGTTTTTCTACACGCATGAGCTTCAGAAGAATCAAGAAATCAAAGTCAGACAAATCCGTTCAAGCGATAACTTGGCAGATCTCTTCACCAAGTCTTTACCCAAGTGCATATTCCAGAAGCTAGTGCATGGCATCGGATTACGACAACTCTGCAAGCGGTCCAATTGGAGCATGCAAAATCAGGGGGAGTATTCAAGAGTCCTCTAACACAGGACATAAGCGCGTTGTACTCTTTTTCCTTCGACTAGGGTTTTTCCCACTGGGTTTTTCCTAGCAAGGTTTTAACGAGGCAACATGAGCGCACTTCACATTACTTTCATGTCTCAAGTAAAGTTGTACTCTTTTTCCTTCGCTTCGGTTTTTTCCCATTGGGTTTTTCCAGGCAAGGTTTTAATGAGGCAACTAATCTAGAGACATGTGGTCTCCAAGGGGGAGTGTTATAAATAATGGAAGTGGAGCCCACATTAAAATATGAAGTTTGAAAATATGGCAAAGATTTCACTGTTCACTCACGGATGAAAATGATGGTTTGAAAATTGAGACAGAAGTGCACTGTGCAATGCACTGTACGCTCACGGAAGTATTTCAGAAACGCCTATAAATAGGCTTATTCTATCAATTGTAAGACAGACCATCAGAAGAGAGAAGAAAGAAAAGGAGAGAGAAATTTAAGTACTAGTGAGTGAGTTTCTATTTGAGAGGAATTTCAACTGTGCAAACACCACAAGAAAAGATTTAATTCCACTATCAATTTTCAGTGGTAATTCCATACTCCAATTATTTTATTTTATAACATATAGTTATTTTGTTGGATTTATAACATATCATGGTGGATATGAGTTTTTTATATGAATGGATACTATTCTCAGTTAGACTTTAGTTTGCACGTTCACATAGTGCTCCCTCTTTCTTGAAGGGATGACATAAATCCCCGTGGGCTGGGTCTCCAACCTTAATGCAGGGGAGATTTCGGGGGAAAATCAAGGGTGGGTATGGAATCCCCGAATTTTAAAAATGAAAAATGATTTAAAAGTCCACTTCAAGCCTTAGGTTGTCTAATTAATACAAACAATTAAAATTTTCCTCTGTCTTAAAATGTTAAGCCGGTTCATTTTAAATGGAACATCAATGGATGTTACTCTCAAACAATAACCTATTGGATGTTAATATTGGGCAGGCTGTCCATGTTATTTTTGGCTTCATTTTATTACATATTTTTCCAACAATTATTTTAACAAAAGGGTGGTGATTTTCCCACTCCCCTTTTATCCACCTACACTCCCTTTTGTGTTTTTTTAAAATACTTTTTACTGTAAAATAAAAGGGGTGTAAGTGGACAAAAGAAGAGTGAGAACATACAATTTTAAAAAAATGGAGTGTAAGTGGATAAAAAGGGAGTGGGAAAATCAGTACTCTAACAAAAAATGCACCCACAGTCAATGTCACTGTTGGCAAATGACATTGGCATAATAACCCGCTTGTTCTTATTTGGAGGCTCTGTACCATTTTCTCTTCGTGCCCTCCTATTTATCTTTATATGGTAAATTCCCTTTTAAAAATTCCAAGTTGGGGGCCACGGATGGTATTGTTATCCTCATCCCCCTACTAGGCCCAATAAGTAATATATTTATTTTTAAGTAATAACTATGTAAATTATAATATAATACAACCAATCACTATTTAATATAATATTCATTTAGTTTTTTCAAATTGAATGGAGATTATTTTGAGTCATTAAGTTGAATTTTATAATTTAATTGAATGTAATTGATTTGAATGATAATTTAAAGTAAAATCTACGTGTTATAATTGTAGGATAAATTTTTTAAGAAATAAAAAATTGGAGATTCAGGTAGGGTTTGGGAGGCAACTCTCCGACGGAACGAAACCAAACTGTAAGTGGTCACTTAGAATTTCCATGGCTTTGTTCCATGATTTTTATTATGTCGTAATGGAAGCATTAATGACTTTACTTTGAAGACTTGGACTCTTTCATTCCACCAAGCACATTTTTGAGAATTGGGATTTTATAATGCAAAAGAAAACGTAAGTATGTATTTGCCAAACTTTATACTCAACTAGTTTTTTCCAGTCCACCAAGGTATATTATATTGAACTCTCTCAAGTCCCTTTTTACTAAAATAACAATTGTGCCTAAATAGAAAATCACTAAAGCCCCTTTATATTCTAAAATAATTTTACCAAAACCACATTTTGCAAAAGGGAATTATCTTTTTGAAGTGGGATGTTGCTGGTATGCAAAAAAAAAGAGCATGCATTAATTTTTGAAACATCCTTTCAACTTGAGATCGAATTCTTTCTTATCTTTGTAACGTGTTTGAGATATTCACACAGAAGACCAAAATCAGAGTCATACATTTATTCAAGATAAAACATGAAAAAGGACTACAATCTATCATTCATCTGCTACTACTAGAAATTAAGTTCGACACTAATTTCCAAGATGCAAGTGCTCGTCAGGCGAGTCCCAACTCGGGGTGTCAAGTACGTATCTGTGGCTGATGTCGAATATTCGACCGTTGTCATACACCTCTCTCCTTACAAGGGCAGGAACATCGAACACTGAACAATCGTTGGGGACCGTGGGGTAGGCCAGGCTTGGTGATGACGTGGCAGCGGTGACAGTGAAAACGACGGCACATGGTAGCAGAAGAAGAAGAAGGAAGTGGCGGGGGCAGGGATGCTCTGTTCTTCATGGTTTAATATTCTGAGCTAGCTAGGAAGCATATACTGTACTGGTGGTGTTGTGTAACATGTTTTTTATACAGAATAAATTTAAGATATAGGCCCTCCGATCTTCTAACGAAGTTATTATCTTTTTTAATGTTACACTTCAATCTGAAAAATTTATGATCGTACATTTTTATAATGATGTGGTTCATCAGACGGGGTCAAGTTTATATCATGTTGGTGTTAGCTCTACGTCAAGTTTATATCATGTTGGTGTTATTACTCCGAGTGGCTCTACGTCTGTGTAGGTTTAGGGTATTCAAAATCTAATATGACAGAAATGCCGTCTTAGCTCAGCTGGTAGAGCGCACGGCTTTTAACCGTGTGGTCGTGGGTTCGATTCCCACAGACGGCGACTTTTTTCTTGATTTGTTGAAACAAAATAAAAAACTATATCTTTTTCTTTATTTGTTGAAACAATAAAAATCCAATCCACTTATATTCACTAAACCAATAATTAATAAGTTACACTTAAAGGTAAAGTAATTGACATTAAACCTAACTCGACATCAATCTTATTTCTTACATCAATCGTATTCATGTTGACATGGTCCTATCTTATGCTTAAGTTTGGATTAATAAAGTTTAAATTTAAATCGTTCTTTATGGTATTGGCTGCATTTTCACATAGAAGATGCGTGACAATAATTAAGTTGGGTTGACTTCATGTTTAGTCTAAAGTTTTGGAACAAAATATGCATGAATTAAAAACATGCAAATCACATTCAAGGCAACCCCATGCTAACGCCATGAGGAGATACATTTTAACAAGCTGAATCTCCATCGCATTGAAGCATTCATACAACTGAGAGAACTCACTAGCGGCACAATGGATCCCAATGCTAATTTGCCTCATTTTGTGGTAAGCATTTTTTCGTAAATCGTTAATTTGCGACTGTTAATTAAGTTGTAATCTTTGTCCAAGTTTATAATCATATGCTTTGCACATTTTCACATACTAACAACAAAATGATTGATATTTGATAGATGACGCCGATCAATGTCGTATGCAGAGGTATGGCATACCCTGTACTACTAATTCCCATCACTATAAGAATTATCGACCTCAAACAGCTGATTTGGCAAGTGTTTCAAGTCCCAATCCTACCGGAGAGGCAAGAGCTCTCCTGCGGGCAGTTACTGAGGGATGAATTGACTCCGCAAGACTATGATATTCCCCCTAATGCTATCATTCATGTCCTTGTAAAAATTCATGTCAGGATCTGCTTGAGCTCTCAGGGCCCTTATTATGACTACGTGGTCCACGAGGGTACTACCATGGGGAACTTGAAGGCGAGACTTCACGCAGATCATGGCGTTGTCATCGAAAATAAGGTACTCCGAATGAATACTACTGATCATGATGATCGTACTCAACTGTGGGCTGCTGGAGCTGTGGAAGGAACTGAGTTATATCTCGATGATCCAAGGCCTCGAGGACGAGGGCGGCCTAGGAGGGGGGGATGATATGGAGAAATGCTTAGCCATTTCAATGGGACAATTTGTTAACTTTGGCTTGCTCGGAAAAATCTTATGGCTTCACTTCACTAGTAGTACTATATTATATAACTAGCTTATAAAGCATGAACTATATTTTAGTTTAGACAAAAATAAATTAGGTAGATTATGATTTAGCTTAATAATGACCTGTTCGGGTGAAAAAAATCTCAGTTCTTAAATTTGCATCTTTTGTTCTTGATCTTACTGCATAAACCAACAGAAACTTCCATATTTTATTTGGACATTTTATTCTCAAAGTTAGTGGATTTATTCAACATGGTGAAAAGAGAGAACAATCAATACTTTTCCTACTCAAATATTATCCACCAGCCAACATTCACATCTAGGCAGCAAGACAACCTTGGATGCACTCCATTTTTTTAAACCAAGTGCTATTGGATCTCCATTTGGAGCAGATATATATGCAGGGTTTGCAAAGAAATGATGTGGTCACTTTGCATTGCTAATAAAATTTGATTCCATCAAACTTTATCAAAGATTGAAAGTGACTGGTTTGAATCTTATAGAAGTCTTTTACATCATGTCTTGTCAGTGATAATATTATTAGATAGCCAATCAAGACCTTCATAGAGTCCTTGTCCAGAGGTGGCAGAAGTGCTTTGGATGTACCTGCACAAGATAATTTCATCAAAATCAATTAAACATGCCATGGCAAACACAGAATCAATAAATGATCAGATTGCAGCAGGCTCAATCTCTCAATTTGCTTTGTTTTTAGTTTCAATAGCAGGTTCTTCTGTATTCTTGTTATAACTCACAGAGGCCTGGCCTCACTGTGATGTTCACACTACAACAGGAAAAGGAATCGCTTCGAATGAAATATCTAGAAAGCATATTCAAGAAGATTAAACCATATGCATACCAGTAACGTAGACCAAGCAAGTGTAAGGCAAGTTTATCGGCAACCTCAGAAGCACACATAGCATTTGGAAGGTCTTGCTTATTAGCAAGTACCAGGAGTGTTGCATTGCTAAGTTCACTCTGCAAAAAGGGACAGCAAGTGAAGGTTTTTATTTCCTTATCTTTGAGGTACAGCTGTAATGTCACAGAAATGTAATAATTCTGCAAGCGTAGATCTAGTTGAGAGCTCCTTTTCATAAATTTAAGAACAAGTAACTTATTCCTCACGGGCAAACCTCACTAACCTCACTTAAAATGTGATGAAGCTCGCTTCGAGCTTCTGCGATTCTCTCTCTATCATTGCTGTCCACAACAAATATAAGGCCTTGAGTATTCTGAAAGTAATGTCTCCACAAAGGCCTTATCTGGTTAGCAGCAAGGAGAAGATGAACACAATAGGTAGTGATCACAATACCAACTCATTATCATTTCCTTGGTAAATATTTTAAGCATATTTGAACCAAAATAATTTCCAACTATATCCAGAAATCAATAAAATCAGTTTTTCTTTACACAGACAAATATAAAAGAGATCAAGCTTGGTACCTTATCTTGCCCTCCAACATCCCAAACAGTGAAAGTAATATTTTTGTACTCTATTGTCTCCACATTGAAGCCTGCTCCATGAAATTGAAGGCAATATCATATAACCAGTGTAAATTGATCGATTGGACTAGTTCGAAACAAATGTTGATGAAAATGACAGAAGGAATGAGATCTGTGGTGTGAGTAAGTATTCAGAACACACATTTTCCTTACAAAAAAAAAAAAAAAAAAAGAACTGCTTTCTAATTGATGAATGATCAAAATCTATTGATGCTACTTCAAGGAAGGGTTTCTGGGGAAATACCAATTGTGGGTATGGTTGTGACAATTTCTCCAAGTTTTAGCTTGTAGAGGATCGTTGTCTTTCCTGAAGCATCAAGACCCACCATTAGAATCCTCACTCCATTCTTTGGAAAGAACCTCTTTGCAAGCCTAGAAATGGCTCCACCCATGCCACCAAAAAAAAATGATCAAAAAATTTATTAGGAGTGAAACAAGATTTAGAGTCTGGGAATATGAATACTTCACCGACTAGAGAATATATCAATGGTTTCAATCAGTTTTTATACAGAGAAAGAGATGTCTTGAGTTGAAAGCAAAACCCAGATGGGACAATATTAGTGGTGGCTTATGCAAAAGGTGAAAAGAATAAATTCTATTTTTGGAGGGAAGAAAAATTGATTATTTTATTTTGCTTGCAATAGGAATTGTTGCCATCATAAGGGAACATTCATACAACATCAGTGGGCATGGCCAATATTCTGTTGCCTGCTTTCCTGGAACTCACAAAGAATATATATTTGAAACTTTTGAAAAGTTATGTACTCATTTGTGTCTGCATCTAATTAAAAAAACACAAAGTTCCATCTCAACAAGCACCAGAAATATGCTCCTTCTAGGAGAAAATCTTTGCCAGATCAGTTTCTAATTAATAAATCCTACCTAAGATATCCTTTATTCCAGAAATTAGCGTGAAACGCTATGGTTCTTAATTTTTATTTTTCAGAAGAAATTCGCAGAATCATGCACCTTTTTTTCTTAGTTATGACCGAAAAAAATGCAGTAGTCTATTAAAAGAAATCCAACTTTAATATTAATTTTTTTTCCTTCTCATTAATGATCAATCGCTTTTTTGGTAGCCGGTCTAAACAATTTAGAAGCAATTCCACTATCAGAAAGTTAGATACAAATCATCAATTTGGCTTTAGGTGGATGTCATCATTTGGACATGGCAAAAGTATGCTCAGGTAAAAGCAACAACCCAGAAAGAAAGCCTCCATATCAACTTAAGCCCTCATTTATATAATAAAAGTACATCCTCAACCTTAAGTCGTGCCGCAATTGTTGGCACTCTGACAAAATTACAGTAATGAACAAATGTTCAGTTTGAAATACATGTCAGAATTACAAACTATACAAGCACTACACAGCAATCTAAACTGTGTTCACTTTTCGGAGCCAGACTGGAAAATGAAGACTGCTGTTAAAACTCCCACCAATGCTGTAACAGCCAAGGCAGCTGTGGGCAGGGGACTTGTGAGCCCAAAATTCTGCACAATCAAAATGAAAACTTATCATAAGTTGCAGTTGTTGAGATTGAGTTTTCAAATCAAAAAGATATAATGAGCAGGTGACATGAGAGCCTCCCTGCGCCAAAATTTCCTAGACTTTAGAAAAGCTGGCGTCTGGGAATTTAACTAAAAATTCTTTGAAACTGTAATGCAATAAACAGTTGGCGGCAACAAAGATCTGCATAAGCAATGCCATACCCCAACCAAAAGAGTTGAAATAGTTCATCAGAAGCTACCTTTATGAAGGACCACAATTTCAATGGATAGTCATTGTAACCCTAAGACTTGGTGTATGTAGGAAGAACCCGCTCAAAGTGACAAGATTTCAACTGAGTTCGGTTCCAAGTCTCTCAAGTATTAGAAATAAACTCACAAATAATCTATAGATGCTACTTCTAAATTCTAATTTGAGGTTTGGTAAGTTTCCTACAGAATTAAATCGACACTTAAAGCAACATCAAGGATAAATTTTCAATATCTTTGATGCACTTGGTAAATCATCTTTGGTTTAAGCAGGTTGTTCAGTGTATGGAAACCAACACTACTTCCCATAAATATGAATGCAATTGAAAGTAAATAGGCAATCTTGGGTGGGATGTAAAAACCTATAGCATGTGTTCATACCTCCAGAAGTCCCTTTCCCGTCGCTACCTCAACACTAATAGCCACAGCAAAGCCAACCATGGCAAGCCGGCCAAGCCATACATCCAAACCGCCTTCCTTCGTGCTTTGCTCACACCTTACAGAAAGTGGCATTGATTTGCATACTGCCTTCCTTTGATGATATACAGTTCTAATGACTGAAAACAAATTCAAACATCAGCTCTTATCCCACAAAATAGAGCAAAAACCCAGTGAAATGAAACCTAAGACTTTAGAAGATGAGTGATCAAGGTGAGAAAAAAGTTAATGTGCCATTTATGCTCTTATGCATACAACTTACAAGAACTTGCAAACTAGAAGCTTCTGTAAAAATTCTTATAGAGGGATTTTGCAGTCCTAATATCAACATATTTTCTTTCCACTAAATAATAATTCCATACAATGCTTCTTTAAATGTTCATAAAACCCAATTGAGCTGCATTACCCTTATTCCAGAAATGAAAATAAATTTTAAAGAAAACAACTTTTTCCTTGGTTTTTGAAATCTTGGTACCCATGGTAGTACAGGTTATGGTGGATTGCTAAACAGAAAGTCAAGGCAATTAGCAGAGAAGATAAAAGCTGTAAGAGTCAAAGGCTTACTGAGTGGAGAACCAGTAGAAAAGGCAGTCCCAATTCTAGGGGAATTGAAAAGGGGAAGCCGAGCAGGACTTGCTGCTGCTGAGCTAATACCACTTGCATCTGTTGCATATTTTAGAATTGCTCAAACATATTACATACGGAAATTTCAATATTGCAATATTCAATTACACAGAGAGAGAGAGAGAGAGAGAGAGAGAGAGAGAGAGAGAGAGAGAGGGTACCTCTGATGGAAAGGGAGAGAGACGCAGAGATTTGAGCTACACCCATTTTTCAGAGAGAGAGAGCTACAATTTTGGAGAGAGCAAAGTGGGAAGTGGTAGTTGAAGGTAAACCAACCATACAAATTTTAGGAGGGTAAGAGGACACGTGTCACCCTGCGACATTACAATTACAAAGCTTTGGATAGAGTTTTGTGCCTGTCAACCTTTTATTTTCTTCCCCTTTTTCTTCTTCTGAAATTCCCTATACTCAAAACAATAGTATCTATTTTTTTTATATAAAAAATTTATAGGATATTTAGAGATATAATATTAGACTGCACTATGTGGTGGATGGCAGCTCTGATTTTATTTTCTTTAATCAAACAATCCATCACATGACGAAATCGGGAGCAGTTTAACTGAAAATTATATTTTGACAAGTCAGAATTATAAAACAGAGAAACGGACTTGTATTTCAAGTGATTAAGAGTAATTACTATTTCATTCGAAGTGACCGATCCGCTTCTCGAATACCACTCCTATAAAAAAGAGAGATGAATATTGATTGGACTTAAAAAGATGAAAAATGCAATAAGTATTTTTATATGAAAAATTATTAATCGCTGATTGGAGAGGTTTTGCAGAGACGACGAGGATCGAGTAGGGCCAAACCTTTTCCAGTTTTTTTCGTCCAAAAATAAAATAAAACAAACTTTTTCCAGTTTCCGATGATAATATTTCATCGGCGGGACAAACCCCAACAAGAAACGTTACTTCCACTCCCATTTCAACTACTTCCACACATCTGTAAATACTTTTCAAATTCCATGCAACTTGCCAAACATTACACAACATTGAAGCTCTGCAGTCTACACTGATCCAAACCCAGTACTCTCACCGTCTTCTTCTTCTTCTCTTCAACCCTACCTAGCTCCAATGGCTTCCCTCTCAATTGGGGTCCGCTTGCCTCCATCCCACCACCATTTGAAGAAACGCTCACTGCCCTTTCTTTCTCAGACCCAAAGCTTATCTCCTTCTCAGCCTTGCTTTGGCTCGTCTTTGCGTGAAATTCGAGGCTCAAGATTGCTGGGGAGTGGTATACTGGCCAGAGCTGAAGACGAAGCTAGAGGTTCGAATTCTTCTTCTTCGTCGGCTCAGCAGCACCAAGTTCAGCCCAGTTCCGAGAAAGAGTTTCAGGTTCTTCTTTGACAAAAGCTTCCTTTTTTAACAATAGCGAGTTACTAGTTTTCATATCGGATTGATTAAATTTGGCGAAGTTGGGTCCAAAATTCAATATACTCGGCTAAATTTGTGAAAGTTTGTAACTTTGATTAAATTGTTGAGATTTGGAGTCTCCTTTAGTGATAAAGTTTTATTAATGCCGTGACATTGGTATTAGAAATGCATCAGTTGCCCCTGCACATAATTTTATTTATTAGTTCATGGGAATGGAATTGCCTAATAGGATAAGGCATAGATTTCCCTTGGATTATCTATTAGTTGCTGGTTTCCATAGGGAACTAAATTCTCTGAACCTTTCAAACGACTCTATCAAATAAAGTTTTTATGTTTCAATTAGTGTGGCATCTTGTCATTTTTTGTTGCTGGTATTCACAATTTATGGATCACCTTTAGCATGTTATCAGGATTTGTCCCCAAGTTCTGGATCATGTGATCCTTTATGTTCGGTGGACGAAACGAGCTCACATGATTTTGAGGCCAATTACCGGCCAAAGACTGATTTGCTGAAAGCTATTGCAGTACTTGCAGCAGCTGCAACAGGGGCTGTAGCAATTAACCATTCTTGGGTTGCTGCCAATCAGGTACATCCTTATTTTGCAGCCTGATCGTTTTTTTGTGCCTTTCCCATGATTCCTTAAGTTATTTTTTAGCAGAAAATTGCACGCCTTAAAAAAGGATGCTTTATTTCAACATTAAGTTGATATGACCAACTCATGATACAGGATGTTGCCATGGCATTGCTGTTTGGAATAGGATATGTGGGCATCATCTTTGAAGAATCTCTGGCCTTCAACAAAAGTGGAGTAGGTTTGTTAATGGCTGTGAGCTTGTGGGTGGTGAGAAGTATTGGGGTAAGATTTATATTTTGCCACCTGGTTTTGCAATATCTTGTACACAGTTTCTCCTAGAACTAATTTTGATATTCTGTAGGCTCCTTCAACTGATATAGCTGTTTCAGAGTTACAACATGCATCTGCTGAAGTCAGTGAAATAGTATTTTTCTTGCTTGGTGCAATGACAATTGTAGAGATTGTTGATTCTCATCAAGGATTTAAGCTGGTTACTGACAATATAACCACTCGAAAGCCAAGGACGCTCCTTTGGGTGGTGAGTTCTTTGCTTCTGCTGTCATGTTGATATATATTAATCCTTTCTACTGAGCATTTGGTATATTCGACTTATTCTATCAGACAAATGCTTGACTCTGCAGGTGGGTTTTGTGACTTTTTGCCTTAGTTCAATTCTTGACAACCTGACATCTACCATTGTCATGGTTTCTTTACTGCGAAAACTAGTTCCTCCCTCCGAATTTCGCAAGTATGTTCTGACCATCTACTATCTATCTCTTCTATGTGAGGTTCTTTTCGAAGATTGCCTGATATAGGTTTCAGCAGATATCATCCAATGTGATGTTACTTGTGTATGTGAGGCAACTGTGCTTTTTTCTTTTAATAGTTTCAACTTTTAAAAGTTACTCTTTCTTGTTAATGTCTTGGAATAGTTCTAGGTAAGAATGTGCAACTGTGTTTCAAGGTCATATTAAGGTGAATGTATATCTGTTGAGATTCTTGTCTGAAACTTTTCATTGAATGAAGACATTGCTTCTCCGGTTTCTCAAGAAACAAAAGGGCAGATGGGATCTTGCATATTACTAGTTGGGAAACAGTTGCAACATTTCTATGTCAGTTTGGAAACTACATTGCCCTGCCTGCAATATTGCCACTTATTATTATTCCAGCCCAGGAATATTATCAACCTCCTCATTCTAAAAATGATCAGTTGTCTGTTGCATCTTTAACACCTTGTGGATAACCACTTGAGAAATCTTATGTCTTCTAAGTGAGGCTTATACCTCTTTGTGCAGGCGTTACTTATGAAATCAATTAGAAATTTTATAATCACTACAACTGTGTTTGTTCCAGATTATTTTATGAAGATTCTCTTTAAACAGCAACTTGGACATGCACTTTGAGATTGAATTTTTGGTACTCATTCCTGGATACCCTTTAATGGCATTGGCATCTCTTAAGCACCAGTTTAGCATGTTCATATTTTTTTTGTCATAATTTTTAGCATGTTCATAGTTCATACCTCAATGGGTCATTTATGAAGTTGTATTGATGCAATAATGGACCCCAAATTGATGCATGATTTTTCACTTCGTTTACAGAATTGTAATTTGTTTTCAGGATTTTAGGAGCTGTTGTTGTCATAGCAGCAAATGCTGGTGGTGCATGGACTCCTATTGGTGATGTTACCACTACTATGCTGTGGATACATGGTCAGATATCCACATTGGAAACAATGAAGGTCTTTTTCCTCATTCTGACAAGCTTATTCATATATCAAATTTCTTCTCTTATTTATTTATGAGTACTGCTATTTGTACCACATTTACTGACCACCTCTCTAATACAGGAGGGACCCACATACATTAGTGGGGCCCACTTATATTAGAGAGGTGGTCAGCAGTGTGGTCAATAAATGTGGTACAAATAGTATTTTTCTTTATTGATTTCATTTATTTTCACGTTGTCACATTATCTATTGCTAGGGATTTATGCTTGATGCCTGTTGATGTATTGTCTAATATAAAAGTGGAGATTGTACACAAGCAATCATGGAATTGTCTAGGAACTTGGTTTATGCTGCATATTAGTTCTATGCTGAACTTGGAAGTTTGAAGTGCAAGTTAGTTACAACAAGATGATAGCTCTATTGGTTTTTGGATTTGGCTTACCAAATGTTGAGGATGACAATACATAATTGATTTTTTTATTATAGTGTTATAAAATTGTGTGGACCTGATTGCTTTAGCGGTTATGTAATCAATTAGAGTGGATATAAGCATAACCCTGTTTTATGTGGCAAACCACTTGAAATTGACAATTCCATTTAGAGTTTCTGGTCCTATGTGCCAAGTTTTTTGTTCAGATATCTGTTATTTTGTCTGCATGAAAATATCATCCTTAAAGAATTATTTTGTCAATATTCTGACGTAAAATGAACACATTTTCTTGCTTACAGACCTTGTTTATACCTTCAGCCGTTTCTCTTGCTGTTCCACTGGCACTCATGTCCCTGACTAGGTACTTCTTTTGTGTTGTCAGACCAAAGACGGGGAACTGAGATATGAAAGTTAGTAACTTAGAATTACTTAATGGATAATAGAGGAATGATATGAGTTTTTCTTCCATTCAGTGAAGTAAGTGGGAAATCGCGGGACACGTCCAATGTTATGGCATCTGAACAGATGGCTCCTCGGGGAAAGCTTGTTTTCTCTGTAGGCATTGGAGCTTTGGTTTTTGTTCCAGTGTTCAAGGCCCTAACTGGTTTGCCTCCTTACATGGGTATTCTGCTGGGACTTGGAGTCCTTTGGGTTCTGACTGATGCTATACATTATGGTGAATCAGAAAGACAAAAGTTAAAGGTACCACAGGCTTTGTCACGAATTGACACTCAAGGAGTACTTTTCTTCCTTGGCATCCTGTTGTCTGTTAGCAGGTGAATAGACAAATACTGTTGTCAACTTCTTTTTCTTGCAATTGCATCATATAATTAAGCAGTCAAGAAGTTTCAAGTCAATCATATATATTGCACGGCTTGGCTTTTTATGTACATAATATGCAAAAGTTGTCCCCTGCTTCTTTTAAAAAGTGGCTTCATAAGTTTCACTTTCTGAACTTAACTTTCTTGTATTCTAGCCTGGAGGCAGCGGGAATTCTTCGGGAGTTAGCAAATTACCTGGATGCTCACATCCCCAATGTTGAACTGATTGCAAGTTCAATAGGAGTTGTATCGGCAATTATAGACAATGTTCCACTGGTTGCTGCAACTATGGGGATGTATGATCTAACTTCCTTTCCAAAGGATTCTGAGTTTTGGCAACTGATTGCATATTGTGCTGGTACTGGTGGATCCATGCTAGTTATTGGTTCTGCAGCTGGAGTTGCTTTTATGGGGATGGAAAAGGTGGACTTCTTTTGGTACTTGCGGAAGGTATTAATCAACTGGTGTAGAATATCGTCTTCGAAAACATATTTGAAGTTTCATTTCCCTATTTGGTGTTGGTAAAAAAGCTCTTTGTCCGTTGTGCAGGTGAGCGGTTTCGCTTTTGCCGGTTATGCTGCTGGTATTGCTGCCTATTTAGCAGTTCAAAACCTCCACATCTCTCTACCAACAACTGTAGCTCAGGTTCCTTTCCTTTCTGGTACATGAGTCGAGGCTTCTACATAAGTTTTATTCTTGGTCAGATACTTCCACATGAGTTTTTATCCACATTAGATTACTAAAGATTGTGCATGGTTAATGGGCCGTAGAACGATGATTCTCTCTCACATACACCAGAAGGAAATACTATTCATGTTATGGAGAAAATTTTCAGTGTTCTGATGAGTTCAACGAGCAATGAAAAAGTGCTTTTCACCCGATTCCTATTATGCGTAGGAACAACCTTTTCATCCGATACCTATTATGCATAGGAACAATTTGGTATGAATTTTTGGCATGAATCTAAACTTTCCGATCGAAATTTCTACAGTGAAACACTGAAATTATTAATTGCTAGAATCTAAATTCCGTCATTTAACAATTCTATGCAATTTTCAATTCCCTTCATGAAAACCTAAATTCCATCATTTAAAAGCCTAATGATTTCCAGCAGGAAAAAGGACTGCATTCTCTCAAAGCTGCCATGAAAGCAATTTGTAATAATTACTTTTTGCAACTTGCAAAGCAAATTAAAAGCATTGCACGGAACTTGGCACGCAATATCAATATGGTGATTCATCAAAACAAGAGAAAGTTAAAAAGGGAACAAGAAATTTGGGGACAATAATAACTCAATAAAGTACATCCATAGCATCGCAAACTGATTTATTGTTCATTCTCACCCTAAATCTACCAGAAACCCAAAGGATTTTCAAAATTAGGCAGGCAAGATAAAGCCATGCCCCCTTAAAAAGAGATAAAAGCACAAGGGTACAAAAAGGCACAGATGAATATAATGCGACACTACAACTTGAGGAAAACAAACTCTTCAATGGCTGGAACATCTCCAATCCTTTTCAAAGATGACTTGCTGGGTTGGTCATCCACCCCAATTGCCATCACAGCCTGCTTTCTTGGAGCAATCCTTCCAACGCTCATGAAACTGACATTCACATTCTCCTCTCCTAAAATGCTTCCAACTTGTCCGATCATACCCGGCTGATCAACCTGTCTGCAGAGTATTATGCTACCTTCCAAACTCACATCAACTTCGAATGATCCAACCTTCGTCAAGTGAGGAACCCCATCCTTAACCCGACCCTCCACTGTAATCTCTCCACTCTCTGATATCGCACTGGCAAATTTGGATTCCACGTTGGCAATCTGAACTTGGATTGAATCGAGTGGGCTCTCGGGTGAACCATCGAGAACAGTTCGCTCTTCTGTTATTCTTAGTCCTCTCTGTTTAGCAGTGAAATCAGCATTCACCAGGTTCACGAAAACATCGGATATGGGCTCAATGAGACCCTTAGTAATCATGGCTCGAAGCAGCCTAGTGTCAAGGTCATCAGGAGCCCTAGCTGAGGCATACGAAACTTTGACAGTTTTCACACCACTGCCTCCAGCCACTAGTTGGACTGCCAGTCTCCCAAGTTTCTCAGCAAGTACAACATATGGCTTCAGTTCTGTCAACACCTGCAATCAAGAATGCCAAAAGAAATTGTAAATCGCTGCAACAGCTTGAAAATATTTACATACACGTTAAGCCTGCACATAATTTGTAAGAACAGAACCCACACCCCTTCACCAAACACTACCACATTACAAAGATTTTAGATTTGGGAAGTGAAACTTGAAATTTTCAAAAATTTGACTACTCAGACACTTCTTAGAACCCTGATATGACTGCATAAAACAAACAACTATGAAGTTTTATAACATCTACAAACAAACCAGTAAGAACGAAAGAGACAAGTATACATTGGGCAATTGTAATCATACCTCAGCAGGAACCATTGGTGCATTGACTGCAGTGGCAGCAAGCTCCCCTTTCAAGGCTCCAACGACAGCTTCAGCAATTTCGACGGCCACACCTTCCTGCACATAAATTACAAAGATCATAAGATACCCAGGTGAGGAGAAAAATTAGGCATTAAGAGACAGATGCAAAACAGCAAAACCCACCTGTGCTTCCATGGTACTGGCACCAAGGTGAGGAGTTGCAGTAACTCTCTCATGCAACACCAACGTGTTGCCTTGTGGTGGTGGCTCCACAGTGAACACATCAAGAGCAGCCTGGAGATCAAAAAACAAAAACAAAAACAAAAACAAAACAAAACATTAAATTTCCTGCTAAGTATTAAAATGCATATGAATATTGAACATGAAAAGGGTAAGAACCAACCTGAGCAACAATTCCTCCGTCGAGTGCCCTGACGAGTGCATCTTCGTCAATAACTCCCCCACGAGCAACGTTCACGATTCTAACTCCCTTCTTCATCTTCGCAAAAGTCTCGTCGTTGAGAACCTTTGAAGTGGCGGGAGTGAGAGGCATGTGCAAGGATATGAAATCAGCAGATGCCAGAGCCTCATCAAAGCTCACAAGCTCCACACCAATGGCGCGAGCACGATCCGCGGGTGCATATGGGTCGTGCGCAATCACATGCATGCCGAGCCCCTTGGCACGCCGAGCCACTTCAGATCCAACTTTCCCAAATCCCATCACAGCCAAGGTCTTCCCAACAAGAGAAACACCAACATACTTGTTCCGCTGCCACTTCCCTGAGAACGCACCAAAATTGAATAAAAAATGTTCGACGAAATGCCCCAACGAACATTTCTTAAAACAGAGAAAAGATTACAGTAATAGAATCACTCACCAGCTTTCACAGACGCGTCGGCCTGAGCGACGTTGCGAGCCATGGCGGTCAAGAGAGCAATCCCGTGCTCGGCGGCGGCGACGGTGTTGGCCGTGGGCGCATTCACCACCAAGCATCCAAACTCAGTCGCCGCCCCCAGATCCACGTTGTCGATGCCGACGCCGGCCCTACCGACGACCTTCAACCTGCCGCCGGAAGACTCGAACACCTCACGGCTGACCTTGGTCCCGCTCCTCACGATCAACGCGTCGCAGAGCGAGATCTTGGTGCAGAGCTCTTCGGGGCTAAGGTTGTAGGAGCAGTCGACATTAGCGAATTCCTTGAGGAGGTCGAGCCCGGCCTCACCGAGCTTCTCGGCGACCAGAACGGTGGGCTTGGCATCGAGACGGGCAGCGGAGAGCACCACCACGAGCCTCGGCGAGGCCCGGCGGCGCGAGGAGAGAGAGACGGGGAAAACGGAGGAGAGAGTAGGCTTGGAGGAGAGAGAGAGGGAGGGGTTTCGGAGAAATGGGGTGCGGAGGGCGTGGGGTGCTGACGTGGCCATTGTGTTGGTGGCGCTGGCGTTGATTTTAGCGGTGGAGAGTGGGTGTGTGGGTGTGTTGGTGGGTACTTTTGAATATATAGTTGCGTGGGGTGGGTGGGTTTGGTGAGATGGAAAGTGGGGAGAGAGATTGTGTGAGGTCAGCCCTCAGACTCAGGTAGAAATGTTGGAGACAGGCGGGAGTTTCACGCGCTGGTCTTGCGGGGGAGGGAAAATAGGGGAAAAGGTAGGAGGAGCGAGAGTGGAGGAGAGAGAGAGAGAGTGTTTTGGGGTTCTGGACTTTTCTCCAATAAGTTTTTTTTTTTAGGGTCAACTTTCTCCAATAAGTTTAGTTTTTGGTAAAACACCAACCCCGCTTAGCCACATCACTATTTCCTGTTCTTTCCTTTTCTTGCCTTTTATCCAATAACAGCTTTTTTTAATATTTGGTATAAATAAAAATCATTCAGAATTTCCGTTGATAAAACTTTAAATACTCAATAGGGCATTAAAATAATTTAATAATTAAAATTAAATTCAATAAAGCCAACTATGATTTTTCGAGTTTGTTTATAAAAATTAAATTATGTAGGGTTTATCTATATCACGAGTGCTAAGAATGAGTATATAACTAAATATCTCATCTTGAGATTCCATTATATAATTGAAAAAGTCAAATTAAATATTATGTTTATCTTATAAGTTAACAATAGATTTGATTAAATGAACTAGCTCTTGATACATTGTATATTCTTCCCAATGTTGAAAAAGAATTCAAGTTCAAATCGCCCGTTACTAGACCTTGATACATGTACCTACCAACTTTTGATACATGGTATATTTTTCTCAACGTTAAAAGAGATTCCAAATTCAAATCTCTCGTTACTAGAAAAAGGAAAGAAAAAAAAAAAACAATAAACCTATAGATTGGTAAATGCAAGTTGTCTCCCGCGCATGGCAAATGATATTTCCCCTTCTTCCTCTCATCGATCTCAGTGGCTGGGGGTTGGTTGGTACTTGGCAGAGATGGAAAGCGAAATAATAATTAAAATAAATAAATGAAAAATCTAGGATATGCTATCAGATCCAGCATGAGATCTCGTCAAGTATCAAAGACAGAGTGCGTGGGCGGGGTCCACGTGCCATATGTTAAATTATTTTATGTTTTTGGGGGGTTGGTGTTGGAATAAAAATTCGTTTTCGCTTCGATTAGAAGAAATCATTGTACGGCTCCCTAACCTAACAAGACTTTGTTTTGAACTTCTGTTAATACTCTACAAGCAAGTTGAACTTAGGTACCTTTAAAGCTTTGGGAGGGTGGCTGCTGCATTGCATTTTGTGTCTTAATAATATTGCAAAAGTAAAATATCTTTTGGAATTTAAAAGGTGATGAGTTAGTTACGAATTACTTCACTCATAACAGTTTATCAGGAATTGAAAAACATAAGAGAATTCATAAGGTCATTGCATCCAGTGTTGTAAGAAGATTTGATGAGAGATAAAACTCTCCACTAATTTGAGAGTTGGAGATAAGAAACACCTGAAACACCTATAAACGAAAAATCAAATCTTGCTCAACTTCCACTAGGACACATGATCACAACTTTTCCCAAACGCCCTTAAAACTCAAAGCAGATAGTGGATCCACAAAATCAATAATTCCACCCCTCATCACGGAGATCGATGGAGATCCACCTCATTAACTCCAAAACTCCAAGGCCCCCACAACATAGGTGAAAAAGACTGATCTACAAAGATGAAGACCCTAAAACAACTAGGTATGAGACAAACCTTGCAAAACACAAGGAGACAAAAATCTAGCACGAAATCATCTAGGAAGAAGCCATCCACAAGCACAGGGGAAATAACCGGGTTTATTCGTATGATTAGATGGGATAATTCTACTAGGAAGAAATCAAGAAAAACATAAAAAGTACCGATGAGTCAAAAAAACGCTTATAAGCATGTGTGCGCTTTTCAAAAAAAATGTCAAGAATTCATTTATATTTAAAACCATTTCTATGTAGACTTTATGAAGTTATCATCATTTTGAAGTTCACTTAAAAAATAGGATGAAAGTGACGATGATAATGTTGTTAATTCAATGAGTAGACAGACTGCAGTGTAATCAAACGAAGATAGGAACCATTAACAAAGATCTAAGGTTTAGTATTACGGAAAGGCTAGAATGAGGAGATTGAGTGAGGAGGTTATTTGAGGAGGTGAAATCTCACCATCAACAACAAAAAACAAAGCACATTGGGGGGGTGCATTGGGGGGTCCACACCCCTTTTGATGGTGAGATGGGCCTCCTCAGATAAACTCCTCAACTAGCATCCTCATTATAGAAGCTCCCTTAGTATCAGGCCTGATAGGCTCAGTGGACCAAAAGCCCAAAAGCTACATTCAACCCACTAGAAGGCCTGAACCTCAGTGGGTCAATAACAAAAGCATACAGAGTCTACAATAGTCTAGTCTAGTAATACACGACAGTCGTCGAACTTAAGACGTGCTGATATTTAGTTGGGGTATATTTTTACTCACCACTTTAATTCAAGGTGTACTATCACCATTATTTTCAACGCTTGACACGTGTCTCTTGACATAATCATAATTAACTCTCTTTACTTTGTATTTATGCAACCATGATTATATCAATAAACACGTGTCAAATGTTGAGAATGGCGGTGAGCGTACACCTTGGGTTAAAATGATGATAAAAAAATGCTCCCTATTTAGTTGTAGCACAAAGCCAACAAGTTAAAGGAGACCGACAAACAAATAAACAACACAACGAAATTTGACTGTTTACTTTTAAAGGGCAGGATGAGCATGGGCTTCTGATGATACAAAGTGTTTGATGTAAGCATCAGCCAACATGTGACCCAATTGAACCTGGGCCTTGGTGGTCAGGTGTAGATGGTCATCTTTGAGCTCCAACCCCTTTGCATCCACACAAACCACATTTGGAACCTTTATTCCCAATTGGGCCTCCCTAACTTTCTCTAAATGCTTTGCATCCCCAGACCCAATAGCCACCTGTAAACAAATATTTTTAAATATCAATGTTCACAAAAATATCACACTCTACAAATACAAAAATATTATAGTTTAAAACAAAATAATAATAATAAAAACTGTTATAAAAAATATGATAACTTTATTATAGAATTGGTGGTGTAAGTTAAAACTACTATAAATTAATCCAATTTATGAATAGTAGAATTCGAATTTGAGTGTAAATAACCGACTCGTTATTTTGATCAACTGGTCTAATTGACGTATTCATATAATAATATAATTATATAGTAAATTGAGCTTAAACCCATAAAATTCATTTTAAATCACCTACAACCCTTTCTTTTAGTTTTCTATTTAAAATACCCAAAATTTTCAAATAATACCCGATGACTAGGATCCAACTAAGCAAGTTACCTAATATAACTTAAAATCTGATTTATTGTATTTTTCGGATTCCAAAACTATCCATATTTATGACTTAATGTGTTATGGGGGGTGTAACTAATGACACACTTTGAATTTGGAAAGATTACCAAATGGTTGTAATGGATGTAGGAATTAATTTAGAAACTTATTTGAAATTAAATATTAAATTCAACATTAACGTATTAGTAATCTATTTTTGAATTAATGTTGTTTTTTATGAATTACTACTAGTGATCTATTTAACTTATTAGTAATTTACATTCAATATTAAATTTAGGAATTAATGTTGTTTTCCTTTTATGAATTATACGACTAGTAATCTATTTTATTATACTTTTATGAATAATAGTGTAAATTTTAATTATGTTGAAAAATAATTTGATAATCTATTTATTATTTGTTTTGTGAAAAATATTTTTTTTAAATGAACCTATTTTTTCTCTAAATATTGTACCTATTTTTTTCTCTAATAATGTACCTAGTATAATGAACCTATTTTTTTCTCTAAATTTTGTATCTATTTTTTTTCTCTAAATAATGTACCTATTTTTTTTTTCTCTAATAATGTATACCTAGTAAAACAATTTATCTAATATAATGAACTTATTTTTTTCTTCTAAATAAGGTACCTATTTTTAATTTATAAAAAATGTGCATAAATTTCAATTATACAATGCACCTATTTTCTATAAATTATTGTGTACCTATTTTTAATTTTTGAAAAATGTATTGAAATTTCAATTACAAAGTAACTGGCCTCTTTTTTTTTTTTTGGTAAATAATATACCTATATATATATATATATATATTTTTTTTTTTTTTCATATATACATTATTGGATATGTAATTTACATATATATATTTTTGGTTTGTAATTTTAGGGGGTGATATGTTAGAGGGTATAGCAACCAAAAGAAATGGGATGATTGATATGCTATTAATAGGGAGTTTTAATTACAATTATGGCAGGTAATGAAATGCATGGAATAAATTATAAATTAAATATGAAGTTTGATGGCAATGATGTAAAAACACAGGAATACTATGACCTCTTATATCCTACTGGTTATTTAAGTTTGAAATTGGGTTTTACACATAGATTTATAGGATGATGGGTATATGTCTAGGAAATAGAAATTGTATGGACCTATATTGGACAAGCCCATTATTGTAAGTGGCAGTATTCATTGAAAAATGAATTTGACAAAATATATCAAAAGTTTCAAACCATGCCACCAAAATCATCAGCATTTTACAATAACTGAGGAAATACCCAAAATGCACATCAAATAAGTGAAGATCTCATAACCTGGATAATTGGAAGCGAAGGCAAGCTGAGATCCTCGCGCACATTCTCAATGAGCTTCACCATGTTCCCGTGGTACGCATCAGCATCATGCTGCGTTGACGTGTCACTCTCCCCTTGGTACCACAACAATCCTTTGATCTCACCCCCACCATTCACGCTCTCTCTCGCTCTCTTCACCATACTCTCGTACAAGTGCTCCCCACGCGCCCACTCCTTGATCGCCGTCCCGCCCACCGCGCACGGCACGAGCCCCACCACCCCCACGCGCTCCCTCACGGCGTTCGCGAACGCCATCCCCGGCCCCACGCCGCATACCTTCTTGGCATCGATGTCGGCGTGAAGCGGTTCGCACGCGGGCTCCCACCGGAGATGCGCGCTGAGGCGGTGGATGGATGGGTGGGGCCCGCACTCGCTCGGAACGACGCGGTCCCAATGCTGGTGGTGATGGTGGTCTCTGAAAACGCCGCCGCGGCCGGCCATGTTGCTCTGGCCCGATAAGATGAAGATCTGTTTGGGTTGGAGCGATTGAGATTCCATTTTGGCTGGGTAGGTGTTCGGTTGCGGGGATACGGGGTTGTTTTTTATCTTGTTTGGTTTTAATGGGGTGCGAGCATCGCTGATTAAAGAACTTTGAGACCCGGTGTCAGTGGGCCCAGTGTCGCCGATAGGCCGCGTAATGACCCCGCGAGCGAGACGGCGTCGTTTCCGCCTCCTATTGTTGGAGAGTTCTTCTTCTCTCGCTGCTAGTAGCAATATTGGGAAGACAAACAACATAAAATCATCATCAGAATCAGAAGAAGAAGAAGAAAAATCCTCCATATCTGAATTGTTTTTGGAAAATCGTATGGTGAAATGGAGAGGGTTTAACTTATTTATAAATTGATTTTGAAAAATAATATTGATATTTAGTTTTGGTGGGAAAAGACGGCTTAATTTTATTTTTTTTGGTGGGAAAATGAATGAGACTGAAATTGACAAATTACCATCACTCTCTCTTTATGGAAAATCAGAGCATGGCCTTGCCTATTGATCGAAGGGAAGATTAGAAAATCAAATCGTTGTATTGTAATTCGTGTGCTTTGATCTAAAATGCCCTTTATATATTAGCAATGTGTCTAATATCATATGATCACTTCTCTCAATATTATTGAATAGAGGAAAACATCGTTTAACACCTTAACATAATATTCTTTTACTAAGAAAATGACTAGAATCAAATCACCAATATGCACTGCTTATGGGATGGCACCACGATAGAAAAGTGGGCCAAACTCTTCCCCTCTTCCCAAATGCACCAATATTTGATTTACGTAGGAGATAATCTTAAAGCAACCCCTTATAATACTCTATTTCTTAGACCCAAAAAAATAATCACCAATATGTACATATTAATAAGGGTTAAATTACAAAAGCATAAAATTCTACTCTCTAGCGCCTCTCTCTCTCAACTAACCCTAGGAAAACCCAGCCGCCGCTTTCACAACAAGGGGGAGGAGGAGGTCACTACCCCTCCTCCCCATTCCTCTCCTCTCAACCCTCTCCTCGCTCCCCCTCTCTCCTCTCTCTTCCCTCTACCATTCTCAACATACTCAGCCATTCTCACCATCTCCTCCCTCTGTGCTTGCCTTGGTGATTTCTTCCACTCTTGTGGGTGAATCTGAGACTATATGTCTTATTTTAATTATGTGTCTCCAATTCTCCATCAACCTCTCTCTAAATCCAAGTTTGTCACAACATCTTCCATCTACCCCTCGAATTCCTTTTCCCCCTCTTTGATCTGGCCTCTCTTGCGGGATGTAGCAGCTAATCCTAAACGTGATCTCTCGCGTCCCCATCGGAAGGTGTATATAGCTCTTGCTCTGGTGCTTGCACCACCACCCTCCACTCTCTTGATTCTATGGGCTTTGGGTTTCCATTTCTCTTGGTCTTGCTTTGATTGGTTGATGCACCCTCTGTGGGGCATAGGCGGATTCAAGCCTGGTGGAGTTGTTGATTCATGGATGGATGTCTTGGAGCTGATACGGCTATGTGGTTCATAGAGCTTCTGGTCTTGGTGGCAGATTTGTGGGTCTTTTGTGTGCAGCTATGTTGTTTTGTGCGGTGGTGATGTCTCCTCTCACGGCGGCCTTTGTGTGCTTAGGCTAGGGTTTGCCAAAATCCTAGCTTTGAGTGTGAATTGGGCTATATGCTTATTTTTGGGCTCTAATTGTATTTGGGGTGGGCCATTGGACTATGTGTGTTGTTTTATTTTAAGTTATTTTGTTATTGTACTGGGTATGAGAACTTTGTTCTAGACTTGGTTTGAGTTTAGCTGTTTTTACCTGGTTGTGTTACGGTTCTATTGTGCCATTGGTTTGTGCTTTGTACACTTGCCTATTTAGCGTTTTAATGAAATGAGATATGATTTCGACCAAAAAAAAATTACAAAAGCATAAAAGTCTACATTGATTCCTAACCAAAATATCAAATGACAACATCCCACCACAGAATCATATAGAAACAATGATTTATATGCACACCCGAAAAAAGTCTCTTGACACCCAAAGATTCCCAGAATTGCATTTAGGCCCCGTTTGGTTCACGGAATGAATTTGATGGGAAATCATTTCCCATGTCATTTCCCAAGGGATGAGAAATGGTGATTCATTTCCCATGTTTGGTAATACCGGGAAAGTGACCCGGAAATATTACTTTATTTTCTTTCCCATGTTTGTTTTTTGAGTAGGAATGGAAAATAAATTTTGTTTAGTTTCCCAATTGTATCCCTATTAAAATAATATAAAAAAATAACAATAATTGTTGGATAAAAACTGTAATTATGAATTGTTAGTAAGGACAAATTAGTCATAAAAAAAGTTAGTCTTACTTTCCTATGGGAAGGGAAAGTGAAACCCAAGTAGGAAGGAAGGATTCACTTTCCCTCCTACTTTCCCATGTGCTAGGCAACGTTTTCCCATGCCTGACTTACCAAACATGGGAAAGCAATTGGTTTCCCATCCCCAAGATTCCTTTCCCATGAACCAAACGCAGCCTTAGAGCCAAGTGTCCAGAGACAGCTTCAAAATAGGATCAATTTAAAGGGCAGGATGGGAATTAGCTTTTTTTTTTGTTGTGAAAACCAAGGTATCCCCCGCGCGATTGCGGGGACTAACCCTCGAGGCACTGTCGGGCGCAAAGCGGGGACCTCTCCCGACAAAGTCTGCTCTATTCGCAAGCGCCTGGGATCGAACCCAGGACCTCTTGTTTAAAGGATTCAAGCCCCTTCCACTTGGACCAACTCCTGTTGGTGATGGGAATTAGCTTTTCATGAACTAAAATTTTGGAGTTAAGCATCAGCCAACATTTGACCCAACTGGACCTGAGCCTTGGCGGTCAGATGTAGACGATCATCTTCGAGCTCCAATCCCTTTGCATCCACACACACAACGATTGGGAGCTCCATTCCTAATTGGACCCCCCTCACTTTCTCCATGTACCCCTCGTCATTCCCATACCCAATACCCACCTGTCAAAAACCATCACAGAAATTAGTAAATACCCAAAATGCCCAGCGATTCCGTGGCTGGGGGGTTGTTTGGTTTCCGGGATAAAGAGTTCTTCTTTTTCCTGTTCTTGATCTTTGCCTTGAATGAGGTACCGGCATCGCTGATTATGCATGAGTCGTACCCGGTGCCCGTGGGCCCCACGGAGGCTAGGGGCAGCCGAGCGCGACGGCGTCGTTTTCGGGCACTTCTCCTGTTGGCGTCGTGATAAGCTTTTAAGAGTGTCACGTGTGCGATCACCGCCTTCGTAACGTTTTCGTGCCAGATATCATTAGAATCGGAGTCGTACATAAGCATTTGCAACGATTGCCGACGATCCATGGAGTTCAAAAGAAAATGGGATTTGATTTGAGCAGAGAGAGAGAGGATAATAATCTCGTCTATAAATTGATTTTGGAAAATATGACTTAAGTTTTGCTTTTTTGGTGGGAAAAATATACGGTTGAATTGAAATGTTTGCTTTTTTGGTGGGAAATTTGATTTTGTGGCGCAAAAATTAAACCTGGGTTGGGCTGGTCTAAGTGAAAGTTTATAGACTACAACTATTGGGCTTTTGGCCCAAATGTGACTTTTCTTTTAATTTTTTTTAAGCGATATCGGAAGAGAGGGATTGAAAGATATGACCTTACAGGTAGGGATAACTGCACTTAACAGAGCAAATTTCTCTTGTTAGACAAATACATGTTACTAAATTGTGAAATTTAGTCTATGCATTGATGAAAGAGTCAATTAACATGTCGTTCAGATTCACAGTCTAGTAACATAAGTCGGACAAAATAACATAATTGTAATTGCCCTCCATGCCAATTGCCACCAACCCAATCTTATTACAATTCATATATCAATTCTTACTAATCCGCAAAACATGCATACACACAACGGCTATCTCCCATAAAATTTTTTTTTTTTGGTGCAAAGGAGGGCTAACGCCCAAAAAAAGAAACAGCAACTAAAAGGGAATTAAACGAGGACTAGCCACATTGCTAGTATCAGCAGCAAGGACAGTACTAAGAAAGGCAGGCTCCGAGTCAAAAATATGAGGTCCAAGAGGGAGATCATAGCTTTTGGTAGCCAGAAGATCAGCAGCACGATTTTGCTCACGGTAGATATGGGTAAGAGAGCAAGTCCAGTCATCATGAAGCTTCAGATGACAGCAGTTTAGGAGACTAAAAAGAGGATGATCATACATAGGAGCATTCTGAAGGAGGGCCACCACAGAGCTAGCATCACATTCAACTTCCACAACTCTGAAACCCATATTCCAAGCCAACTTGAGGCCCCTCCCATAAAATTATTAAGCTATATCAACATTTATGCTTTTTATGCAACATCCAAGTCAACAAAAACAAGAAAAAGAAAATGCTTTAACACAACAAAGCAACTTTAGTGGGACCTCAATACATCATTAGTTTGAAGAAGTGGAAGGAGGACTAGCACTTTTGTCTAAGACTTGGAGGGCTTCTTTCATGGTCGGTCTCTTTTGCGGAGCAAAACTAGCACAACTAAACCCTAATTTCAAACAAGCCAGCAAGGCATCTTCCCTGCCCTCCACCTCAGTCCTAATCGCCACGTCAACCATGATTAAAGCCCGAATTTTCTCTTCGGTCAACGAACCCGCGGTCCATTGTGCCACTAATTCTCGTTCCGAAAGTATCCTTCCTGTGAGAAGCTCAAGCAAGACTATACCAAAAGAGTACACATCCCACTTAGGGTTTGGCTTCAAGTTCTTTAGGCACTCCGGAGCTTGATAAGGCGACGATGCACCCCCGGAGGATGACATAGCGGCGGCAGGGCTGCCACCAATTGGGAGCACATCATGCATACCTTCTCGAGTGGCGGTTGATTTTAGGCTTCCAAAGTAACCCCTGGAAGAACCGCTAACTTTGTGACTAACCATGCTTCCTAATACCAGCTTATCAAGGCCAAAATCACTAATTATGGGCTCCATATCAGAATTCAAAAGAATGTTGCTTGGTTTGATATTCCCATGCACATGTTTCTTCTCATGGATGTAAGCCAGGCCCCTAGCAACCCCTCTTGCTATCCCCAGCCGAGTTTCAAGAGGTAGATGACATGGTGACGACCCTGCTCTTCCTACAAAATTCCAAACATATTTGAGATAGATGACACGAACGTAACAAATGTACAATGCAGCATATTCCTAAACATCTATATCCCAAAGTACGAGCACGAATACAACCCTGGACCACAAGTACATACGAGAAATTTTTCAGTGTGACCGTAAGAGATGCGATTAGTAGTTTTGTTTAACTACCATGTTCATTAAGAATCAAACCAAAAAAAAATGCAAACAAGTAGGGCCAAGTTTGTTTTAACTTCTTTCAAGCAAGCACCGCTATCTTGCAGAGGCAGAGAACTTGTCAACTCAACCGGTGCGGTGCGGTGCAGGGATTCTTTGGGTCAATCCAATAATTTCGACTGTTTGGACCAGAAAAAAGATTTCCATGTATCTTATGGTTCACGTGCAGGTATGAATTTTCTCACCAATTTGGCACTTGTGAATCATTAAGAGATGACAGAGTGTACGGTAATCAAAGAAATAAAACTAATGTCATGGACTGATACAAAGCTTTTATTTTAATCAAAGGTTAGGTGATAAAGCTGGAGAATGGGCCATTGGGTTTACAAAACAGATTATCAAAATTATGAACAAGAAAACAGACTGCAAAACAAGACCTCTGAATTCCAGATACCCAAGAAATAAAGAAAGAAAGAAAGAAAGAATCGTGACAATGCATTTATAAAGAAACAAAATTGTTTTAAAAAACTAAAGTTGTTGGGTTAATTTTTAATTAAATTTGGAAGACAACTTGCATGCTGGAAGTACAAAAAAATAATGCTATAATAATTGGCCTATTGTCCAAAATAAAATTCCATTTAAACTGTGTGAAACTAAACTTGTTCAAAAGATTAATAATTGGTGTAAAAAAATTAGATGAAAGTATGATTCTAGTTAGTTCTAATTAAAAACAAAAGGACGAGAAACAGCGCAATTTAGCACAAAACACATAATTTCACTAACGTACGCCAAAAAACAGAGAGAGCGAGCTTACGGTTAGTGGTGCTGGCAAGGCTGCCATTGGAGACGTAGTCATGGATCACAAGCTTCTCATCGTCTCCCCAGTAAAACCCACGAACCCTAACCAAATTGGGGTGTTTGAGCTTGGCAATGGCCCTCACTTGGCTCTCAAAATCTCTCATCTTCACCACCCCACTCTCTCCAATTCTCCTCACAGCAAGCTCAGTCTTGTCTTCAAGCACTGCCTTGTACACAATGCTTGGGCCACTGGCTCCCAATACATAAGCTGATGCTTTGAGCAATGTCTCAAGCTCAAGCTCTGCTCGATCCCCATCTATGGTCACCAAGACACCGCCTTTCTGAGACTGCTCCTCTTTTTGACTCTGCGCACCACCACCCACTTGCCCATTTTTGTCATCTTGGTCACTGTCTGAGCTTGTTGATGTCTCTTCCCCTTTGATTGTCATGCATGACCATGCAACAGATTTTACTGCATTTGGGCAGAAGTATTAGATACAGATTACAGAATATAGATATCAAGAGAAATTATATGGAAAATTTTGAGTAAAATGAACTAAATTGCAAACCTTTCTGATCTATGTCTTCTTTTGAGAAGATTTCTGGTTTCTTTTCTAGCTCTGTTGTGTTGAGAAGTTTTCTCTTCCTGACTTGGTAGACATAGAGAATGACCAATCCAAGGATGGCTATTCCGGCCAAGTCTCCGACAGCAATGGCGGCGATGGTGCTGGGTTTGAGGCCACTCTGTGGCTGGTTCTGACTCTGAGTACCATTTGGTCCACCAGGTGTGTTTGATACTGGGGTTGTGTCAAATGTTCTTGGAATGGCTGCAATGGCTGGAGAAGAAGAAGAAGTGTTGGGTGGTGTGGAGAGAGTAGAAGGAATTGGACAAAGGCTCTTCAATGGCTTGCCACAAAGTTCACTGTTTCCTGCAAACAGCTCTGTTTTCTGGTTCAGCAGAGCTTGTGAGTCTGGAATTGGTCCACTCAAATTGTTGAAGGAGAGATCAATGGTTGAGTTCTTTGAAACTCTCTTTACAAAATCAACTGGTATTTTTCCTGAGATTTTGTTGTATGAGAGGTTCAAATAGCGCAAGTTGTCTCCACCAAAATCCAAAGGCAGAGTCCCATTGAGCAGATTTGAAGACAGATCTAAAACCTCAACTGAATTGAACCCAGTTGGGAGATTACCAGAAAAGTAATTGCTTCTCAGAGAGACAACAGTGAGGTTTTGCAAAGAAGTGAGATTTTCAGGGACTTTGCCAGCCAAAGCATTATCAGAAACATTGAGAAACTGGAGGCTTTTGAGACCTGAAACCAACTCATCAGGCAAGTCACCAGAGATGACATTGTTAGAGAGAGAAAGCACCTGAAGCTCTGAGGCATTGAAGAGGGTCAAAGGCAGGGACCCATTGAAGAAATTGTTGGAAAGATCAAGGCTGTGAAGGTGTTCGATCGAACCCAATTCTGATGCAATCGAACCCAGAAGCTGGCTGTTGGGAAGGACCAAGCTGGTGACTCTGAACATGTCTGGTGTTCCTGGGTTTCCCATTTGTGTACATGTCACTCCATACCAAGAGCATGGCGTTTCATCATTGTAGTTCCAGCTTTCAAGAACAGAGAGAGGGTCGCTGAGGATTGAGTATTTGAAAGAAAGCAAGAGAACCCCATCTGAGTTTAGAGCCAAAGTTGAGCTGAGTAGCAGAACAAAAATGGAAGTGACCCTCCAACAGAAATGGAGTTTTTGGGCGCTGGAGCTCATGATTGCTTGAACTTGTTGCTGAGGCTGAGCATGTTGGGGTTTACAAGTTCATGGTGTAGAAAAAGAGTCTGTGTTTGTGCCTCTGAGAGAGAGAGAGAGAGAGAGAGAGATGGTGACCAACTATAGTTTGTTGTTTTGGTCACCAAACCAAATCTAAAGCATGAAGCAAACTTGGTTTAAGTTGCTAAAAGGAACTAGGAAGAGATCAAAAAGGCAAAGTTTTGGTATTATGAATAATAAAGTTGGTGTGAATTCAGTGGAGAGGGAGGGATGGAGGGAGGGAGGGAGGGAGAGAGAGCAAAAGAGATGGTGTAAAATATTTGCAGTTGATGAAAATGAATGGAACTTAACCCAACAAGGGAATGACAATAAAATTATGACTCTGGTAGGTACTCGCTATTTTCTGCCAACTCTGAGTAAGACTTTATGTAAACTCTGGTGTTTTCTCTGGACATAATTGGAAATGGAAAAGCTGTGAGGAATCTTGTTTCTGATATTGGACATACGACAACCAAGTGAGTTGGAGCCCATAACATGTTCTGCAGAGAAGGGGTTAAAATCTGCCCTCATATTTGAGGCTTCACATGGAAATTTGATCCATTTGTACTGGCTTCCACTTTTTTTAACTGTGGGAACACTGATTTTGGGAGGATTTTATTTTTCTTTTCTTGACCCTTTCTTTTTTGTCTGGTTCTCTTCTTTTTCAGTTCGCAGTATTGACTACTCCTTACATGTACTTTTTTATAAAGCAAAAAAAATAAACTTATTGCATATATGAAAACATATATTTTTTGCTAATTGCATAGTTTCAGTTGAGCTCCTTTTGGTCATTGGGTTTTTTCTTTTTCTTTTTCTCCATTTTTCTGGTTTTTTTATTCTTGCAGTTTGCAGTATGACTTGCCAAGATCCTTCAATAAAGCTTCTTGCACAATTTAATGCAGAGTGCATAAATCTTACGCTTGATAATTATTAGATTTAATTTATGCAATGTTATGATTATTGTTAGATAAAGTAAGATATGACATGCAATTTGATATGTAGATATATACAGATGGAATTTTGTGACAGATGACAGACGGATCTTTACTATTGAGGTCGAGTGTAAAATGGACCAGAAAGAAATTTCGTTTTGCCAAAGTTCGGATGGGGATGGGAAAAGTTCACACACAAAGGTACCGTCGGGATTTGAACTTAGGACTATTTGGGAGCACACTAAAGACCTGGGCCAATCCAACTAACACTCCATTCCAACGGTAACAAGAATAAATTTTTTATATTTTCATTTTTGTTAAAGTAAATGTAAGATGGAAGCCAATATAAGTTATATACTAGAGTTGATCATATATGAATTGGATTAATGGAGGGGTTGGTAGTAGCTAAAAATGCAGAACAGATTAGACCTGCTTTGCTTTACTTTACTTTGCATTGAGCCCACTACACTAACCGTTGTGGTCGCTAAAAATGTAGTATCCCAAGCTAATCCATTAATCAAGTTTTCCCTTTTTGACTAAACCACTCCTCATTCTCTAACTTCCCTTTTTCATAATCCTTCCCCATTATTCTAATCATGGATTATTGTTGGAAAATGTAGGTTGTGGGTACTTAATCTTATATTAAACATGGCAGTTAACCTTTAATTAATTTGGTCCAATTGCTGTGGTTGCTTGGTCTTGTGCCTATATAGCCTTGGTGACTGGAATGCTTTTCATCTGTATGCATATAAAATTATGAGACAAGTCTCAAAATTCCTTCAACAAGGAAATATGAAAATGGAAACGCATAGAGATCAATGTACTTGATCAATTGAGTGAGGCAAATGATACTGCTAGTAAGAGTTTCTCAGATGGATGTTGCTTGAGAGGGAAGAATTAGTCAACAGGGTCAGAAGGTGGTTCATGCAAGTCAGTCTGCACTACTTTAATTTCCTACACAGAGAGTTCTGATACAAGACCATTATGGTGACATGTGATAGAGTTGAAGCATTCAACTCAAATATCTAAGTATTTTTTCAGCTACCTTCTACCTTCTACCTTTTCGTTCCATTTATCCCATTCCATGCTCTTCTAGATCAAATTTTAAAAATCCTGTAAGTTAAAAAATAAATGAATTGTAAATCGCTTATTCTTCTAACCGTTAAAAACAAATAGATGAATCAAGTGTTATGATCAAACACTTAATTATCATACAATTAATAATAGCTAATCGATTTCCAATTTGGTTGCTATTTTGCAAGAAATATCCATAAAAAGGAGGATGACCTCGAAAATCAACGGTTTCGATCATTATACAACATCGCAGAATGAAAAGGAGAATAAAAAAGATAGAGAGAGAGTGCACAAAGAAAAGGTAACTAGCATTCCTCTATCTTGATACGTACTGAGTAAGAGTTAGCCTTACTTTCAAGATGTAGGATATACTCTCAACAGCATGCACAAACAAAGTTCAATATGAACTTGTTGATAGGGTTGGAAGATAATTGAATGGTCTTTAACTCATAAGCAAGCTCAGATGATAACATAACAAAACTGGAAACTGGTTTTTCATGGTTCTTGGCCCCAAACTTGTAGTAGTCACTGGATTACTTAGAAGCACTTGTCCTTCTCCACATCAGATGCATACATTGACTGATACATCATATATACATCATACATGTATAGTACAAATATTGCTTGGACATTTGATGGACCAAACTTAGGAGAGATAGACAAGAATTGGGGCAATTCCAAATAATCTTAGGAGGGGACCGCCTACTTAAATAGTAATGGTTCCAAGCCCCAACAATATGGTGAAGATGGTGTAGAATTCAATCCACCCAAACTACTAGTTTTTTGCCATCTTTGTTGTTGTATATACTTTATCTTAGTAGGTTCTACACACAATTCCATATCAACCCACGTGTATGTGCAAATAAAATCATACCAAGAACTGTGGAAATATAACTTTTAAGACCCTGCAAATAAAAAAAATTTAAGAAAGAACCCTAGACCCCCTCTCAAAAAAAGAAGGAAAAAAGAGCATAAACTGCTGATTGCCAGTGCACTTTGTATCCCTTTTACTCATATATTCTTTGTCAAAAGATTGTTCAGGGAGAACTTCTAGAGTGAATCTACCTTAAAATCTGAATTCCACCCCATTCCCTTTCACTTTTCTCTTTAGCTAAGCAAGCAAGCTTTCCTTTCGGTTCACTTCATAAGCTCACATGTTACCTTTTGATTGTATTGATCCTATTTGCTTTGGCCATTAGAAGCAACATGCTTACAGCTTGAAACTTAATTACATTTCTTAATTAAATCACTAAACACTGCACATAAACTATTGGGAGGGGGATTCGAACTCGGGGGCAAAGTGGGGAGCACATCCGCTCTAGCAAACTTACCTAAACTCTTGAGCAGGTTAAATTAAACATGAGTAAGACAAGTAATTAAATGTGGAAGTTACTTTGGTAAATGGAATCCACCCTCCCTCTGATATGATGCCGTGGTGAAAACGTTGTCTCACTGCATCAAATCATAGTTAAATCCAAAGAATACAATATGATTTAATTCATCTAATCACAATGCCCTTCTAATAAAAATTATTCGTCCACGCAGCTTGAGAGAATCTGATTCATAGGACCAAAATTGCTGGACAAGATTTATATTATGTTGGTTCAAATCAAGGTGAGCTACCATTTGGTTTGAAGTGACACGAGAGTTTGGACATTTCTTATATGGACAAAACTTCTTTTGGGTTGAAAATGAAAAACAAACATAAAGAGGGTCATGAATTGAGGTGCAAGTTGAAATTGGGTTGCGTATGTGTCATGTTTGGTTGTATAAATTAAAACTTTCTCGTGATTTAGTTAGTGGAGTTGAAGTTGTTTTTGACATCTGGGCCCTCTCATATCACGCAGGGATTGCACACGCAGGTTTTTCTCCTTCCTTAAGCAAGAGGCAATGAATCGCATATCATTGCTAGATAGAAAGCCATGCCCAGTATATATGCTTATGTTTCCTTGTCCACAACATACTTGGTTGATGGGTCTTTCTCCATTGCGGATTACAATTATGCGGATTCAACCGTTTAATTTCATGTGCGATGGAAGTTTAATACAACAAGCGTGAACCGTTAGATCTCCACCGCACAAGCCATCTAATGGTTCAAAATAAAAATCCGTATTGAATCGGCATAATTGTAATCCGCAATGGAGAAAGACGCCTTCGTTGATAATGATATTTGCGAATCCATCATTTTGTTTCATTTGTAAGTGCTGCCATGCCCTCTGGAATGGTTATGATGATTTATGTCTCTTTTCTTCTTCTTTTTTCTCTTTTTATAAAAAAAAGAGTTTGAAAGTGAGATGGGGAGGTGGTGTCAGTGCCGGTCCTGAATTTTTAAGGGCCAGGGCAAAAGTAAAAATTAGGCCCCTGTATATACTTAAACTTAGTGATGCACTCACTCTTATTTTTCAACCAAGATCTAACCTGTTCAAATTAACTAAACATTTAACATTCAAGCCAAATAAATTGTATCGATTCAAACTTCAATATATTAAAATTTAGAATAAAAAGTTATAATATATAAACAAGATAAATACTTATAACAATTCAATAAGTTCTTTTTCATCCAGCAACAAGCAACCAGCCAAAAGAAAAATTCTCTACATGCTGAATAGCCTAAGCAAAACAACATCAATCTATTTGAAATCCTTTTGCATCCTTAGAAAATGGTTTTGGGTTGTCTTAAACAACTTACAACAAAAACAAAATACCTTATCCAATTCCTTTGAGTATACTAGCCATTTTCTGTCATGAGTCTCCCCATTTGGTAACTTTCTCAAGTAATAAGTTGAGGAAAAATGTCTAAAACTTTCATCCTTGGGAAATTTGATATTATTATCTCTTGCAGGACCTTTTTCCACAAGTAAAGCTCTCATTTTTTCATCTAGATTATCCCAAATTCTAGGATAAAAAATGTTTAAAGGAAAACTTGGTTCTACACCCTCAGGTTCAGTGTCTTCATTATTACAAAGATGATCAAAATCTTCATTCTCAACATGTTCATCTTCACCTAAGTCACCTACCTGTGCATTAAAATCATTCTCAGTTCCTACTAATTCTTCCACATGATTTTGTTGTTCAGATTCATTGACTAAATCATTATCAATTCCTACAAATTCTTCAACATGATTTTGCTGCTCAGATTCATTGACTAAATCTTCAGTTGAGTTATCAAGTGAACTATTTGTTTTGTTTTGAAAAAATTTATCCAGAGCTCCCTTTTGAGATTGAGTTAATTCTTCTCTCTGTCTTTTTCTTTTTCTTTTTTGACTTCCAGATGAGTATTTCTTAGAGAACATTGTTACTTGAAAACATAAACAATATACAAGGAAAGCCAATGCAATTTTAATACTTCAAAGAATAAACAAAAAACAACATAACCTAGAATTTGAGAAACCCCCTTCGAGAAATCCCTCTCCACATAAACAAATTTGATATTTCCAAGATGAAGAAGAAGAAGAAGGAAAAGCGACCTAGGGGAGTGGAACAGATGCACAAAAGCGTTCTTCTTTTTGAGGAGTGGAACAGACCATCGTTGGTTTAGGGTTAATAGTTATAATAATCTAATATAATACTTACTATAAAAAAAAAAATTTGGGCCCTTCTAAATTTTGGGCCCAGGGCGATCGCACTGTTTGCCCCTGCTCAGGGCCGAGCCTGGGTGGTGTCATTGGGGTTTGAATCTAAGGTCATGAATCTGCACAGATGCTCTTACATCTGAGATAGGGACTCATTGGCAGGAATTTATGTCATTTCACTTAGTAGAATAATATACGCAATTAGTGTTGGTGCCGGTGGATCAAATACAATTGTTTCATATTGAATAAATGACGTTCAACCTTAAAATTATCAAACGGATATCTTTTTAAGTTACATATTGTCGGTGCAGGGTAGACAATTATATTAATGATGGATAAAAACTTGAACAACCCGGCAAACTGACCACGGCCAATTGAACCAAACTGCAAATGTATATTTCACGTTCGCATCAATGTAACCCTATATGATTGCTTACTTTGTATAATTCTTCTCCCATGTTTCAACTGTTTAGTTGAATTTCCTTTTCTCCTAAGTAATGCAAAAGAGATACGGAGGATGATATGGAGGGGCCAGGGTGCATGAGTTACTAACCATATGACCCTTCACTAAATGAATTGGTTTGGTTCAGCTAGTCTTCTAGTTAATGTCAAAATTAATACAATTCGAACTGTTCTAGTTGATCGATTTAAGTGCGTATCAATTTGAATTCAAAACCGACCCAATTCAAACCGTGCTCACCCCGACTCGTTCTTGGACGGCTAAAGTTGCTAGTACCCTGTTTCGACCTCTTTCCACATTTTCCACTTTTGGGCTTTGTGGACCAGATTTGATCAAATTACAGTGTCAACATTTTATGGGCCAAACACAGTACCACTCAACCCAATAAAAGAGCCCATTGCCATTGATAGCCTCCTGAGCTCTCCACCCAAACTAAGTACGATAGCACCTCAGCACTGTACAGGCTACACACCGCAGTGAAGTTACTCTCCCACTCTCTCTCTCTCTCTCTCTCTCTCTCTCTCTCTCTCTTTCTCTCTCTCTGCCACTTGCTCGACCATTAATTATGCAAACGTTGCTATCGCCGGCAGCTCGCGCCGGCTACTTCACGGCGGCGCCACCGCCAGCTGTCACAGCTCGGCCCTTAGCTTATCATCTCCCTCTTCGATCAATCTCCGACCGCCACGTGCCCAGCCGCACTCTCTCTTCTTCTTCGTCTTTGTCTCTTCCTTCATTTGCTGCTCCCAACCACAGAGGATCAAAGCTCTCCTTCACCACCATAAGGGCTTCTTCTACTCCAATTTCGCAGACATTCACTTCCCCGAACGATGAATCCGAAAAGGCCAAGCTCCTTCAGGTTCTCTTTCTTCTAGTTTGCCAATTTTACTCTATTTTGTTTGGTTTCCGAGAAAATGTAGGGAAATATAAGAACATGAAATTTCAAAAATTGCTAATGAATTGACACGAATTGGAAACCATAGATTTGACAATTACGAATTTTGCAATGGGTAGTGGAGGATTGATTGAAAAGCAAAGTGCTTTGTGTGTACTGTGTAGGTAGCCAAAAGGTTAGAGAGTACAGCCAGGTACTTCAAGAGGTTGGGTGGTTTAGGGTTTTGGGGGCAGCTGGTGTGCACTGTTGTGGCCGCTGTGATTCTTTCATTTTCGGTTGTAATAACTGGCAAGATTTCGTCACCGCCTACTTTTTATGCCACTGCCGGTGGGATTGTGGCGGCATTCATTTCTGTGTTTTGGTCATTCGGGTACATTCGCCTCTCTGATAAGCTTCGAAAAACCGCAAGTGACCCTGCAAAGGTATTGTTCAATTGTCAATCGTGGGAAAGCTAGTGTGTTTATATTGAATTGTATATGCCTTCTTGAAATTGATACATATAGGTAATTATACTTTTTTGTGTACAAATGCTATTTTGACTTTGTGCTTGATGTGCTGATGTTCCCTGGGATGCTGATAGGTTTAATTTCTTACAATGCTTGATTGATGAGATGGAGTGATTACTTGTTAAACCTTGCCTCCTGTAAATCTCTATTTTTTCTGTGATTGCACGTATTACCCTGGTTGGCAGAGGCTTTTGAGGTCTACTCTTTTGCCTGTTGAAGTATCAGGGTTTTATTCTATCCCGTTCTCTGGACTAAATGAACTGAAAATATCTTTTGCTAGCTTGGGGCATAGGCTGAAAGTATGAAAACAATTGTTCTGCTCTTCGATGGTAAATTAAAAAGAAAGAGTCAGGCACCCTCAGAGTCTGCCAGTCACCCAGATAAATTGCAATAACAAATACATTTCAGTAAATTAACTGCTTTTGATCTCTTCATCAGCCTTTTTTTTTTTTGTTCTTTATTTTCTTCTGTCATTGTCGTCTCATTATTAAGCATCTGATTGAAGTTAGCTTATATTCCACTTTTCGAAATGCTGTGAAAGATAAATGCCTCCATTCTTTGATGAGACCTTTTACCTTCTACATACGCGTCCACTGCTTCTAATTTGCAGGCTCCTCCTCGTGCTGATGTTATAAGGAGCTTAAAGAATGGCATAGTACTGAACCTGTTGGGTATGGGTGCTTCTGTTCTTGGCATGCAAGCCACGGTGGGACTGCTGGTTGCTAAGGCTCTTACTTCCTCAGCAAATCCGTATTACCAGGGTCTCTCTCCTGGTTACAGTCCCGTTCTTGCCTTGGATGTATTCTTAGTGCAGGTATTCATTATCTCACTTCAGTTTTCATTCTGAAACATTAGGTTACTAATGATTGCTTATGTCAAACCATATAGATATTACACTAAAATAAAAAGCCGGAAATTGTTTACATTTTCATTGCTGTAATGAGCACCAGCACGCTTTAAACTCTTAGATACAGTTACCTTTAAACTCAATATAATCCGTAATTCAGGAAAACTTATATAAGTTTGGCTATGATTTTTAGACAAGAAGCTTTTAAGTGGGACAAGACTGATTTTTCTATCTGTATATTCCTTTCGCAGGCAGCGGCTAACACCATCCTTTCTCATTTCCTGGGACTTGTTTTCTCATTAGAGCTGTTGCGCTCAGTGACATTGCCACCTTCAGAAGGCTTTCCCATCCCTAGGATCGCATAAGTTTTGACTCTATCTTTTTAGCATGGTGTGTCTTGTTAAAAATGCTTTGAAGCCACGATTTTTGAAGTGTTTTCTCTTCTCCATGATATTATACAACGGACTCGGTTCTGTATTATATTCGCAGATTTTGCTGATTTTTTCCAATTGCATTTTTATGTGATTACAAATACTATGGTAATTGTAGCAAGTGCTGCAAGTCTCAACAAACCCATCCATGAAGTAAACAAAAGAATATGGATGGTAAGAAAATTCTACAAGTTGTATCACGCACCAAAAGTTTCTAGGCAAACTCAAATAATGACATATAAAATATTGCAAACCAAAACAATCCATATGATTAGAATGATGAAATTCTCTCTCTTTCACCCCATATAACACGTAAAGATCAACCACCAAGATCCAATAATCCAATAACTATTGACCAAAAACCTAACAAGATTATAAGCTCCAGAGCCAAAAACAGTGTAACGCTGAAACTCAAATGTAGACACTAATCGGATCCACCCAAATGTTGTCAACCATGCCGTCTGGCTGTCAATATGTATAGCAGCATGCCAACAAAAAAGATAACCGAAGTACTACTTCATACGTTGTAAACCATCTTTAAGGCTGTCATCACACTTTTCTGAGCTCCGTGATACCCTGCACCATATATTGATGTGTTTCAGTATATCAGAAGCAATTAGTAAAACCAAACACGGCTAACATCCCAAGAATCTGATGGTTTGAGTGAAGCGCAAAAGAGAGGAAAAACTACAAACACAAAACTTGATACCTGGTACACATGGACAGTGAAATAAAATGAATGAGCGGTCCAAATGTAACAGGAAAAAACTTGATGTCTATTGCAGAACGAGTAATTCTAGAGAAAGGACTAATATCATACAGACAATCTTCAATGACTCTGTATGAACGAACAGTGATTTTTGGAGACAATATATGCAAGTAAAGTACTTCAGAATTAGAGCTTTAAGGCACCAAAACCTTTTCAATTTATCATGTATCCACAAACAATAACCAAGTTAAATTTATAGTTAGATTATTGATATGCAAATGCATGTCATAAAATCAATACCATGGGTATACTCATATGGGTTCTCTTGGTCTATAGAAATTTCACTTTCAAATGAGCTTCACTTTAAACAAAGTAAAACAGTTTAAGATAATTGGTCTGTCACATCAACCAAAAAGTATAGTCAGTAATAATCCAAATACAAAATGTATAGTCAGTATAACACTAATCCAAATGACAAATTGAGCATTTTTGTTTTCTAGATAGAGAGAGTCTGAGTGAGTTGGAGGAAGGGGCTCATCTAGTGTGATTATTCTTTTTTTCTCCCCTTCCTTTTTAATTTATAGGAGCTGTAAATTGGTTTGAGGTGATATGACAGAATTGTTTAAATTTTCACAAGAGGAAAGCAATAATTTGAGTCAGGATGACTAGGGTAAGTGTGTTAAAGGTATAAATAAATATAACCAAAAAATTTGGGCGAAAATTTCCCCCAGCGTAAGTGTGGTTCTCCCTTTGTGTCTATGCAGATTTTCAATCCACACAAAGACATCACAGCGTCACAAGAAAAACAAGACAGTTTCTCGAAACAGACACTAAACACAGGAATAACTTAAATTTGTAATTGCCAATGAAAGGGAGCTGTACAGAAATTGCTTAATCATCCATCAAAATAAGACACCCATTCACTCAACACGTACTGACACCCATAAATTAAATGTTCATACTCACTCCACTTGTGCTAAAGATTAGCCTCCATTCCTCTCTAACCACTCAAAAGTTCAGGCCTTCCGTTTTTCTGTTTCCCAATTTTGAAAGTTTGAAAATAGGAGGTGCATCCGAAAAGTAAAAGAGACTGAATGCGCTTCTACATGCATCCTTTCTATATTAGTATATCTCTCTTAAAAATTCCTTCCCATATACCAAAAAGTAAAATGGGGTTTGAAAAATTACAGATGCCTTTCTCAATACAAATAAGGGCTAACGTCAAAAGACCACCTGAAGGTTTGGCGTAATTCTCAATATGGGAATGGTCATCCTAAAGCATAATTTAAGAAAGGATTCCACACACTTCAATAGTTCACCAGATGCATTAACTCAAAACACTGATCACATCCTACGACGTGTGCACCATAAAAACAAAATCCAGAGAATCTTTCAAATCAACAGGACAGATGGATTCAGCAAACCAGCATATATAACAAGCATAGCCTCAACTAATTCCTCTAATGCCTCGATGCACAATTTTTAGGGATGAGAAGGAAGAAGAAATAATATACATAGGTAAACAGAAAAGTGCGCCGCAAGTGCAGAGAGAGAGAGAGATCACACTTGCCTACTGCACCTTCTTCTCCTTGTTTGATCTCAATGGAATTTTCTTTAAGATGCTATCATCAATTTTCCTGTACTGTGTTTGTATTACTCTATTTGCTACAAGAAGCTTCTCATCAATGTGGCCCTGATACTTATCATACACTACTGGCACTGAAAGACTAAGAACAACCCCTGCACAATATTTAAATAAATGCACATATATAAATATAGTAAATCTGGCAAGAATATTCACATAAATATATAAAGATACAATCGGCAGAGAAGAGCTTGCCAATGTAGACAAGAGTGAGGAAGTTGAAGAAGCTTCCGATGTAAGATACTAGCCACAAGCAGAAAGCAACCTGCACACAGAAAGCGAAATTTCCAAATTGTAAAATAAACCACGTTCTGTTCAATGCCTTCCATAAAAACCAATTGACCTCATTGTCCCATAAACCTAGGGCGGGAAGCAATTACACCAAACCTGAAGAAAGAGTTTCCAATTTCTGCCAATAGCAATGTCTCGTGCAATAGACAGAACACGATTAATCCAAGCATGCAGTGCATCGGCAGCCTTGACGACAGAGGCCTCTGAGATTTCCATATCAGGGAGAGGTGGCAAAGGTCTGGATGACAGCAGATGTTGCAATTCATTTTAAATTACCTCAAACTAAAATCAATGCTCAGAACCGTTTAAATCATCACCAATCTTCCCCAGAACTATTGATTCTATTTCATCCGTCTCAACTCGTGTTTATGTTTACTTTCTTTGCAAAATATATATTCAGTAAAAGTACTTCAAAATTCAAATTTAATATTTTCCTACTGAAAGTACTTCCAATCTAAGCTAACAGAACCCAGAAATTCCAATAGTACAGTATACCCAAAAAGAAAAGGTTGAAATCGCCAAGAATTAAAGGGTACCTGTTGAGAAGGGAAGCAGATTTGGCCCATAGGAAGAGGATGACCACAAGAAGCAGTAGAACATTGGCCACAAAGGACAAGAGGTTGTAACCAGCTCGCTCAAATAGGAACCACGAGGCTGCTGTAGAGGTTAGCAGTAAAACTCCTCCACTCCATTTCTTCCACAGCAGCACATCAGCAACTACCAGAAACAAAATTAGCAAAATTAATTACAATCAAATCAACAAGATTATATTGAATAAAAATGTAGAAGTTACATAATTCAAATCTATCGAATGTTAGAAACGATATTATATTCAGTCGTCATCAATGGAAGTAGATGGGATCCAGACCAAATCGGAATCGGAAATATTCCTATACTGATATACAAATCAAAAGCATCTGTATAAATTATGTGTGTGCATGTATATATACACACAGAGAGAGAGAGAGAGAGAGAGAGAGAGGGTACCAAGGCCACCGCCGAGAGCTTGATGAACGGAAATGCGACGAGGAGGGACAGATTCTCCCATGGAGATTAGGGTTTTCAGAGAAAAGAGAGAAGTTGGAGAGGTATTTTGATAGGGAGGGAGATGGAAATTACAAAATGGATGAACTATAATTAAAAAGAAGAAGAAATAGAAACGTACCCTTTTTTTATTTTTTATTTTTTATTTTTGGACTGTAATTAACTTCTCAGCCCAAACTGCTAACTGGGTCTCTCTGGGTTAATAAATCTCATCTTAACTCCTCATTTAGTAAGGGCAAGATTTGGGTCTAACTGCAAACTCTAATCTCACCAACTTATCATAAAAGGGTCTTTTTTAAGGGATTATTTGGCACGGCTTTTGTAACGGCTCAAAGTACTTTCTAACAACAAAAAACTTTTTTGATCTTGTTTGGTAAAAAAACTTAAAAGTGTTTATGGGTCTTAAAAACAATTTCTTGAAAAAGCTTGTCTTCAAGAAATATTTGAATTTTTAGGAACAATTTTGACGTACTTGTAATAAAAAAAAGGCTCATGAAAAAGTGCTTCCTACATAAGCAGGGCAACACAGGCCGAAAGTATGTTACATTAAATTAAGTATTTTGTATTTGATCATCGGACCGTCCCGATTATCATAAGAGAATAGTGCTTGACTAAATCGTTCATCTTAACCGGAAACTAAGATGCTATATAGAAATAGAAACCAAGTTTTAGAAAAAGATGATATATAGAATGTCTTGTGTTATATGTTTCCTTCCTTGTAGGTCACATGCGAAGCAAAGGCAAAGGGGACCACTCTGCGTTAGGTAACATTCACAGGGAAGCAGATAAACTGCCAACTATCATACTTTGTACCGGGTGAAGCAAACCCTTCAACAAACATGATGCAATTGCAAGCAAACAATTAGTACATATGCCAGTCCAGAGAAGAACGTGACCATCCCATGGGAGACAAAACCGCATCATTTTTGTTCAACATTGCATTTGATAACAAGCAAAATACGATTGATGGATCCATTAAGAAAATACAAAACCAGTTAAACTAAATATATTTTTTTCTGATCTCTCGGGTTGTTACATCTCGGAATCTCGGATTACATTATACATACAATCGAATTCAGGTCACAAACATGGCAAATTCTAGACTTCAGAAAAACGAAATCCCGATGAACTTGGTGCGTATTTGTTCCTTCTGCCTGTGGATACCAAGCTTTAACCAATACATCAAGAATTATAGCTTATCAAAAGCTTGTTCAGTTTGATCATCAGAGTTCCCCTCATCCTCGTCTGTGGACTCTCCTTTCTGATTCTCTTCACCACCTGAACTCGTTTTAATCTTCTTCTCCTTCTTCCTTTGCTTTTTCTTTTGACGTTTCAATCGCTTCTTTGCTGTCCGCTCTTCTGCTGATTTCAATCTTTCCTCCCTTCTCATTATGAACTCGGCCTCTTCTTTCCTTCTTTGATAGTCCACCTCCATCCTAGCAAGCCTGTCTTGCTCTTTCCGTCTCATCTGCCGATACTGTTCAGGCACAATTTGGGGTGAGAAGAAAGTATACATGAAATTTAGCAGCCAGATTAGTGTCCAACAAATCATAACTAATCAAATATTCCAATGTCAAGCAAAAAGCAGATGTATGAAAAGAAAATTATAGTTTTATGTGTTCAAATACTGATCAAACGTATCAACTATCCATCCCTTGAGACTGATTCAACATCAAACTCAAAACTATGGAGAAAAAAGGCAGTTTCAGCTAGCAACTGGCTGTATTCTATTGCAATACCCTAGGGCACAGCTCTGTTGGCTTCAATTCAACTTCCTTCAGGCTGACTGGGGTACAAATCTGGGCCTTTCTTGTCCCTTAATTCAAACTTGAAAGAAGAAAAACACTGCACTCTACTGCACTGCTCAAGATAGAAGGTTTATCCATCCCTTGTACATATAATAACAAAAAAAACCTTTTCAAAGAGTACAATACATTGTTTAAATCGGGAAGGTCCCCAAGTTCAAGCAGAACATACTATTTCAAACCAGATAGAGAGACAGAGATTCGTCTATATGAGAAAAAATTCTGCTAATTAAGGTCATGTACTGCAATCCACCTGCTAAAGTGATTAAACAAATTCATGATACCATATTGTCCACACAGAGCAACCACCATACTCAAAATCCGGTCAGCCAACATGGGCACCAAAATGTTTCCACCAATCCCAAACAAACACTGAATAGTCAACCTGCTTTATTCCGTGACAGAATCTCTTTGATTGCCAAAAAATTGAGCATAACTCAGGTGTGCAACACTTGCATCTCAGTAACACATTGTTCTACCTTATGGGACATACGTGGCTGCCCAAATGTACTGTAACTTGTTTTTGCAATTAGGCTAAGCACATACAATATAACAACACCCTCAATATACTAGCAGTGAATCTTACTAAAATAAGGAAAGACTTGCTCAATCCCAAAATTGAAAAACCCTAAACCCCTTGCTTGAGAGTTCAATGGCCCCCAGTCTCTGCCCAGTCACACACTATGCATGGGATGACAAACACTCAAATACAACATCATGGCAAGTAAATTCCAGATTTTTCCCACTGAGGGTAAGAATCAAACTCTCACCATGGACATGGGTAAATGTTTTACCCTTGGGGTTCTAAGCCCAAAAGTAAATTCAAATTCCAAACCAAAGGCCCCTAACTACATTACTTATGTTTCATACTCAGCTATCTAAATTCTGAATAACCAAATTTCTCAAGACACCCTACTAGGCTAATATAATACATATCAACACTAAGTATTCCAATTTGTTCAGTCATTTCATCAAATAACCATAAATATCTAATTAATACAGTGAAAACACAGTCACCATTGTGATATTGAATCAGCTAATATACATACCTGATGAAAGTCGCCGGAGCCCGACCCGGCGGAGCTACCTGAGGTGTTGCTGACGCGGACGGGGACATTTTCGAGAATCCTCCGGAGCTTGATCTCGAGGTCCTCTTCCTCCTCCTTGAACACCGGCGGCGTATACTCCACAAGCGCCGTCGAGCTGGGCGTTGTCGGTGGCTTTGGCGGTAGCGCTAATTTCCTTTCAGGCGCCGCCACCAGTTGCAAGTCCCCGTCTTTGGGTCCGCCCGAAGACATGTCGTAGAAGAGAATCCCTAATTTCTGATTCAGGTGTGGAGTGTGATGTCAGAATTTGTGGATTCTGAGATTGAAGAGGGACGTCCAGAGATTTGAAGAACCCTAATGGCAGATAGAGTGTTGTGACTTTGGGTTTAATTTAGCGCCATCCAGAATTCGAAGAGGGTTTTTATATGTTGCTATTGGTTCTTGTACGAGGCCACCCGTAAACAGGATTTGGGTTGGGTTGGGCTGGGCTCTAACTGTGCCTCAAGTATGTTCTATTCTTCGCTTTTTCTTTCTTCACCAGAGTCAATAGGGAAATCGAGGTCTTTAAAAAATAAGAGGGAAATCGAGTTGCAAGGCAATTGTAGTTTACGTGTTTAAGAGCCGTTATCCATGCACTCGAGTAATCAAATCCTATATGAATTTTAAGGTACCTAAAAAACTTGATGTCAAATGTTATTCTAATAATTTTTACGTTAGACTCCAACTTTGTTCATCATATAAGTCATTTTTGCTTTTAAAAACAAAGGGATTACAAACTGTCAAATTCGCTAAAAAATGAGCCAACCAATTTTTGGTTTCCCAAGGTATACCCAAGCATGGCCCAGGCTTAATCCTCCGAGATACTGTCGGGCGCATATGCGGGGACCTCTCCCAAAAAAGTTTTCTGCATTCACAAGGGCTCGAACCTGAGACCACTTGCTTAAGCGACCAGAGCCCCTTCCACTCTAACCAACCAATTTGCTTATCTACAAACATGCCCAACTTTATATTATGCAATTAATTGTGTTAATTTTTATTATTTTACTAAGGTAAACTTTTTAAAAAAGGATACTAGAGGATGGTTCAGTGATCAACATCTGCTAAAGCTTTAACCACAAAATTCGGTTCTCTATAAATATCTCATACGTTGAACAATGAATCAAATATGGCGACTTAGCGCGTCACCAATGTGAAGCTTCCTAAAAATAGCCTGAAAAAAACACTTTCATTTATCTCAGCCATACGTTGCAAAAATACCGTTCTATTTGAAAACAGTGACGATTTTCGGAATCCTAATTTGTACATTTGCGCTCTTCTTATGTCTACACTTTCGCATCCAATTATTAAAGCATAAAGATACGGTACTAACAAATTGTTGGTTCCTCTTTTCGACGTTGAAAGATGTGAATTCGAATTCCGGTGTTCCTCGTGCTGATAAAAACTCTCAAACAGCGTTCCCATTTTCCTTTAATTTGGCAAAAGCAAGAGAATATTGTTCAGACCTTTTCAGATGGGCTTTGGATCTAGCTGAACGTAAAGAAAAGAATGCAGCGAAAACCTTTTGTTTTCCCCTTTTCATGTTCTCGTACATCAATGGAATATGGGGCATAAAATAACTAAGCATTGTTTCCCCTTTTAGAGAGCTGCAAAGCATAATTAACTATGCTTGATGATGATTAAAATAAATAAAAGAAGACTAAACGAAACATCCCCGACGCTTCGCAGCCACGTGCAAAATCGTTGTTAACTTATGCTTAATGCAAAACCCATAATCCAATGCCGATTAGTATTTAATTAATGACAACATACCTAAATCAAACTAACATGTTTCTGGCAAAAGATATGGTCTGCTGATGCAGAACTTGTACCCCATTAAACAAAAAGCAAAGAGTTGGGTTTGGTTTTGTTTTGAGCTGCTTGCTTCTTGTTTCAACGGTCACCAAAGCCTTGTTGTTTAGTCATCAAAATATAATTAATTAAAGAAATATGGGATGTAAACACAAATTTAATGGAAATTAGTTATATGGTAATTTGTTGGACAATGAATGCAATCATGTGCAATGCCTGGGAAAAGCATGATGCACTCTACCTCAGACGAAACATCCTCGATTGTCCACAAATCTCAACCACATGTACTGACTGTATCTCTACTATTTATATTATATTTTTGCCTTTAATTCTATTTAGTTTATCCTTATCCTTAATGAAGTGGTTTTTTTGGCATCCTTTATTCTTGTAATTGTGAGCATTCAAGATCTCACATTGTAAAAATAGCATATTTTAAAGTGCTTTAAGAGCTCTTCGGTACCTTTCTTTTAGAGCATCCACAATCATGTTCTTTATTTTATAGTTAAAATTTAGCTAAAATCACACAAAAGCTATTTTAGGAGCTCCCTATAAAATTTGAACTCCAATCATACTCTCTAGTTTCTCATGAGGAGGGAAAACAAAAAAAACCCAATGGGGGAAGAGGGCTTCACTTTCCCCCTACTTTCCCATATGCAAGGCAACTATTTCCCATATATGGACTTACCAAACATGGGAAAATAATTGATTTCTCATTCACAAACCTTCTTTTCCATGATAAATATTTAGGGAGCCCATTGCAGATGCTCTTATAAGCTAGTTTTTATAGGCAAGTTCTACCTACGGACTCTTAATAGTAACTTTGTTGCAAGTGCTAAAGTTTATATGAAATTAGAATTCTTTATCTTCATTGATAAACATTTTCTCTCAAGCTTGAACACTCACTACTAGAAAAGGGGCAAAAGCCACGGTTATTATAAAGTAAAATTGTTTGTTCAAACTATTACAATTCATGTGTGCCAAAATTTAGACAAGAATAAATGAAGAAAATAAAAGAATTTCAAATGATTTATTGCATAAAATCGTTTCAAATCCATTTCATATATGCTAAGTCTAGTTATTTAAAATACATTCAATTTTGATGTTTTCTAGTTTTTGTAGCAAATGACCTTGTTGTCAAATCCAAATTGTTTATTTCAAATTCCTCCGTCCAAACGGAATCAATTTTAATGTTAAAGTTACTTGGATTGAACTCTCAAATCATTATTTGGGACATTTCTAACAATTTATAGAAAATAACTTACATAAAACGAGCCTATGTCACTATTCTCTGTATATGAGAATAGTGATATATGCTCATTATATATAAATTTATCGAAAAAAATATGAGTGTTCGATTTGCGGATCCATACGGGAGCCAAAAGTTATTGCCTCATCTCGACCATAATCTTATCCGGTTAGGGGTATAAGTTGATGTTTGAAACGAACCGAACTTACATAGTCAACTTCTTGATGTTGACTGAGCAAGGCTGAAACGAAATTCCTTTTGGACGACAAATAAATTCAAAACAAATTATTATTCTCAATGAAACTTTATTATGAGGGACAAATTTGGCCTATTTTTAGATTCTTCTTTATATGCATTGGCATATTGCTAACCAAAACGAATTCTGACTTTGGTTAGAATTTAATTTATTCTTCCTTTTAAGGAAAATAATTTTGTTTATTCCGAAACTGATACACTTCAATTTGTCTCTGAGTTTTTTTTTTCCTTCCATTTGTTTATTTATTGTAACCCAAGATTTTATGATCAATTGGAGAGCATGATTCGAATGTGAGATCTCTACCAACCTCAAGATGAGTGAGAGTTAGTTGATTCATGTAACTACATTGTATCATTTTTACATACACGTGAGTCGAACTTGAGACTTTCTTAAACATAACATAAGCAACTACTATTAGACCAAATGTTAGTTTGTAACAAAAAATTGACACAATATAATTCCTTAATTAGTCTTTACCACAAATCCTTAATGGAGAAACTATTTATTGCAAAATAAATTGTTTGGGTAATATTAACTGAATTTTAATGGTGGAAAATAGGAATTTCGAGCGAGTAAATATAATAATGTTCTTAGTATCAGATGTAAACAATTCAGTTCGAATTTAATGAAATTCCTACTATTTGAAAATAAAAAATTGTGATAACATGACAAGTTGTCTATCAAGAACAAATTCCACTTAATTAATTAAACATATTTTCATTATTTAGTTGACGTGTCAACATTGATTGTCACACCATTATTTAACGGAGAATATGACAGTCAGACTAACGGATGTATGAAAGTGTCACGAAAATAAACGTTATGCATGCGATTGATACGAAAAAAATTTGATGTATCGAAAGATGAAACTCAGTAAACTTTCATGTAGTAAAATAAAAATTACCCATTTATATATATATATATATATATATATATATATATATAATCAGAAAATGAGTGTGTAAGAAACTTGGACTAAACAAGTACCAAAGCACAGAGTTGGTAGGTAGCCGTATCAACAGAAATCTGGTACTGATCCGTTGATGCTTATCTTCTATAATTAGCTAACTCATTAATTAATTAATTCCCAAATTTACAACTCCCAAATTCAAATTTTAAATTAAGCAAGCAAACGCCTACGGTGTCGTTTTCATCACGCAACATACTGTTAGAAGTTCGATGATGACCGCCTGGTGTCGGTGGACACTGAAGGCCGTTGGCGTCTCATAGTCTCAGCCGCGCGCCAGGTATACAGCCTGGACTGACAGCTTGTCAGTCATGACCCGACTTCCAATTTCGCGACCGCTCTTGTCGTTTTCCTCCACCTCAGCACTTCCGTGCCCCCCAAATAAACAATAAAACAAAATATTTAAAACAAAAGTTAAGAAACCGAACCAAAATCTTAAAATCTCTCACGTAATGCTCTCCAGCCTGGCTCAGTCAAACTTATCCTCAACCGCCTCTAATCTCTCCCCAATTTCTCGCGATATTTTCACAAATAACTTCCTTTCATCTCTTTCTTTTCCTTTATGTGTTTTACTCATGTGGAAAATGAGCTTGAAAATAGAAAAGCAATATTTGATTGAAAGTATAAAAAATAATTTCTTATCACATGAAAAAAGGTGGGACAAACCCTTTATTCTATTTGTTTTCATTTTCTTTTCACATGGAAAAAAGTCTAGCAGTATGTACACTTTTTTCATAATCAATCTATCCACATTTACAATTTAGAATTACAATTTTATCCAGCAAGATAATTATTATTATTTTATTATTTTATATATTTCATATTTTTAACTGTATATAATTAGAAAACTAAACAAAGAATATTAAGTGGTATCTCATGCTTACATTCCAACATTACCGAACATCATAAATGAAATTTCCAATTTCTCTTCATTTGAAAAAAAAAAATGAAAAATAATTTTCCATAAAATCTTTTGTAAAACTAAATAGGACCTCAGAAACTTCCATAACTGCAACCAGTCAAAACGGGAAACTAACTCTTAACGCTCTCCTTCTCTCTCTCGCGAGAGAAATTGCGCGATGCCGAGATTTTAGTGGGAGGAGGATTCTCAGCAATCCACAGGGCCTACGTGGCAACGCGTGGTGGTTATACAGCTGTAGAGTGATGTAACGGGTAACGCAGCAGTACCGGTTGCCATAACGCCCGTTACCCGATTCGGTTAACCGGCCCTATCAGTTACCCTAGCCCCTCCTTTATAAACCCTCCAACTCTTCTCTCCCTCTCTCACAAAATCTTCAGAGCCCACCAAGGCCGAGACTCTCTCTCTCCTCAAAGCCTCTCCGCGCCTCTCCCAATCTTTCTCTCCTCCAATTTTGTAGAATATTTATCCCAATTTTAATTTCCGTTTCGCTTATATCTAGGGTTAGGGTTTTTCTGATTTTGAAATGGATCAGCGCGAATCGGCAATGGACTCGTCGGCGCAAGCGCAGAGAGAACTGGATCGGGTCAAGGGTCCGTGGAGCCCCGACGAGGACGAGAAGTTACGGCAGCTCGTACAGCACCACGGCGCTCGCAACTGGTCCTTGATAAGCAAGTCGGTGCCGGGCCGATCCGGCAAGTCGTGCCGCCTGCGATGGTGCAACCAGCTCTCGCCGGAGGTGGAGCACCGGGCCTTCACCCCCGAGGAGGACGAGATTATTGCCGGGGCCCACGCCAAGTACGGCAACAAGTGGGCCACCATCGCCAGGCTTCTCAACGGCCGTACGGACAATGCGATCAAGAACCACTGGAACTCGACGCTGAAGCGGAAGTTCTCGGCAATCTCGGGAAACGACGATGGAGCCACGATCGACGACAATCACGTTCGGCCGGAGAAGAAAACGGCTACGGCAGCGGTGTCGTTTTCTGGCCTCTGTTACAGCCCTGGGAGCCCGTCCGGATCCGATGTCAGCGACTCGGGCGCGCCCGCCATCTCCTCGTCTCACTTGTTCCGGCCCGTGGCGAGAACCGGCGGAGTGTTGACTCGCGAGTCGCCTCCGAGTCAGAATGACAGCAAGAACGAAGCGCACGAACCGTCGACACTGCTGACTCTGTCTTTACCAGGAATCGACGATACGGCGTCGCACGAGTTGCCCATCCTTGAATCGGCCGCTCGCCGAGTAGATGGAACGGCGTCGTTGCAGCCTGAGACTGGTAATACGATGTCATTCGAGCCGGAGTTTTTGTCTGTGATGCAGGAGATGATAAGAAATGAAGTGAGAAGTTATATGGAGGGGATGTGCTTACACAGTGAGGGTGTGAGAAATGCTGGGGTTAAGCGCATTGCCATCAGCAAGCTTGATTAAGAGTTCAAAATGAAAAATTAATCAGGATTAGGGAGTTAAGAAATCAGAATTAGAGAGTGGAGTTGAGAAGAGAAGCCACACAGGCGCAAAAACCCAAAAAAACTGTCGTTTTTTCTTTTTTAGGAGAAAAAATAAATTTTTTGAGAATGTACAGAAGGTGAAAGACCACAGTTTAGAAATTTGAATTTTCTTTCTTTTTTTGGGTTGGACTCAAATTCGCTGTTTGTGCTTCGATTTGACACTGGCACTGTTGTTAAATTCCAACCAAACCATAACCGATTTCTGCATATAGAAGAAGAAAACTATATTTAAAATGAAAAGAGAAAAAACGGAAAAAATGGTTGTTTAAAATTAGGCCCGTTTTTGGTACGGTTGCGTACTGAATGACGTACAACTTTTGGACGGAAAAGCATATGGTTTGGTTGGACTTTTGACTTTTCAGATTTTGTATTATTTGGGTTGTAATTTTGTATATTCGTTTCGTAGTGGTTACAGTACTGTCAGTACATACCCCCTTTCTGAGTATACAAATTTGTTTTTTTCGTTCAAATTATTCTCCACCAAATACACGTGAAGTTCAGATTTTCAAATTTGAAAAGAAAATTAATTTTCAACTACCGTGTTTTATTTTTATTTATTCAGATCCCGTACTGCCTTTGTAGTATTTGGGATTGTTTTTTCCTGAAAATTGATCATGTGATTCTTATTTGCATTATGAATGTAGTCTAGCATCGTATAGCACCGTTAGACTATTAATTAGGCGATGTTTGACCCTCTTACATTTTTAACTAGGGGGCGGGCTTGGGCAGAATAGCCTGTTGCATACGGCGGCAATCTCATCTGGTGGGTGGTGACGGGGACAGTTTACACCTGGTTTTCGAAGGGATGTGGGCACGCTTTGTGAGGCGCGGCGGGTCGACGGTCAAGGGGGTCTTGTCATCGATGTGACTGGTTTATATCCTTTCGATCTTTCTAAGACAGCTCGGAGGCCGAGGCCAAGGAAGGACAACTCGTTTATTCTAGTGCGTCGCACGAGGCCCACATGTCATGCTTTTATTGGGCGGATGGGCTCAATATGTGCCGAGTGTCAACATGCGAGTCTTATTTGAATGTATTATCATGAGTGTTGTCAATTGGCAATGGCATTGCCTAGCATAAAAATGTTATATTGTTGGATTCTCAATTTATATGATTGATAAGGTGAGTTTTGTTTGAACTTACCATATAGAGTGATAGTTTGACATCTTATGAGTATAGTTTTATTGAAACTCTTGCCATTGTTGATTGTAAATCTCAGCCATTATGTCTAAATGTTGGTACTTACAAAATTAGAAAGTTTTGTAAGATGCTGATTTTGATGCATTACATTCTACACATAAGTTTGTCGATAGTTGAATGAGTCACCATATCATGATAAACCTTAAAAGATTTGAACAAAGGAAAATGAGTCACCATACCAAAATTAGGCAAGTAGGAGTCATGGAAGGTTGACCCAAACTTAAACATGTCATAGCAAAATGAAGAAAGAAGTCAAGTTTGAGTTTGGGAGGAGTGTGGAGGGTTTGAGGGTTGCTAGGTATAACAAAAAAATATCAAAGCCTTGTAACGAACATTTCATGTACCATGTATCTTGTATGTTAAGCTTCAACATTTAAGATTGCGTGTTCAAATTCTCTTCACTCAATATCGTTTGATTGTTAACTAGTCTTTGGTTTAGTGATATTTGTCTTCACTTGGTTAGAAAAGGTCTCATGTCTCATGTTCGACTGACATGGATGATAAAAGACAACATATATTTGTGATGGTGCATCCTTGTGTGTATATCAGCCCTTTATAAAAGAATCGTGTAAATATTCTATTGTTTGTATTAAAAAAAAAAATCGATGGTGTGTTAAAAAAAATTTACTCTCTTGTTTCTTGTTGTTTGCTCTTGTCCAAGCCTTGTTTAGCAGAAGCCCAACCCAAAATTCAGCCTCAGAATGCACAAAAAAAGTCCAGCCCAATTTCCCGATTGATCCAATTCGGGCTGCATACGACGAATAGAGGAGAAAGAAGTAGTCGTTTACGTTTTGCTTTCCAGCCATCTGAAAATTCTGTACTCTTTCGAGAGGAAGAGGAGAGAGAGCTGTGGAAATTCCAGAGATCTTATAGATCAGCGAAGCAGAGGTGCATAGAATTCGAAGAGAAGATATACAGAGAAAGAAAGAGGGAGGAGTGAAGGAGAAAGATGTTGCCTACAACGTCGAGAGGGCGGTCGTCGTCCTCTACATCTCGGACGAACCCCATGTTCATTCAGTACCTTCGAAGAATAATCAAGGTGCTCCATTCTTCTCAGATTCTATTTGTTTATGCTCTGGATCTGATCTGCTTACTAATTTGTTTCATTTTTAAATTGAGCATTTCATAATTTGGGGTTGGATCTAGTTGGACGAATAATGTTGTAAAAACTCTGAATTATGGAAGAACTAGTGTTTTTGATTGCTCTGGAATCTGTATGTCCAACAGAAATTTCAATTCCATTTGGTTTTAAAGTGGGTTCAGAATGGTTGCTTTAAGGTCTTTAGGTAGGTTCTTATTATGAATTTTATCCCCATATGTGCTTTGTAGCAAATGGGGATAAAATTCTTTGAGGCTTTGAGCGGCTAGTGAGTTTTGCGAACCTCATTTTGGGAAGCCCTTGAGAATTCTTTAATTCGTTTGAAGGTGGAAAACATCACTTTTTTAGATGGGGAGGGCTATTCTATGGAAACGAGGTGCATTTGAGCTTATTTCATCACATGGACTGGGTTCAAATAGTTGGACTATGTCATTTTTTTTTTAGATTTCTTTTAAAGAGAAATTGGAGTGAACTCGGTGGATGCTTGAGAATTTTTTGAATCTTTTACTTGGAGAAGAGTTTGAACTCTTAGTTTTAATCAAAAGAAGAAGGAAGCCGGAGAGCTTAAGATTTGGATCTGTTAGCCTGGTGGGGGAAGTTTAAAACTTCTTGCAAGGTTTCAGAGGAAGGCTGAAATGGGTTAATGGAAAATTGTTGCCCAAACACAAAATGCTGCATAAATTTTGGATTCAATGTCAGGCTAATGAGTGCCTGGGTTCTAGTTTAACATTGGGTTTGTACTGTTGCTATGCTGGAGGATTTAAGTTGGCATCTCTGGGGTTGAACCCTAAGATCATTGGATTCTATCATGTGCAAAACTAGTGCCATTAAAAGAGAAAAGTTATACATGAAGGAATGATGAAAATAGAAATCAAGCCTAGCTTAACCAAAGATGAAAATGCTAGATGGGTTGTGGAATGCAGAACCCTAACACATTTCCTTAGTGCTAACTACAAAATGGAAAACATATAGTTTACATAGATATTGCGAAAGAAGAAAGTAAGCGAAGCAAGAAAACGGAATCTTCCACCATGATGGGTTCAGATAAATAATATAGAGATTTAGGGACTTTTTGACTGATTTGAATTGGGAGTTAGCAACTTGGTTTCTAGGATAAAGGAGTAATATTTTCGTACAGCGAGGGGGTTGGAGATATTATGGGCTCTTGTGTCTATCCTTCTAAGTTAATCATATTTTGAGCCCTGCACCCAGACACAACCCACAGGGTTTGATGTGAATTTTCAGTCTCACTTGGAATCCCTGTTTTATAGCGACCTACACTTAAAATTGAGACCTGCTACACTTATACAATTTGTAAGGGGATCTAGATCTTCTAAATTTAGGGTTGTGACCTGCACAAATTCACAAACTAAATATATATTTCAGCAACCATGAAGCTTTCTGGGATGTTATACAAATTGAACATTGAGAGGATATATAATCACATTAATTGGGATTTTAATTCCATCTATTGCATAACCCAGTATTGGGTATAGGTCTTAGGTGTGGATTTTTCAGCTCATCTATGTCTTCTCTGTTGCCTTATACCTAACTCTTTTAAGTATTTTTAAACTTTTGGTTTCGGAAGCTAGAATGCTAATTGCATTTCATTATTACTTTGAATCCTCAGGCATGCTTTATCTCAATGGGTTTTCTTTTGTTTTTTATTGGTTTATTGTAGTGGCAACAAATGGACATTGAATATACTTTTTGGCAAATGCTTCACCTATGCACCTCACCAAAAGTTGTGTAAGTATTCACCTTTTCAGATCATCAGCATGCTGTTTTGTTGTTGCTCCTGATTTCCTTAATATCAAATTTTGTGTCTTGCATGTGGAACTGTATGACTGATGCAGCTATCAGCACACCAAGTACCACAAGCGTAAGTTCTTTACTTTTCATTTTTTTTTTACTAAGTTGGGATTTCTGAATTTTTTGATTTATTTCCATGCTGGTGGACTGATTACATGTCAAAAGTATGAAATAGTGTTGCTACATCTGATGCAATTGAAAAGTTGTTTACTTTCCTTTTGGTCTCAGAAACTAAGAATCAATGGGCTCGTGACGACCCTGCTTTTGTTGTAATCTGCAGCCTCCTACTTACAGTTGCAACTATGGCTTATTGTGCTGCGTAAGTTTACTGTTTACTTACCTTCTGGTTGCTAGATACAACAAAGAATTTGGTAGCACTGATATTAATTTAAATAACGGTCACAGCTGATTTGAAATTTCCAGAATGAAACTGAAGAGTTCTCATCTTCCTGATGGAGATCCTTCCAAACATTTCTTTGGTCACAGGAATTTTTAAGAAAAAGTTTGTCTAATGTCAAAATAAATTAATGGACAATAATCATATGCTCTACAAGTAAAAGTTGCAGTTTGGATATACTAGGTTCACATAAATTTGAAATTGCGCTGGCTCAAAAGCTCTATCCTCATTGAGTATTTTATCAGTTTATTCTTTAATTTTTTTTTTCTAGCTTTAGTCATTTCCAAGAATTCTGTGAGGAATCCTTTGCTGACTTTTATCTAATCTTACTTATTTCAGGTACGACCATAGTGCTGCACATGCTGTTTTTGTAGTTATTTCTGTTTTGCTTTTTCATTTTTTGTTCATCGGAATGCTTCTGGCTACATTTTGTTGGTAAGAATTCGTTCTGGCTAACACTAATGTGATACTCGTTTTATCTGATCCTTAAATATGTCAGTGACTTCTTATGCAGGCTCAATTGTTTCATGAAAAAATTGCAGGAACAAATAAGTTCTACAGAAACCCAGTTCTTGTATTTTTTATTAAAAAACTCAATTTCCTTAAGTAAAGGAAGCCATTTTCCATAGAAGTAGGAAAATATGTTATTTAGTGGCTACCATCTGTTGATACCAAGCCAGCTTCAGGTTGCTGAGTCACTTGAACATTCAGTACAAGGCTTCTATATAAGGAAATAGTGAGTATAAAATAATTTATCTAAAGACAAAAAATATGTTAGTTGTGCATGAAGTGACATATGGGAGTGAAATGTTACTGAGTGATATGTTCTGGTATAAATGCGAATCCAGGTCTTTTGTAAATAACTAGTTTGCAGGTGACAATACGTGTTTAATTACTCAAAAGTCTATATAGGAAATAATGGGATGGTGATTGTATGTCTGGGGAAGATGAGCTTCAGATAGTAATGTAATTGCAGTGTTGGAGTCTCACATTACTATATCTATATGGGTTGGCCATTTGGAAAAAAAGTTCCAGTCTAAATGATTTTCGTTCTCAATCTCTTTTATAACTGTTTCAGTTCTCAATCTTCTTCTGGAATAGACACCTTAGAGTAAAGTATTGATCATCATATAATGGCAAAGTCCACTTTTCAATGTTCATGCAGGTTTTTGACTAATTCTTACCTTCGTGAAGAGGCACCGAATAGTCATGTTGTTGAGCAACGTGTTGAATGGCAAGTCTATTATCTTTCATTTCCTACTTCATTAGCAATATGATTCTTGCTGAACAATCAGCTTAGTTTTTTCCTGATCCTACCTGATTGTGTACATTCATGTGCATGTTTTGTGTGCATGGATGATTTTAGATTGATTGAATCTCTCAGAACTTGCAATTAAATTTTTATACATGTATTTCTAGCTTTTATTTCTTTTCGTGTGTAAAAACATTCTGATTGTTTATTTTGTGGTGATTTTGGTCAATTGAAGGATGTACGCATTTGATGTGCACTGCAACTCTTTCTTCCCAATGTTTGTTATGCTTTACGGTAATTAATACAAAAAAGTGTTTTCCTTATCATATTATCAATCTCAAATGTGTGAAATGATGTTCTGATGTCTTTGTTGTGCAGTGATCCATTATTTTCTATCACCAATTTTGGTAGCTCATGGTTTCATTCCTGTGTTGCTATCAAATTTGCTATTCATGGTGGCGACTTCATACTATCATTATCTCAACTTTTTAGGTTATGATGGTAAGCTAAAGATTTCGTTATGAGCTTAAGAATTTTCTTTCAAATGTTTAGGTGCAGATGGTGTGATGAGATCATTCTTGCCTATGCTGTTTATGGCGGATACTATTTTCTGAAAGTCACTATGATCTTACTACTAAATGGTTGCTGCTGTTTTGGATGTGGATACAAAGTGATGTTGCTTAAAGGCCAAAATTTATGAATTCAATCAGCTTTCTAATAGGTGAAATGTGCAATTGATTTCATAAAATAAAAGACCGGTAACTAGTGGACATGTTCACCTAAATCATTTGTGCATAGAGCTTCCACCACTTATGCAGTGGAGATGCAGAGGTGGCCAGCATTGTATTCTCCTCTATAGTCAGTGATATTGAATTCTCTCAAGTCCCAAAAAAAATTATTTGTGTTTCCAGCAGTTAAGTTAGCTCATCAGCTTGTAATCTAACCTCATGACTTTAGAGTGGAATTCAACTGTGTTGTGTTGTCCTGTTGGTTTTTGTTCCAGTATATATGATAAAGGCTCTATGAGACAAACTTGTGGATGATATACTTTCTTGTTAAGAACTTGAGATATAGTTGGGAATTCAAGTGGTCGGCGGTTTATTTTGAGTAACAAATATTAATGCCAGGCCTTCATGCGTCATACTGATTTACGTGTCCTGTTCTTGCAGTACTGCCCTTTCTGGAGAGGACGACTTTCTTCCTATATCCAATCAGTGTTGTCATTGTCCTCTCTCCGATCTGTAAGTGTTGCATGAGACTCTTGACTTTGCTTTTGCTTTGCGTTCCATTACACTTTATGTTGAAATTGTTCGTTATCCCCTTCTGCAGTGATTTTGAGTGGCTTCAATCCTTCAAGATACTTTATGAACATGTACTTTAGTCAACGAGTATGGATTTAATTGAGGCAAACATTTAAGACAGCACATACGTTAAGTTTGGGTACTAATTCAGAGGCCCCACAACTTGAGAAGACATCGATGGATTCTTGATTGCTTCTATGATATGATTACTAGCAGGAGGTCACATAGGAAAAAGCTTTTGTGGCATTCTTTGTAGGGCATTTTACCACTGTGAATGGAAGTTGGAACCAAGGAAGATAGGGCATCAAGTGTTTGTTTAGAGATTCTGAATATTGATCCCAGAGATGTATCAAACGCTATGATTTGTCTCCATATCAAATCTATGCTTTGCATTTACATACATAAATTTTTGAAAATTTACAGTTGGCTTCTTTTGAAGGTACTGTTCTAAATTGTACCAAGATGTTTTGGAGTCAATTGAATAGGCCCGGTCACAGCATACATCGTCGGTAGGTAGTCCTTCATTTTCTTTTATCCTGCTGAGTGTTGTATTTTACATGTATGGTGAATAAGCAATTGGAGAGGGTTGAAACCAGGTTCTAGAAGGCTAGCTCTTTTTGCCACATTTGTTAAGATTTAGCTCCGATGCAGCAGTGTGAATTGTTTGTTCTTTTTATGCTGGTCAGGAGCCTCCACTAAATTTAACTCTGACAAAGATGAGCTACATTTTCCTCCCTTGCTCTCTCCTTTTTTTTCTTTTTTATTTATTATTGTATTTACAATTTACAATTTGCTAGTAGATCTTGGATTTTTATCAATGTTGAAGGTCAGGCACAGAATCAAGCAGTTTGAGTGCAAATTATTTTGGAAAGTGCAAACCTTTTCTTTTTAAGTGTCACCAATTTCAAACCATGGTTGTTGAAGCCAACAAAGCCATTGGAGAAAATGAAAGAAACATCAAGGGAGGAATTCATAATTTTGGTTATTTTATTTTTATGACTTGTTTTCCCCCCGGATCTTATCTACTTTTCAGAAAATTTTCAAAAAGGAAAATGTGACCAACGAACAAAATTGTCACGCGTGACATAATTGGAGGACTCTAAAATTTTATTTGGATAAGCCATAGTCAAGTAAGGACCACACCGAATACAATGGTCCCATCTATCACAACAATCACAGTAGGGCTAAGACAATATGAAAGCATCATATGGGCATAAACATATTTTTGTTGTGTGAAAATAGAGAAAAAAAGAAAAGAAAATAGAGTTCTCAATAATATATAGTCGGAATTATGTGATATTTCACTCTATTGATGAAGATTGCTGGCAGCCACATCCACAACGAACCTGTACCTGACATCGTTTTTCTCTAACCTTTCGAAGGCTGTGTTGATATAATCCATCTTAACCACTTCAATCATTGATTCCAATCCTTTCTCTTTGCAGAATTCAAGCATCTCCTCTGTCTCCTTCATGCTCCCCACAAAGCTCCCTGTGATTGTCTTCCTCCCTATACATAATTGAACAATTTAGATAGATAAAAGTATTATTATCTCTTTGACAATCGTTGAACTTCAAAAACTTAAGCTGTCAGAAAATGAGACAATAATATATATAAGCTTGAGTCATGTCGAGTCAGTAATGCGATCGTCTTATCTTATCAGAACGTTAATAATGGGTTGAATGACAATGTAAATTTGTAATTTTAAATTAGCTGGCACAGATTTTTCGCTTAGATTTTGAGTCTACATTTTTTAGCTTTGGCAAAACTCGTGACTTTAAACCTAAAATCTAAGCTCGTAGGCGAAGCAAATTCCGAATGGAAAAAAAAAAGTTCGCGCGAGAAAAGAAAGATGGTGACAGAAATGGGACTCACCAAGCATGATCATGGGGGAGGCAAATTGTAAAGGGTCGTTGATAGCACCCATCAAGATCAATTTCCCATCAAGCTTCAACAAAGAGAGGTAGGGCTCAAGTGGGTGGACCACAGGCACCGTGTCAATAATGTAATCCAACGAATCGGCAGCCTCTTGCATTTTAGTGGCATCTGAGCTGATCAGGTACTCATCAGCCCCAATATGTCCCATAGCCTCCACTCTTTTCTTGTCAGAAGAGCTTATCACAGTCACATGGTGTCCCATGGCCTTTGCTATCTTCACCCCCATGTGTCCTACACCCCCAAGTCCTAATATGCCTCCTCTTAACCCACTCACATTCAGACCAAACTGCCTCAGTGGGCTGTACACCGTCACCCCGGCGCACAGCAGCGGCGCCGCCTGTTCCAGCAACATGCCATCTGGTATCTTCACCGCAAACCTTACCAAACAAAAAACACAAAATCAGTCAATATTACTGTACTTCCGAACTTAGAAACTCTTCCAATATTTTGTAAATCAATATAAGCGTTGATTAGGTAATATTTAAATGTGTGGTTCTGATTGACAGTATGATGTGCCATATATCTTGTTAGAGTTACGCTTATTATATGCTTCACACGAAAAAAAGAAGAAGAAAAGATTAAACTTATTATGCTTTGGTTGCTACTTTTGATCGATGACTAGGGCAGCAGAAAAGCCGCCTTGGGTGAGTTTCCCATCGGTGTAGACGTCACTGTATGTCCAGATTTTCTTGTTGCAGTATTGCTCGTTGTCTGTTTTACAGGGATTGCAGTTCCTGCAGCAACCCACAAGGAGCCCAACTCCAACCACGTCTCCTACTCTGAACTTGCTCACAGCTGATCCCACCTCCACCACCTCACCAACCACTTCATGCCTGTCCGTCCAGCAGAAGATTTTGCAATTTTATTATATATTTAAAATAAAGTAATTATAAGTAAATATTGTAACATATATAGGAAAGTGGCATTAATTTTATTATATACCCAGGAACCATGGGATACTTTGACATGCCAAGATGATTTTTGGCCTGGACAGTATCAGTGTGGCAAACTCCACAGAATAGGACTTTGATGTAAACATCTTCCGGCCCAGTGTTTCTGCAATTTTTTTTAAAATTAAAAAAAAATCAGCAGAAAGAGGTACATGACATGTAGAAAGAATAGATGATCACTATACTATGCTCACTAAGTTTATTCACCAAATTTAGTTACTAAACCATGTACGATGTTTTCGTTCTAACATGCGTACATATACATCATTTGATAAATAAATTAAGCGAGTCGGTATCCTAATAGGAGATAAAAACACACACATAGAATAGAACAATAAGGGAGGGATATGAGATTGATTTACCTAAGAGTGTAGGTGTAGGGTGAGAGAATCCCAGAAGAGTCTCTTGCAGCCCATCCTGTTGTTGTTCTCTCCACCTCAAGGCTAACCATTTTAGTTTCTTCTGTATGTGAGTGTTTGAGAGAAGAGAGAGAAAGAGAGTCGACTGTTTTGGAAAGGTTGGTTTTGGGTAACAAGCGCAATTGGACAGAAGGAAAGCCAAAGCTTCGTAGAGAAGATGGACACCTAAGTTATTTGTCTACTGAAAAGAAAAGATTAGAAAATAGATTTCCTTTGATATGGGGAGATTTTTTAAGGCACGTAATCTCATTCAAGTGAAAGTGATGACACTTAGATTTGGTCCAAACTATGAGTAGGATAAACGAAATCGACCAAAATACAAAAGAAGGAAACAGGGAAAGATAGTAATCAACGCTGAGATAAATGAAAATCTGAACACAGAGGTCCCCAAACGTAACTATAACTATGGTCTAATGCTTACACGTGACCAAAGAAAAGATAAAGTAGAGCCCTACAATGAAATTATTATTAATTTTGTTTTATACGAACGGTATTCTACTTTAATCTAATTTAAACTACGGGCAGAGAGATTTGAACTCTGGTGCAAAGAGTGGAGCATATCCGCTCTAGCCAACTTGACTAACCCTAAACCTTACAATATAATTTAAATAAGATGTGTAAAATAAATTAGCGTTTTTTAAAATGTAATGTATTAATAACTCTCAAATTTACATACGGAACTTAAACGACGTGTGTTAATTCTCATAAATTATTAACACACCATTACTTTTTTGCCACACATATGAACAATTTGGTTTTCTCCACCACTTATCATAACATGAGTTCCACGTTTTCAGAATGATCAAATCAATCCCCATTATTTTTCTGGTAGGAGGAGCCATAGGCACACAATTTACGATTTCAAGCTGTCCAGGTACGCCTGTCGACTTTCTTCAGCCATGGGCTAAATTTAATAACTAAACCTATGTATACCTTTTCAGGTTTCACTACTTCCTTCCTCAAGTTTGATTCTAGTTGTAGATCTTCTGACCAATTTCAAACCATGGTTGTTGGAACAGCATTGACAATCAACCATGTCATTAAGATTATTCCACTTTATTGAAGCACGGGAAGCAACGTGGTCATGAAGTAGATTAGGAGAACAAGTCTTTCTTGGCCAACCTAATTGGTCACAAACGCAAGGAAGAGAAAGAAACTTATAACTTTTTTTTTTTGGGATAAAAAGACCATAAAATTTTATTAGATCAATAGTAATAAAAAGTACAAATGAAAATGCTAGTAATTGTAACTTTTAGCTTATATATGTTTGGAATTAAAAGGGATAAGAAAGGAAAATGCTAGGCTTACCATATTTTTATGGGAGTATTTTTGCCTCCGACGGGAGGCCATGGCATTGGCTTGAGTAGTGCTGTCAAGGGTCTCGGCCTCCGACGGGAGGTAGGTGATGGAGGCGTTTTGAGGGGGGAGGTTTTTGAGCTTGATCTTGCAGAAACACGACGAGGAAGAAGGGTGGACGACGGAGCGGGCGAGCTTGGAAGCTACTGGGATCTTGAGAGCAATATTGCCAACTGTGACCCACACGAATGAGACTGGATCCATTGCCCACTGAGAGCGAGATACTCTGGCTTTTGCTCTGTTTGTTTCTTCATAGTGAGATTAACCAATTGCGTTTCTTCAGAGCAAGATGCTCTAGTTTTTGACCCACACCCACGAATCATTTGCTTTTTCCATGCCTAATTGCATTATCTGTGTGGTTAAGGTTGTATGAGGCAACTAAGGGTAATTCCAACATGCACTGCTATAAGGGAGAGGAGGAGGATATTTTGTGGGATAAGATTAACTTATTGCATGGCTTTAAAGATTGAGATATTTGGTCATATACTCATTTTTAGCACTAAAATTATAAATAAACCCTATATCATTTAATTTCTATAAACAAACCAAAAAAAAAAAACCCAAAAAATGATAGCTGGCCTTATTGAATTTAATTTTGATTATTAAATTACTTTGATGTCCTATTGAGTGTTTTTGGTTTTTTTATGAGGTTTTCAGGTTGGGTTTGTTTTAAGAAATCAATGGAAGTTTTGTAATTTAAAATAAGTTAAAAGTCTTTTTGTTATTTTGTAAATGAGCTTTGGGTGTGTTTCTAAAATCCATTTCATATAGGGTTTTTTTTTTAATAAATTTTATTTATTTATAATTTGAGCTCCTATATTGAGTATAATAGTTAATCTCCCTTAAAGATTTTATTTTATGTAATTTTCAGGTTGGAAAACTTCTGTTTTCTAAGACAATTTCTAGTTTATTTATTTAGATTACTTTTTAGTTTGTCCAAGTATTTGTCATATCTTCACTAGAGGCAGGAGCAAGAAGGAGAGAGACAGAGAGGGAGGGGTTGTTCAGGTGGGCGGTAGGCGGTGGGCAGTGGGGTGGGTAGGTGCCTTGGGGATGGAGGAGAAGAGGGAATAGAGGTTTTTTTTTTAATTTTTTGGTTGAAGTTGTTTTTAGAGTATTTTTGGTACACATTGCATATAATTGAGTATAATAATAGGTCCCACTCGTATTACGTCAGCATTTTAAACAGATTTTTTATAGACTTGACAACATGAGGTAAAATGAAACACAAAACATCAATCAAGTGGGCCACTTTAACTTTAGAGGATAAAGTGAGCCTTGACCATAGTTTCAGGAGCACTAAGTATATAAGCCTTTATTTTATTTTCATAAAAAATGTGAACTTCACTAGTTGAAATGATTGTTTTGTTACCATATCTTTGTCACCAATATATGTTTAGTGACTAAAATTAAATTGAATTAGGAGGTGAGATAAAATTGCATTGAATTGTGTATGATTGTCTATTTTCCTTCATTTTATTAAGTATCAAACATGAGATTGAATTAAACTGTTGAAAATAATGCACATTTGTGCTTAAGATTTCAAGAAGAATCTAGAGAATTCAAGAGGAAGACTTCACGGACTATGCAAAGTTGGCAAGCTCAATGTTGCATGGCATAATTATTGTAAAAGACTAGAAATATCTAGCAACTATCTTAAATGAGTAATTAAGTGTGTCAATGTTGTGTGTCCAAATAGCATTACTCATATTTTATTTCTCTAGACTTTTCTAGCTATTTAAAGATGAGTAATGCTATTTGGACACACAACATTGACACACTTAGTTGACACCCGCTGATGTGTCAATGTATCATTCGCTGAACAGAAAACGAGGAGAAAAAAAGAGCAAATGATACATTGACACATCAGCGAGTGTCACTAAGTGTGTCAATGTTGTCTGTCCAAATAGCATTACTCATAAAATATGTGGCTAGGAGAGACAAGTTGGTGGGACTTGGGCAATGGCGGCAACACCTAGCCTATAAATAGGCATGCAACCACAATCCATGTGGAGTCCAACAAAAGGAACTCCCAAACTAACGGAGCCAAGAGCTAACCAAACAAAGCTATGTTAAGGAGCCAATAAGCTCATCAATCTAAGTGAGGGGCCAAATAGCCCAAACTAATTTAGGCAAGTGTGATGGCCAATAAGCCCCAAAAAGAAAAAAAAAACTAAGGAGGCCAATTAGCCTACACCAAGCCATGTATTATTCTCCTCTAAATCTAACAAAATTACTTTGTTTCAACTATTGTCTATTGTCCTAAACCCCTTCACCACATAAACCAACAATGATATCAGAGCATCACACATCACACATCCTAAATTCTAACATAAATGAATCCAATCCTACCACTTATCCTACCCATCAAACATGGATTTTTTTTCCGCTTCAACTAGCCACTTACGAGTGACTTTTCGATATGAGACTCATTGTAAGACTGACATACACTAAGCATTTTCCACATTACACTTTGCAGGGTCGTCCTCTTTCCTTCTTAATAAAAATGATTCTTAAAAACAAGAAATTAAAAATTGCACCAAGAACCCAAGCCTATCCACACACACTCATTCATGCATTTGGACTCCTTATATGACAAAGCAAGCAATTGCCCATAGCCAAAGCAGAAGTACTTGTCTTTTGATATACGACGCAATTCTCACCTAAAATTTGGTATCTTTCCTTGTTTCACAGTCATCATCCCACACCAAATCAAATTGCCCCCCCACCTCAATCACCATATTCAAATACTTAAAAACAAAACAAAACAAAAACAAACATCCACTCATATGAAATGAAAGCACCATTTCATCCTTTTTCTTTCTTTATCGAAACAGAAAGCTCTGTATAAAAAAACAGAATTCTGTGTTTTTTTCTCTTCTTCTTCTTATCTCTCTATGGATTAAGATTGCTGCCGGCCACATCCACAACGAACCTGTACCTAACATCATTCTTCTCCAACCTCTCAAAGGCTGTGTTGACATAATCCATCTTAACCACTTCAATCATTGATGTCAATCCTTTCTCTTTGCAGAACTCAAGCATCTCCTCTGTTTCCTTCATGCTCCCCACAAAGCTCCCTGTGATTGATTTCCTCCCTACACATAATAATTCCAATAGAAACCGATATTATTATATATAAAAAACACAAACCCAAGGTTTTTTAAGCCATAATTTTGAATTAATCCACTAACCCAGATAAGAACTATAAATTTAATTGCAAAATTTGAAAGTGGTAGAAGTGGGATTTTACCAAGCATGACCATGGGGGAGACAAATTCTAAAGGGGCACCAATAACACCCATCAAGATTAATTTGCCATCAAGCCTCAACAGAGAGAGGTAGGGCACAAGTGGGTGGACAACAGGCACTGTGTCAATGATGTAATCGAATGAGTCTGCAGCCTCCTGCATTCTAGTGGCATCTGAGCTGACCAGGAACTCATCTGCCCCAACATGCTCCAAAGCCTCCTCTTTTTTCCTGTCTGAAGAACTTATCACAGTCACATGGTGTCCCATGGCCTTTGCTATCTTCACCCCCATGTGTCCTACACCCCCAAGCCCTAATATTCCTCCTCTTAATCCGCTCACATTTAGACCGAAGTGCTTCAGTGGGCTGTACACCGTCACGCCCGCGCACAGTAGCGGCGCGGCCTGTTCCCAGGCCATGCCGTCCGGTATCTTCACCACAAACCTTCACCGGAGATAAAATTGAGAACATGATTAATAAAAACTTAAAATGAACAAAGACTAGCTATTGAAGCCATATTTTAGTCATATTTTGGCCATAAGCAGATGATCCGAACTTGTAATTTAAACAGAAATTTAGAATAATGGCCAAAGGTAATGCAAATTTTGTTGTAAACAATGGTTTATTAGGGTTTGGTGATTACTTTTGATCAGCGACCAGTTCACCAGCGAAACCCCCTTGGGTGGGTTTGCCATCCAAGTAAGTGTCATTGTAAGACCAGATTTTCTTGTTGCAGTATTGCTCGTTGTCTGTTTTGCATGGGTTGCAGCTTCTGCAGCAACCCACAAGGAGGCCAACTCCAACCACATCTCCTACTCTGAACTTGGTCACATCTGATCCCACCTCCAACACCTCACCAACCACCTCATGCCTGGTTAATAACATAACATAGCAGATATGGCAACTTGTCATTAATTTACAAACCATATGAGGAAGTGACATAAAAAGGAAGAATTGATGGAGTAATTATAGTGTGGTACTGGCGAACGGTCTTACCCGGGAACCATTGGATAGTTTGACATGCCAAGGTCATTTTTGACCTGGTGAAGATCAGAGTGGCAAATCCCACAGCTTAGGACTTTGACATAAACATCTTCTGGACCAGTGTTCCTGCAATTTATTAATTTAATTAAAAATAATTAGCAAATTGCTAAATGCAATTAGCAATGATGTGACAAGACTAGTGATAAAATTTTACGAGTTCAATATATTACGTTTATAATTATCATTGATTCAAGAAAAAAAAAAAATAAGAGGCACAAAATAAGAGGGATATTAAGATTGGTTTACCTAAGAGTGTAGGTGTAGGGTGAGAGAATTCCAGAGGAGTCTCTTGCAGCCCATCCTGTTGTTGTTCTCTCCGCTTCGAGGCTGCCCATATTCTTTTTCCTTCTTTTCTGTATGCGCGTCTGAGACAGTGATATTGGGTTTGGTAAGTTTCTGAGAAAAGTGGGTTTTGGCTTTTGGAGAATCAGAAACCCAAATGAAGCATATAAATATGCTGAGGAGAGGATAGATTTTAGACAGAAGGTGAAGGAAAGGAAAATGACACTTCAGCATTGGCTATGGCTACAGCAGCAAGCCAATGGGGTAGGTGAACTCTGCTTGGGGAAAAATCCTCTGCTCCTCAGCTGCAGTAGAACTGTGGAACCATCCTCTCTGAATAATCAATAATGGGTCCCACGAACACAAAATTCTACCTCAACCATAGTTGGTGGGTGGGGCCCCTGATTGATTGAAATGTTTAGTGGGCATTTGTTGCGTCATTCATGTGTCACAAACCAACCAGAAAATGCAGGAGTTGGTGAATTGGATGAGGTTGTGGTGATGAGCTGGCTTTTGATTTAAGTTATTTTATTGGATTGAACCGAAAAAAGAGAAAAAAAAAGACACAGAAATTAAGGTAAGGTTGGGATGGGCAATCATTTCTGACATTAATTTGCCGGTATAGATTTATCCCGACGAATTATCCTGTTCTTAAGCAATTTTTGTTGCTTTAAATTTGTTTTTTTTGTTTCTTTTCATAAAATTATATTATTTGGAATATTCTAGGGTGTGGTATTGTTCATGATAGTGCAACACAAGCATGTCAATCCAAAGTGGATAAGGTAATCAACTTCCTCAATTTCCAATCCTCCTTTTTCCCTGATTTAAATCAATGTCTACATCTTTGCTTCCACTTTCTGATCCAAAATTCAGAATGTGCCACAAAGACTTGGTTCATAGGAGCATCTTTGGTGGTGCAATGAGTGAAACAAGTCACTTGGTGAGAAATCATAATTATTAATTTTATCTTCCAAGAAAATATGAGGGAGATCATATCATGTATCACCTCTTTAATAGAAACGAACGAGATGTATTGTGGGTGGGTTACACCTTTATTAGAAAAAGGTACTATAGAAATGTGTTATTCTTAATATTGCTATCTTGTTTATTATTGGGTTTTAATTACTTTTGCCTTTTAATATGTTAGACAAGATAAGGATGGTATCTATTATGTCTAATGAAATTCAATATTTTGAGGGAAGAAAAAGACTATTGAATCAAACTTTAACGACGAAAATTACTTAAAAATAATGTAGAATGAAGTGGAATTGAACTAAATTTGCATGTCAAAACGTTGCATTTTCATCCAAACGGTTTTCATGTGGTCCCAAGAGAATCTAACTCTATATAACATATCATTGATAATTGTTCAATTTGTCATTTGTGTCATATCCACACATTTGGCGAACCTACAGAGGTGCAATGAGGTGCAACTTGCAGCTACATCTTCTCTCGCCGGAGAAAGGGTTGCAGGTGATGGAAAGTTTCCCCTTCGCTCAGTCTGGTTGTGCACTCTACTTGTTTGACAAAAAGCCTGCTTTCCTTGCGCCCTTTGTTGTGTAGCTGCGTTGCACACTTTTTATTTTTTATTTATAAATTTTAAAAATTCCTAGCCAAAACGACGTCATTTTGGACTAGAGGAAAAAATAAAGGGAAGGAAATTCAGCGTGCTTTAGACAAAAAAGGAGGGAATCTCCTTAAGAAGATTTGTTTACAAATGTTGTTTGTACTGATTCCTATACAATTATAAAATGATTCCAGCATAATCATTAAACCCAACGCCTCTTCGAAAATGATTCATGCATAATCAAAAAATGAAAGCACCTCATTAGATGCTTTCCCTTATAGTTTTCTCTCACAACAATTTTTAACAATAAGTGATTTTATCATAGTTTACCAAATGGGCTGAGCTTTCCAATTTTTTTTTTTTTAAAATCACTTATCACTCGAAATAAGTAATGCCAAACGGGCACTAAGTTCGTTTTTTTTTTCTTCTTCTTGTTTTCTTTTTTGTGTTTTGTTTTGAGAGAACTCTAGTATTCTATTTCATCGATCAAGTCTTGTGCCAACAAATAAAATATTTTATCGATCAATCTTCCGAAGTAAGTTCATCAAACATGCTCCAATTTTTTTTCTTCTTCGGCAACTGTCGTGTCAGTTTCGTTTTTCTTGTAATAATATTTGGCCTTTCAAATATGTGGTTGTCAATTTTTTATTATTATTATAAAGCTTTTAGTCTTTCAAAATTGCATATCCGCTAAAAAATTTCTCAATCCGCCACTATATCCACGTATAGAATTGGTATACATTTTTCAGCAAAAACGACAGTTTGGCGAAAGATATGAGAGATTATAGAATACTATGCCAGTATGGTCACGTGCTAAATCTTGTACACGTGTTATAATATAAGTGAAGATTTATAGATACTATTCCCTAAAAGGGGGGAAAATAAACCCTGCCGTCCATCCATATTATAACACGTGTACAAAATGTACCACATGGCAGTACTATCGTAGTATTCTATAATTTCTTGAAAGACATAGCTTTTCTATGGTAGATCCCCATGTTGTATCCTACCCTCTACTCTGTTGTTGGAAAAATTCTACCATTTACATTGAACATCCCGATACGACTCGAAACACGACTCAAAGCCCGCACAAAGAATTAGCGAGTCAACTTGCACGATTACAATTGCAAGTCAAATTTGGATCAACTAACCATGACCCGTATAATAAACGGGTGGATTTAGGGTTAACCCGCTAACCAGCGAAACAACCTACTTGACATGTTTATTATTTAATTTTAAAATTTTATTATTAGTAATAAATATGTGGCATGTATGTATTGGCACATTCTATTCTATTCCACCATTCATCCTAGGGTAGTGGATTTTCAACCTAGCCAAATGAAAACCTTAGCCTAAGTCGATCTCCTCATTCTAATTCTTATCTTTATTTTGAATTTAGTGTCACATGTTTAATAATTTGTTAAATATGTTATTAAACAAGTTACCTGTTTAATAACCCGTTTAACACAATTCGAACCTGAACCCGACATGTTTATTAAATGAGTCCGATTTGAGTTGAGTATTCTTGACACATTTATTATTTTGACACAACACAAACCCGATACAACCTGAAGTATTACCATCCTTACATTGGATGCTACAATTTAACAAATATTATTACCTTGTACCATAAATGAGACCCAGTTTTTGGCATTTGTAAAACATGTCACAAAAAATAGCAGCACCCCGGAGAAGACTTGCATATCTTAGTGGTACCAAGAAGAAAGCCTCAATTTTTTTTTTTAAATTTTATCGTGCAAGCATGATATTATGGTTCTCATCTTTACTTAGTTTATAAAAAATGGTGGTTCTTTATTGAGCCATACGATCTTGACTGCATGTGTAGTGAAATAAATATGAACAAGTTGAGCGGGTTCCATTCCACCATCTCCTTCGAATATATAGAAAGCAAAAAATTGATTTTTCCCACGACCTTGAATACTATAAAAGAAATAGAAGTTTACATAATTGTCGTTGATGACTGTTAACGACATTAAAATAGAACAATAAGTTCAGCCAATCAAATGGTTTTTTTTTTGGGTTGAGAAATTATAGAATTGTATTTATAATTCTGCTAAAAAAAGTCATTGGTCACAAATGGTCAATACAACCAGCCATAAAAAGGCCATTACAATAACGGAACAGTCTAACATCAAAATTAAGATAAACTGGTGGGTCAATCAATTGGGTTTAGGTTGTTAACGACAATTTTTTCTTATAATTTATAAGAAAATTAAAGAATGCCTTGCTAAAGAGATTATTAGGTGACAGAAAGGTACATGTCGTCTTCTCTATTCATTTCTTCCAACAGCTCATCTCTTCAACTTTAAGTTTATCCACTTGATTTTGACAATTCGTAAAGAATGGGGCTCCATCAGAAATCTCAAGTCTCTCACCCACCTGCCGTCGTTATAGAAGCATGATCCAATTTTGCTGGATTGAACGTCAAAATATAATATCTGTCACACCATCACATATAGTTATTATAATTGAATATTTACCTTTATACTTGAGTTTAGATTATATTATAAATAACAAACGGGGTCTAGTCCAGTGGAAAAGTGCCTTGACTTATAGACTAACAGTCTCATGTTTGAATCCCTATGACACTTTAATTACTTGTGTGAGAAACCTCATATCCTCGTAATTTAGACTCTAACTTATATTTATTAAAAAAAAACCTCTATTGTACATCTCAATTACAATCTTCTTAGTAAAAGAAACAGTAAAAAAAAATGTTAATTTAATTAAATAATTGGGATAGGTCAAACTTTATTAAGGAAAGTTTAGAGGTTCAAGAGTCCAAAGATGCTGCTGTATTCACACGCATTTTCTTCTCTCAAGCCGATCCTCGACTAGCAGACACACATGCAATAAGAAAAGAAGAAAAGAAATCAACGCAGTGAGCCACAAGGCATTCATTTTCTAGGGGCCATACCATAATTTGTCTAATATTTCTTTCGTTTTCCCATGGTGGTTGAAATGTTGGCTTGTTACTAGAAAGATGAGTTAAGTCCTACAAAAAATTAGCTCACTCTAGATCCACACGTGGCTCTATCACAGCTCAAGTTCGAATATCTCCTCTCTTTTATAATTTTTTTTAAAAAAAAAGGTTCGAAAAGTTGCTAGACTGATATCTAAAACACATTAATCTTGTATGGTTTCTCTACATGGTTAGCACTAGGACGATTAAAATGTAAGATGGGGGGCCATGATTCATAACATAACCCCGTTATGGTAAGGCAGTCCATGTATTAGGCAAGATCACTGATAAGCTATATGGATGAAACTAAGCCAATAATGTAGGTCATGGTCAACTCGTTTACTCTCCTCCAGGTCCTTGAGACGTTGTTTATTACAAATCCAGGTACAGAGAATATCTTTCTGATGACCAAAATTAGTTGCGTCTGTCACAAAATTTGCTTCTTGGAAAATATATCGTAGTTTATTGCACCGGAAAATTCTTAAGAATTCCTCGAATATCCGAATAAAGAGAAAAGAAGATGTCAAGGAGGAGGATTATGCCCTGCAACAAATTTCCCTTCATAAAATATGCAAGTTAAGGCAGCAATCAAATGACAAAATAAAAGAAAAAGATAATAGATTCAACAAAAAAATTTAAGTTATAGCTTAAGAATTTGTAATATTCCAACTTCTTTGCATGAACGAAGGCAGAGGAGCAACCAACTCTAGGCTTTCTAATTCTGAAAGATCACTATCTGAATGCAGTTTCACATTTTGCAAAGCCAGATTCACATCAGGCAAAACCATTTGCTTACAATGAAGATGCAGGCGGGGATTCTTTTCGGAGACACTTCCACTTTCCATATTGAGATCAAAAGGGAGGTTTTTTCTCTTGGGAAACTCCTCATCTGAATGACATTCATTATTAGACCAAGCTAACGGTTTCCAGTTCCTATGAGTTTGCCACCCATACTTGTAGTCTCCAACTATCGGTGTTCGCAGAACCTCAGCACAGTGTACACGCAGCTGCAATGCTCACACATGGTTAGAGGAGTTGTTCACAGAGAAAAGTGACTTTGTAACTAAGTAATAAATCTGCTAACAAGTGCTTAGTTTTCTGATCCATACCTGATGCTTTCGGCCAGTAAGAGGGGTTAGCTCTAACCATGTGTAACCTGCACAATCAATAGTGGAATATCAGAAGCATATACTCAGAGGGCAATATTATTTGTCAATGAATTTGTACAAGAAAGCTGCGCCAAAATATCTTCATTCATGATTGTTTGGAGCCAAATGTTGAAACTAAAACTGCAGCATGTATTGCACGCTTATGTGCAATGGCAAAAGAGTTTGTTGCTAACCAGGACATGGTGATCCAATTACTTTGTACTTTGTAATGGCATGCTGAGATGGCAAAGTTTGTGAATCGTTCACAATTGTAATTCGATCTGATTTACCATTGTCCACTACCACCTGAAAGCAATCAAAGCCCCAAAATATTATAAGTTCAGTATAATTGTAAATTTTATACACTTTTTATACACTGTTATTTGTTCAATGCATCACTGAGACTACGAGAAACCACTTAATCACATAGAAATATTCTAACTGAATTTTATTATTTTCTAAAGAGACTACGAGAAACCACTTAACCACTCAAGAGTACTCTAACCTTTCCCAAAGGTGCTGAGATTAAACCCTTTCGTTGTCTGGGAGATCCAATGACAAGTGCCCAATACCTTCTTTGCAGAATTCTTTTTGCATCATCAATTACCTTTAAACAAATACAAACATGAGGTAAATTGACATGTAACAGAACTAACAACCTAGCAACTTGATGACCATGCATGGATCCTTCCAGAAACAAGCACCAACAGAGAGAGTGGACATTTACTCACATCATTTGATGCTCCAAAAGTTTTCTCGCGGAAGATCGAATGCAAAACTGTCGCACTTGTTTGTGTCCTTCCCATCACCAGGATACCACTACTATCTCTGTCAAGTCTGTGTACCTAACAATCACAAAGATTCTTATCCAAGAAAAAAAGAAAAGGAAAAAGGCAAAAACAAACAAACACGGAGCTTGTTCAAGGAAGATAGATAATCGATACATCCAAGCATCCATAAGACTGCTGTGGAAATAGAAGTTTCCATGCAAGTATGCGCTTGATACAATGATTGAGATTCTAATATAAAGTCTATAAAACTAAATTTTCCGTTAATCAATTCTTGCATTCATTGAAATAAAAAAAAAGTTCCTGTTTCCATTCTGTCTAGGTCTCATAATGACACAACTGTTTACCAGCCCAACCAAGCTAAGTTTGAGGATGCTTAACCTGGAATCATGAAGCAATATAGCTCACAAGTGGCTCCATCTGGTTGAACATGAAATATGCGAACAAGCTGCTAGTCAATGAGTTGGCTAGAGCTTCTCAATAGTGGCTTGAGTCACATGCAATGAATCTCTCTTTCACTCCATACTCACTCTAGATTTTACTATTACATGAAAGGTCCCCATTCAATATTTTAGAAGTTCAACGAATATACTGCTTACGATACAGCTACGACAATGAATTCTGCACAAGTTAAGGTTTCCTACAAACTCACCAGCCGAGGGGGTTCTGAGAAGTCATAACTTAAACAAGCAGCAGCCAGTTCATCTAAACTTCTTTTGATGCCAATACCACCCTGTGCAAACACTATATAATTCAATATGTGGGAATCAAATTAAACTACTAACAAACCAAGGGTACGACAATAACCTTCAATGAAGTATCAGTAACTAACCTGAACAGGCATTCCAGGGGGTTTGTTGATGACAATAATGGCTGGATCCTAATTTCAGGAACAAAAAGATGTGTTGGGTAAATTATTGTAAGCAAGATAGCCAACTTAAATGGACACAACAGAGATCAAAGTTATGAACCTTATACAACTCGAGGCTACGGATAAAGGTGACTTCTTCTTCACTACAATGGCACTCCTTTTTATCATTGGGCAACTCTTGTTTATCATTGGGGAACTCTTGCACAGAAATAGGAAGATGTATTCGATCTCCTACATTCATTGAGTCTTTAGCCGCAACCTTTGGATAAATTAAAATCAGAAAGAGACCATTCCCATATTATTACAAAAACCAAAACTCTATCAATTTAATTTCCCTGACAAAAATAAATACATAAAAGCCCAGAAAAAGTATGAAAGTAAGAGCAATATCAGTTACCCTTTTAAGTGGGCGCTCAAGTGCCTCAACACCTTCACCAGAACACTCCATGTCACAAGATTCTCTTCGAACCTGCAAAAGAAATCAAGTAAGCTACTTTCCAATTGGATTTCAAAAACCCATCTCCAAAATGTACTCAAAAACCCATTTCCAAACCTGTCTTAGGCGAAAGAGCTTCTGAACGAGGCTTCTAGGAAGTTCCGGGCAGCACCGAGTAACCCATTTAAGCGCCGTGGTAGTGGTGGAGGTGGTGGAGGCAGTGGCAGTGGCAGTGGCAGTGGCAGTGGCAGTCTTCGTAATTACATCTCTGCCGTATGAACGATTGCGAGAGAGCTCCTTTCCCAAAGCGCTGCCGTTTATGGTGGCAGTAAACGGAGGTAAAGTGAACCATTTTTCACCGCGCTTTTCTCTGTCTTCGTGAAATGTTTCAGTGGTGGCGTAAGATCGCCAGTTGTGGAATGCTGAGATGCAGAGCCTCGCCGCGGAGGACGGTGGTGGCCGGAGGAGGAGCCGGCGGAGGAGTATAGGGCCCACCATGTTTGAGATTTTGGGGGTTTAGGCCAAAGTTGGGGGTTTTCACTTTGCTTTCTCGTAAACCCTTCGGTTTAGTAACCGGGAAATTCGTAACGTTCTCCGGTGCCCAGTAAACTGGTATGTCTTATGGGCCCGGTCTGTCCATGTTCGTTATAGGCTTAATAGCCCCAAGTCCAATTAGTCGAAGGCTAATGGCTCGTTTGTGACTGTTTCTTTAGGAAATACTTCTGCTCATAAGAATATCTCCAGCCTTGGCACAAGACTGGGCAAAAGGCCCCCCAAGGCAGCCCAAAGATGCTCCAGCGGAAGAAAAATGGCCCGGGCAAATGATGGGTCCCATCAAACTGGGCAAGCCCACGGGCAGATCTTGCCTGGGCTGCTGCCTGGGCAGGATGATGCAATGCTGACGTCATAATGACGTCAGTAACCAAAAAAAATTGAAAAAAAAAGGAAAAAAAAAGGAAAAAAAATACCAAAAATTCCAGAATAGTTTTTAATAAATACGTAGGCATATTATTTACTTCCCACACTAAAAACTCTATACAAATTTATCTATTCATATCTCATGTGAATAGTATTTGTTATTGTCTTAGCCTTCCAAGGGTGGAACCAACTAAGGCAAGGCTGCCACTATTCACGTGAATAGTGGCAGCCCTTGCCTTGCCTTAGCCTTGCCTTAGCCTTTATGGGTGGACTTGCTCTAAGGGCTTCTAATAAAAGCACTTTTATTATAAAAATCTTGAATTTTCATAAATAAAAAATCCATGTGCTTTTTGGAAAATCACTTGGGAGTGCTTCTTGAAGAAGCACATAGCAGGTGCTTCTTCAAAAATTGCTTCTATGACCCAGAAGAGCTTCTAAACTTTGCTGTCAAATGCTGTTAGAAGCGCTTTTAGTTGTTAGAAACCGCTTTTAGCATTTCTAGAAGCACCCCCAAACATGCCCTAATAATGCTTGGTAATTATTTATTTATGGGCTTTTTATAAATAGGCCTATTCTAACATGACATTTTATACAAAAATCCTTAGGTCTCGTTTGATTTGCGCAAGGATTTAATGAGAAATAATTTCCCAAACTTGGCCCTGAATACTCAATCTGAGCATGCCATGCTATATGTCCTCCTCTATTTGTCCATTTAGAAGTGAAAACATATTTAGAGGGGCTTAACGGTCTGGCTTCGATTTTCAACAAGGATAAAACTCAACAGAAGGAGAACAATTAGGGCACCAAAACTTGGAGATCTTGAATCTCCAGTCATTTTAGAGTAAGTCAAGTTTTGAAGTATGAGAATGTTGGTTGGTATGGTATTAGGCTAATGCCGTTGTCATAAGAGGCTTTATGTAGTGTGAATGAAGTCTTCTTGGTTTAAATGAGTTTTTTGTGTTTTGCCAAATTTGGTTTGAATGAGTTGGATTCTGTCTTTTCATCACGCTCTCATCTTTTTATTTTCCCTTCCATGGTTCCGTTCCGTGGTAACCAAAAGAAAAAGTAAATTCAATGGTCAACTTATAAATTAGTAATCAATCCATCAATCACCAGCAAATCTCACACCTAATATTAATGTCACACAAGATTTTTTTTTATAGATAATGAAAAATGCAATTGAAGAGTCGTAGATACTAATTTTAGTAATTTTAGTTTTTCAATCAGTGGGGAGAAATATCTAAATTTAGAAACTCTTTTACGATTGGGATGAAAAATTCCACTAGACTAAACCTATAATGCATGCAAATAAACGCTTGGGATATATGCTCTCTTTTTTTTTTTTGGGAAAAAATAATGGGAGTCTCAACATATTGTCAAGTGGTTTTGAGTTTTATTTTTTCATTGACATTTTCAATTAGTTTTAAGTTATTAAAGCGGGCAAAGTGATCATAGATGTTGTTAATATAAACATCTTATGTTGTTAGACAATAATTTGAAACGAGAAACATGCTGGAATACACAAAATTTAATTTCGCCCCCCAAAGAACCCAACACACTTTATAAGCAGGCCTCCAGGATGAGCTGAAAGAAGTGAAGAGGGCATTGAAAGCCACATAACTCTTGCTTGTTTGGATGCAATAACAGGCTAACCATACACAAGTTTTATTGCATTCTACTCTTGATCATGACTGAAGTAATACTTTTGTGAATTTGATATTGTTCTTACTCATTGTAATCACTTGTCTCATTATCTGTGTACTTAATCGAATTTCGAAACATTATTCTTGACAAATACAAGCATCACACACACATACAACAATCTGATAAAAGCATATCCAATAAAAGTAAAATTCAAATTTAAAAAATAAAATAAAATGGTGAAGCTAGCTTAGGGGTGCATGATAGTGGCACCAGAATACCCGTGGCCAACACCAGGGCTGGGGCCAGAGTTGTCTTTGATTTGATCAGGTAGAATCCGAGAATGCAGCCTGCCTCTGTGTCCTCCACCACCTTTGCTTGGCCCTGAACTCTTCATCATCCCAACTGACAAACCCTCCATTGTCCCTCTTTCCTTGGTCAATGGCCGAGCTTCCATTAAACCAACAAGACTAAAACTCAACAGGAGGAGGAGGAGGAGAACCAGACGAAGACTGCGAAAGCCTTGAGATCTTGGATTTCCAGTTCCAGCCATTTATTTAGCACTGCAGAGCAATATAATTCAAGTGCTTCAAAAGTTGCATTCAGAAAATGTCTTGGATGGTTGGTTTAGCTATGCTAAGAGGCCTTTTTATAGTATCATATTGGAAGCTCATGTAATTGTAAGTCTATTGGTTTAGATAGCAACAAGGGTTACTTGTTATTTATTTATTTGTTTATGTACCTTTCACGTACATTGACTCTATATTAGGTCTTTATCAAGGAAAACGAACAGTTGATTTAGGAGGAAATGCATTATGGCACACTACCATTTTCTTCTTGTTGCCATTTCTGGTTTATTTCAAGTTGGAAATTATACATGTACTTTTGAAATAGATTTCCATCCATGAAAGGCAGCACCAATTAACAATATAGAAACAGTTCTTTAATTTTTTATTGGCTTGTCCAAGCCCAAGCCCCAAAGCCCCTTGGGATTATGAGAAGGTTTGTTGACCCCTCCACATGATTAAAATCAGCAAATGCGGTTTTGCAGCTCGACCCACGTTACTCTTCTCTTGTTTCACGTTGTGACCCCCAAAAGGCAACATTTTCTTCTCTCTCACGATATGGGAAAAAATAAAATAAAATAAAATAAAATACATAACGATCATTCCTCTTATTTGTGTTCTACGCCAAAGATTAATTAGAGATCAATTCGACCACCTCTTGATCGCATGGTATGAGTCAAACGTCCACGACAATCATCTACAAATTACACGTGTTACATAAACTTATAGTTAATTTTATATGTGTGAGAGTTCAAATTGTTTAAACAATTTTAGGTGTTAAAGAACATCCAATTCAAAATCATTATTAAAGTAATAACATTAAGTGAATAACGTTTTATAAAACTCTACCTATTCTGACATGAAATAAATTCTCAACATGCGTCTTCATTTGATCACCAGATAAGCATAGTGTGCTGACCTTTTTTCCCCCTAGTCGACATCAATTCTCTTCATTTTGGATACGTACGTAACAAATTTAGGACTTTTGATGTGTCACGAAATAATGACAATAGTTCTTCTAGCTTGCTTACTTCCACAACACTAATTTGACTCCAGAGCTTGGTGAGCACAGTATCAATATGATGGGGAAAGCCACCTCCAAGAAACCCATCAAAGTGTTACTACACAAGCAATTAATATTGCTTCATGCAAAAGCTTTCACTGAGATTTCATTGATAGACTCAAAGTCGTCACTCTGCCGACAATTCCATATCCAATTGATAATGTACTTGGTCTCTTTCGAACTCCTAGCAAGCACTACGGAAAGATTTCGTTCATTGATGGCCATCCTCTCTAAAAACTGTGGAATTTTACCAGAATGAATAATGTACACAATAATAAGTTAGGTCTCCATACTTCCAATTTGAAGGATCTCATGTAATGCTCCTTAAAAAGCTCAAAATTGATGGGTGTTTACTATATTTGGTGATGTGTGACAACGTACGTACAGGGATGAAACCGATTTAAAGGTAGCAAGTTCAAACTATTTGGTTAAAGGACAAGAATGCTAATGGTTGCTGACAAGTATATAAGTTTTTCCTTTATGATAAAAAAAGTATAATTACATAACTATAAAAGAATGACATTACTAGAATATTGTCAAAACAGTTTCTTTTGTCACACCGAATGACACCGGACAAATGGAGAATAAGAGGGAAAACTACAAGTGAACACTTAAAGATAAACAACTAGTCCTGCTACATCCCGGAATCGGCTCCGTCGTAGCACGATATTTTCCGCATTGGGCCCCCCTCTCTACCCTCACGGTTTTGTTTCTAGGAATTCACGATCAACTTCTCAGTGGGTCACCCATCCTGGGATTGCTCTAGCCCCAACTTGCTTAACTTCGGAGTTCCCATGGAATCCGAAGTCAGTGAGCTCCCAAAAGGCCTCGTGCTAGATGGAGGTGGGCATGTACATATAAGGCACATCACCCCCTCTCCGTTGGTCGATGTGGGATGTTACAAGTCCTTATAAGGACTCCACCAAAAAGATAAAAACTAGGAAACAAGAAGAAACCATTCTTCTCAAGAGTCACATGCTATAAAATTCACTACAAATATATGGATGCCATCAGGAGCGGATCCACAGAGGAGCAAGGGTGGTCAATTGACCCCTGCAACCTCTGAAATCCTCCATTAGAGCAGCCAAACTTAACCCTCGCAAGGTGTCCGACGAAATGCCCTAAAGGGGCAACTTGTGTGCAGCTTCAACCTCTTTTTTTTTTTTCCTGCTTGACGTCAAAACGACGTCATTGCACTTAAGTTTTTATTTTTTAAACCTGGCCAAAACAATGTCGTTTTGGCACAAGTTTATAAAATTATAAAATTAAAAAAAAAAAAAAAAAACTCAGCAATTGCTGCTATGCTGCCCGATAATTCCCCCCCTCCCCAAATGAGTTTGAACTCATTTCTCACTTTTCAAGTTCTCAACCCTAAATCCCCAACCCCAACTAAACCAACCTTCACCCAATTCAACGGTGGCTTCCCCCACAAATCCGATGGCGGGGGCGACAACAACAAATTAAATAAGTCACCCCCAAATTCAATTTGATTTCAAAGGTGGATTTGTCTCTCAAATTTGAAAGTATGTTATCCTAATTTCTTTATGCTTTAATTAATTAATAAAGATTTTTATATGTTTTTGTTTTTCTTGATTAGTTGTTGTTGTTTGTTGTTAGGTTTTATTTTGGTTTGAAAGTATGTTTGTTGTTGTTGTTGTTGTTGTTAGCTCAAAGGAGATCATATCGGAGAGCTCCTAGAATAACACACCTCCATCATTATCATGTGGACATCTTTATTCAAATAATTGAGTGGCAACTTGCGGAATTAAATCATCGCTTCAGTAAGGTAAATACTGAGTTACTTATCTGTTTGACATATTTGAGTCCGAATGATTCATTCATAGCTTTTGACAAACAAAAGCTACTTCATTTTGCTGAATTTTATCCGCAAGATTTTAATCCCTGAGATCTCTTGGCACTTGGAAATCAACTTAGGATTTACATTAATCATATGAGCACGATGACCGATTTTTCTCAATTGAAAGGGATTGGTAGCCTTGTAAGAAAAATGGTGGAGAAAGGGTTACGACAAGAACATGTTAGATTTCTTTAATATGCGTGTTCAAGATCTTTCACACAATCTGAAATATGTAAAGACATACCTAGTGCCATCTTTCTTGAGTATACGACCTCTGAACTCATTCAACCGCAGCAGCAATATCCCAGCAAGAACAGGAACGGCTCAAGACTTCTGCTCTCTCTTAGAATTTGTTTCAACTCTCTAATTATGATGAGATTAGGGTTAAAGAACATGTCTGATGAGAGCAGAGCCTTAAGCTTATATAGGGCTAGGTCAAGTCGTCTCTACTCATCACCGAGGGCTGACTTGACTAATCTTCCAAGCCCACCAAAACGGTTCATGCACAAATGAAATACATAGGACCCCTTAATAGGCTTCAAAACCTTTCCTTATTTCACAAGGTTTTGGGCCTCAAGGTATAACCTAATTTAAACTCTTATCAAAACCTGATATAACTTAGTATCTAGTGCACCGATCTAAATAGGAAACATAACAGAACATACTAATGTCTTGTTTTTGCTAGCTAAACTAAATATGCTTAAGCAAATGACTTGAATTCCAAGTGGTTAAAAGCATTTATCCATGTATCCGAGATCCTAAGTTCAATTACACCCCTCCCTCAATATTGTTTGTATATGAAAAAAATAAAAGTAAAAGAGAAAACCCTAAGAAAAAATGCCTTAGTTGTCGTCCCCTTTGGGGGTTGGCGGCCTCCTTCCCTACCTCATCCTCTCACCTTTCATCCCTTCTTTTCTCCTTCCCTCCCTTTTCCCTCAAGATTGTTAGTTTATTTTGTGATGTGGAAGCAGTTGTTGTGAAACGATGTCATCTCCATGATATAGTCACCGTATTTTGGCCCATGTACACAAGGAGTTGGCTCCCTTCAATATAGTTTGGAGCTCTAAAGAAGGGAAGATGTCTGTTTGCATTGGGTTTGGATTTAGCCAGTGCGGGATTATGGGTTTAGCCAGTATGGCGCTGTGATTTTCTTCGGGTTGCCCAGAAGATGTGGAGCGATGGTCCTGTCTCTTATTTCTGTTTTAGACTAATAATTTTCAAAAACTTTTTAGGAGTTTGCTGTGACTTGCTTTCTATCTAGGATTTTTATTTCTTTTTAGCTTTTGGCTTTCGATACGGATTTGCATTGTAGGTCTGTGAGTACATGTGCTTCTGGTTGCTGGATCGGGGATTTAGTTATTGTTTGGGTTGTGTGTGATTCTCTCAAGATCAATTCAACATGTTGTTGTGTTTGGTCACCGGAGAAGATTTACCCATATTCGACACATAGTTGCTTTGTACTTTTGTTTGCTCATCAATAATACACTATCGCTTATTTTAAAAAATATAAAAAAAAAATTAAAAAAAAAAAACTTAAATTGAGCTCATACATGAACAAATAAAATAATAATGTTAATTTACGTAAGTAGAGAATCAAAACATTCATATCTATGTTGATGTCCATATGACGACTAGTCATTTTCCTTACTAATTTCATTCAAAACTTTTGAGACACGTTATCATTCTTTCTTTTTTATACAATTTAATTACTAATTTCTCAATAGTTTTCTCGGAAAAAGAACTTTTTTGTTCTTGTTTCTTCTTCTTGGAATTAATCTCACGCTTGTTGTTTTGTTTGTAAGTTCATTTAGTTCTCCCAAAACCAAAATATCTGCTCTGTGCTTCAGATATCGGGTACAAAAATTCTCTTTGTGCCATAATTAACGTTACCGATGCTTGAATTATGCCACGATGAAGAGCTACACGTGCCAATCATTTTGCCGTTTACAGTTGCACCCATAAATTTAGGATTCTATCTTCTTTATATTAGTATCGAGGGCAAAGAAAGATAGTTATAAAAATGTGAAAGGGTAACGTTTAGGGCTGAAGAACATTAAAGTCTTAAATTGGAAATTTGATAAAATAAAATAAACTATATAATGGATGATTCTACTACTAATAACATTAATGCATTTTGCATAAAGTTTCACACATGTCGAATTATGCATACAGTAACTATAATTGAGTTGGAGTCTATCGATATTGATTATAGTGGACCGCCGTTCTTGAATCACAGCGGGCCAATTTACTTGGCTTGATTGAACACGAATTGACGGAGAGGTTCAAACTCCAAGCTCCCCACTTATAATGGGGCATATTGTTGATAGTTTTAGGCTACCGAACACTTGGTACAGAATGATCTCTATACAATTTATGACCAAAAAGGCAGGAAAGATCTCGTAACAATGTAGTACCGATCCCCGATTTGGCAACATGAAGAGTTGGGAATCTAATAAAAGCAAAAAAGACAAACTGATGGCTTCGTTGATTATTTCCATCACTTTATTATTGCCTAAAAGTCCATGTTTTCTGCACATGTGGTGACTAATGATTTCTCATATCCTTTGGGACAATTGACTCTTTAAAAGGCAAATCCCAGATGAAATGTATAAAAAGGAAATGGCCAACCTTGGTGGGGTTGCATCTTCTTTTATGGTATCTACTTTTTAGTTAAAATTTAGCTAAAAACACACAAAAGCTATTTTAGAAGCTCTTTATAAAATTTCAACTTCAATCACACTCTCTAATTTAGAGACATAAATGCTATAATATTTTTGTTTTTGAGGGAGAGATAATTTTTTAATTTTTTTAAATTCAACATAAATAGTCCATCTCTATAAAAATAAATTAATATAAAAAAATAGGCAATATTAATTAAAGGTTTAAAATATTCATTAAATAAGGCATCATTAAATTCTAGGGTGTCACTAGGAGTCCATTCTCTTTCCTCAGATTTAGGAGCTCCTAGAGGTCTCCTTATTTTAGAAGTTGGATAGGGAATATGATTGGAGGTGGGTTTTCTCACTTCTTATCTAAATTTTATCTAAAAAGGTGATTTAGGAAGTCTATAGCATCCACAATGATGCTCTCTATTTCTTAGCTAAAATTTAGCTAAAAATATCATAAAACTATTTTAGGAGCTCTCTAAAATATTTCAACTCCAACCATACTTCCTAATTTGGAGAGTCATAAATGCTATAACTCTTTTTGATTGGTCCATCTCTATTAAAAAATAAAATAAAAAATAGTTAGCATTAAATAAAGATTTGAAATACTCATTAAATAAGGTAGCATTAAATTATAGGGAGCCACTAGGAGTCCTTTCTCTCTCCTTAGATTTAGGAGTTCCTAGAGGACTCCCTATTTTAGGAGGTGGATAGGGAGCATGGTTGGAGTTGCATTTTTACAATGCCTCCATAAAATTTGTCTAAGGAGGTGATTTAGGGAGCCCATTGTGGATGCTCAGATTGATCAACAACATTTGAATTTGTCATTTCATTCCTGATAATAATATTAATACTAAGGTTAAAATTTATAAATAAAAATAAAAATTAAGCATTGACATATTAAATCCATTTCCTAACGATGTATGTACACTATATATATCATACGTTCATGGTTAGTCAAATCAATCAGTTATGGTGATGTGTTGCATTGTCATGTCTTTGTGCCGTCTCAAGGGCTACAAAAGATCCCCTAATTTCCAACTCTACACTCCTAGTTCTACAATTGGGAAGCTCAAATGCACAACAATAAATAGAGATTTTTGTAGATGTTACATGAACTTATACCTTAGTTTTAATTCGTCACCTTAAAGAAAATTTTAAGAGAAATGTCACCTTAATTTTTCAAAATCCATGATTTGTCATCTGACTTTAACACCATCCAATTTTCCATCTATTTTTAAGGGTATGTTAGTCTTTCAATTTTCAAGGGTATTTTAAAAATAGAAAAATCATTATAAAAATAGGCTTAAATTAAAAAATGGTCCTTGTGTTTTAACATATTGGGCAATTTAAATAATGTGTTTTCAATTTGTCTAATTCGGTCATTATGTTTAGGACCGTTAGCCAATCTTGCTCATTTCATTAAATTTGTTGTTAAATACACATGATAAACTTGTGTTTTAACATATTGGGCAATTTAAATAATGTGTTTTCAATTTGTCTAATTCGGTCATTATGTTTAGGACCGTTAGCCAATCTTGCTCATTTCATTAAATTTGTTGTTAAATACACATGATAAACTAATTGCAGCAGACTCCCTACTTGGTTCTCTATTTTGGAGAACCAACTTTTGGCTCGCTACATTTAGCAAGGAGGAGAGAGAAAGTGAGCTTTGCCAAACTGGAAGCTATGCAAGAGAGAGAGAGAGAGAGAGAGAGAGAACAAGAAAGAGAGAAACATGAGAGAGAGATAGAGACATTTGGGAGGTTGGTGGGGTTGGTTTTCTACTTTTCCTTTTAATATATTTGATTTGCAAGAAAGAGAGGGAGAAAGAGAAAGAGAATTTTTTTTTTTTTAGATTTGCCAAAATAGAGAACATTGTTGGAGGAAACACCTTTTAAGTAGTTTTGCTATAATGACTTTCTAAATTAAGGTCACATTTTTCTTTAATTTTTCTTTACGATGACAAATTGAAATTGAGGTCTAAGTTTATGTGACATTTCTACAAAAATCCTAATTAAGCATGATATACCCTTCATCAATCCTCATGTATCATGTAATTTTTTTTTCTTCAGAAAATACTACAAGGAGCTTCCATTACTTTGCACTAATAGGGAAAGGACATCCATTTTCCTTTGAGACAAATCAGAATCTGACACATATTTCAAAAGTAACGTATTGAAAAAAAGGAAGAAAAAAGAAAGGATTTCTGCATATATATCATACTGTGATTTATTTGAGATGAATGACTCTTTATGTGTGCAGAGTAAGTATTTCCGATAGAAAAATATCATTTGACTCGCCTTTCATGGTGGTGTCTCTTTAACAAACCGAACTTTTAAGTTTATCATTTTCCAAAAAAGGAGCCGCCTCTCCCAGGTTCTTGGCATTTGGGATGAACCTAATTAAGTAGACGCCACTTTAACATGATTTCAATATGTCCCATCTATCAGAAGCTCATGACCTGGAGGGTGTATGTTTATCAACAATGTACTGAGATTTTGTTCTTAGAAACTTAATTTCCATGCTACATGCATACTACTCAAAAGTCCAAGCTCTCTCCCCTTAGCTAAAAGCACTATAAATACACCCCCAAACTTGCCACTCTTTAACTAGAAGGAAAACCTAGTTCTAGCTAATAATTATTACTACACCAAAATGGCTAGAGCTCTCAAGTCTATTGCCCTCTTCTTTATTCTTCTTCTTGCTTCTCTCCTCTTAAGCTCCAAGCTTTCACCAACAGAAGCTCGACCGATGAAGACATCACGCAATGGTGTCGCTAGAGAGAATGTGGGCTTCTTCACCAAAGTGGATAGTTCAGGACCAAGCGACCCTGGTGTTGGACACAGATCTGTGAGCCTTCAAACTGGTCTAGCAAGTGTCAAGAACTCTGGCCCTAGCCCCGGTGAAGGCCATCATTGACTAGGTCCTTTGCATTCACCAGTGACTCTTTCCTTGACTGTTGCCTAAAAATTGTCCACCAGATGATCATACTCTGCGCATATATATTGATATATATAATGAGTTAGTATTATATGTATTCGTATAAATATATAATTATCTAAGTTCTGTATAATTGCCCGAAATGAAGGCATAATGCTATTATCTCTCATCTCCTATACTAGTACTGCATATATATTATACTATACATGTATGATGTATCAGTGAATTACTTATGTATGTGTCTCCTAATAAGTGCATATTTTTCAAGTCGACTGTCCTTTACTTTTCTCTTTATTGTTTTTCTAGTATCGACGCGTGTTCTAACTTGTACCAAAAGAAAGAGTGTGAAATTAAGGACATACAATAATAAGAAGAATACTTTTGTATTAATAATTAGTGATTAGGGCTCGTACGTAAATACACAATTTTTTTATGAATAGGATTTACAATTAAAGTTTTTTTTTTCAAAAAAATATTGACAAAAAAACTTTACCTTTTTTCATTAGGAGTGCATTAGTGTATATAATTCCAATGCAAAAATTAAAGCATAGCAGCATTCTGGTCTCGGACATCTCTATCAGTTGATCAGCACTGCACATATATCTTTCTTTCAAAAGATACCAACTTTACCTTATTCAAAAGAAAGTTTGATGAAACGTTGGGCTAATAATGTATCATTAAACCCGAGATTACTAAAAGTTGGGCCACTTTATATCAGCAAATCCTCTTACTCGGTAACCTTTCAAACTCAAAACCCTATATCATATTGGAGAACCCAATCAAGTAACCACAACGGCCCCGGAACTTATATCCAAGTTTCATTTTAGTCGTCTAATTCGTTTTTGAGTCATTTCGGTCCTTACGTAAGCAAAGCAAAAATCATGCAAAAAGTCATCATCTGGATAATCCATTGAGAAGCCTTACCATTTGAACAACAATCAAAAAGAGGAACAGACCATTGGTGGCGACCATTAGTTGGAACTTGGATCAAAACACAGTTCAAATTCAGTGACAAGCATGCAATGTGGGGGCCACGAAGTACACTTGCGGCTGAAAAAAATGATCACACACAGTTCAGCTTTTGAATTAGGCGGGTCTCCGTAATCACGAGGATTCACCCAATGCTCTGTGCCAATTTGATCACGTAACTCTGTACACAGTAAAGTGATAAAACCATCTATGAAGAATTAAGCCTAGCATCAACTTCTTCTAGTGCCACAAGCACCATGTTGCCACAAGCACTTCTTCTGGTGATCCTTATGAACATTAATGTTGCATCAACGTCCAATATCATCAAAACGCTACCCGGCTTTCGCGGTGACATCCCCTTCAAACTTGAAACTGGGTTGGTATTTTTCTTCTTATAACTATTATTTTCTACTCTGTTAATTACTTTACGTTAATACAAAAGATGACAATGAATTATATAATTTATGACTTCAATTATATAAAGGTACGTGGGAGTGGGCGCCATGGATGATGTGCAGCTATTTTATTACTTCTTTGAGTCTGAAGGGAGTCCAGAGTATGATCCTCTTGTTCTTTGGCTCAATGGAGGACCTGGTTGTTCTGCCTTCTCTGGCTTTGTATATGAAAATTTAGGTACCTTATTATATTTTCCACTCTCTGCATCTTTCAGAGGATATTATTCTATTTTGGAATTTTATGACATTGGTAACAGACCACAAGAAAATCTTTTTAAAATAAAGGCAAAGATTAAACAATAAAACAGCAAAAATCAAAGGTATGTCAAGTAGGTGAGATTTGCAGTGTGAAGAAAGCTATGGAAAGGATGTGCTCTGTTTTCTCTTCTTTTTTTGGTGTATTCTTCTGGAGGTCAAAGAACACAAGCACAAACAACATAGCAACTAACCTGGCCCAACCCAGAATAGGGAAGGGGGACCATCAAAAGCAGTACTTCTCAAGTTAAAAGCAAGCCCAAATTTGGCAAGAGCATGTGGCAATTATATATTCTAGTTGTTGTTTGATGAGTGTTTAGTTTTTTTAGTATGTTGTGTGTGTTATTTTTTGCCAAATTTAGGAAGGGAAAGGGGGATTTTCTTACACACGTTGTTAAGGTGCTGTGGGGATTCGAACTTGAGACCACTGGTTTGCAAGTCAAGTTTCTATTCCACTGGGCTAGACCCTGTGACGTTTATTGTATATATTTCATTAATATAATTATTTTATAATTCTGTAGTTTTTAATATACATTTAGTTGCAATCTGTCACAAATATTGTGTTAAAACTTTACTTATTAGAATTAGCCTCACCATTTAATCCATACTTTGTTGCAGGTCCACTATCCTTTGACTACTTAAATTCCATTGGCAACAAGCCAAAATTAAAGTTGAATCCATACTCATGGACAAAGGTGGGAGACTTCAGTTGCCTTCTAGGTGTTTGTGTTTATGTCTTTGTATGTGATCAATAGAAACCTTTAAGTTTTTAAGGTTTTGTTAACATTGAGAAGAACAATCTACAACTTTCAGGTTGCCAACATAATATTTGTAGATGAACCTGTGGGCACTGGATTCTCATATGCAAAATCTTGGGAAGGATATAGCAATATCAGTGACACATTATCAGCTGTACAAACATATGAATTTCTTAGAAAGGTGAGGATACAATTACCTACAAGGATTCTTCTAGCTAAGGCTTAGTTCATGCTCAACATTAATTCTAGTGATTAAGAATGGCTTCGGAAATCGACATGATCGGCTGTTCGAATTTAAAACACTCTTCTTGCATCTAGCTTAGCTACATTGTTGTTTACACTGTTGTGGTGCAGTGGCTTATGGATCATCCCAAGTTCTACAATAATCCACTTTATATTGCTGGAGATTCTTATTCAGGCATAACTCTTCCTATTGTCGTTCAGGAAATATCTGATGGTAAGTTGGTAACCCTCTTAAATTTGACCTTTTGTCAGCTTCAGCTACTAAGAACTGAGAGAAGGATCAATTATGCAACCTTTAGTTCAGTATCAAATGCAAATATATAGCAGATGTACACACAAGGCAAAGTTAGTTTCTTAGTTGTGGATCATGAGGTATTGATTTGGGTTTATTTTATATATTTTTATTTAGGTAATCGAGATGAACATTTGCCACCAATGAATCTCAAAGTACATTTTCTGCCATTAGAATTTGAATAATTTATATCGTGTTGTAGTTAATAATTTCCTGACCATAAATATATTGGCTGCAGGGATATGTGATTGGCAATCCAGTGACAGATACTCAAATAGATAGGAATTACATAGTGCTATTTGCTTATCTAAAAGCACTTAGGGCTAGTTTGGCATTGCTGTGCTTTTAAAAAAAACTGCTTCTGCTGTGCTGCAAAAATAATCAGCTGTGAAAAAAATCAGTTAGGCGTTTGGTAAACTATATTTGAAAAAGTGCTGTCAGTAATCAAAGTGTTTGGTAAATTTTTATTAGAATTGCTTTTAGTGTGTATAATGACAAAAAAGGACATGAATCATGATGAAATTATTTGTTGTTTTCTTATTTCTTTTTCTACTTTAAAAAAAAAAAAAACCATTTACTCTACATTTTTTTTCTTTTTTTAATTTACACTTTTTGAGTCAGAATTTTTTCGTCTCTTTGCATCTCTTTTTTTTTATTGGGAACCCCTTTTTTGGTTTCCAGATTCTGCATCTCTTTCTGCTACTCCATTTTCATCTTCTTCTTCTCCTTTCTCCTGTCATCTGCTTCTTCTTCTCCTTTCTCTCTGCACATTTTTTTTTTTCAAAAATTTTCTCTTCTACTCCTTGTTCTATTTTTCTCCCTTTGCCCAGAGAAGTCGTCCTCCTTGCACGGTCGTCATCGTCGTCTATAATCCAAGCTGTGGAGTCTTCGTCGTCTGTCATCGCTGTCATCGTGGTCTGCCATTAGTGCTTGTCTGTCATCGTCGTCGTCTACAGCCCTTGGTCGGAGGTTGTGGTTGTGGTTGGAGATTGGGTGGGGTTTGTTGCAGACGACGAATAGAAAAAGGGAGGTTGTGGTTGTGGCTGGAGCTTGGGTGGGATTTGTTGCAGACGATGAATAGCAAAAAGGAATGAAGAAGAAAATGGGAGTCTGCAGAATGGGGAAGAAGAGGAGTTTGCGTTGCTTGATTGTATTGGAGGGACAAGGACTGTCTATTTGAAAAATAAGTGAGGGCATTATGGGAAAGTAAAACATTCATTAAAACCACCGGTTAAATTTTTTTTTAAGCAGCTTTTAAAAGCTGGGTTATGCCTGCTTTGGAAAAACAGCAGTCATTGACCGCGATTTTAAAAAAAAGCTGATTTCTGATGTTTACCAAACACCATGGGTGTGCCAAATTTTTATTAAAGCTGCTTTTTAAAAAATTTCAGCGGGGCCAAACGCCACCTTATACCAGAGGAACTGTACCAGGTGAAATACTTACTGATTTTGTTGCTTCATGTTGGATTCTGGTTCTTCAAATCATTCTGAACTATTCTGACATATCATCCAAATCTGCTGGAAAAAATCTGAACCTTGAGTTATTTATGTAGTGATTTTTAAATGTGGATGTGATTTTTATGTTTTGCAAGTCAATGAAAAGAAACTGCAAGGGAGAATATGTGAATGTAGATCTAAACAACACGTTATGTGTGGATGATCTTGAAGTTTACAACGAGGTGAGTGGGAAGAAAATAAATTCTTAGGTTTCTGCAAGTAATGTGGGATCAAAATACTGACTTTACATTTCAATCGGCAGTGTATTGAAGACATACAACTTGAACAGATATTGGAACCTGTCTGTTCTGTATCATCGCCAAAATCAGCAGGGTCAAACTGGTTTGCAGAAGATCTTGTTAACAAGGATTCCGTAAATCTCCTCCTTTCTTTTCCTCAACTTCGTAGGCCATGGTGTCGGGTTAGTCTCTCTGCGCGCGCCCGCACACCACACAATGCATAGTAATAACTTCTTTGTAGGTTGTGCCTTACTTAGTGTTTGTTGTACTAAATGTAAACTTTGAGTCAACATATCTCCCTTGTTTTAAGGTAGAGTTACAATTATCTCTTCTCTTATATTTGGGCAAATGACAGAACTGTTCAAGATGCTCTTCATATTCAGGAGGTAATCAATAGTTCATTTTTTAAATATATTCTTCAGATTTTTATGACTGACATATCACAGTACTTTAATTTTGCTTATCTTAAATGACAATCAGGGAAGCATTAAGGAATGGGAGAGATGCAATAAGACCTTACAAGACTTATATATATCTGATGTTTCCTCTAGTCTTGTCTATCATGAGAACCTCATAAAACAAGGCTATAGAGTTCTGATTTACAGGTACTATATGCTTATAATTCTGTCCAGTGTTTTTGGTTTTAGTCAAGCATAAAGACCCAAGCAGAAAGCCTTATTTGTCACCAAATGGAGGGAAAATTCAATTACAGGAACTCAAAAAATCTATTCATTCTCACAATATCATTTCTGAACACAAAGCTTGTCTATTAACAGTGGTGACCATGACATGAATATTCCATATGTGTCTACTATGGGTTGGATTGAATCTCTGAACTTGACTGTCGACAGTCGTTGGAAGCCATGGTTCCTCCACGGACAGGTTGCAGGGTTGGTATCTTCTATCTCATCTTCTTTCTTACTTTGTATTGAGTTTAATCAGAAAATCAGATTACAACCATCTCATAGTTGTGCCTTTTTTGTTCGCTTTAGATACAGAGTGCTGTACTCAGATAAAAAGTACCAGTTGACATATACAACTATAAAGGCAAGAAGCCAAGAACCATCATGGACTTAAATATTTTTCATACTACAATTTGCTTGAGCAAAAGCTGAGACAATGTTCTGATTTTTCAGGGAGCCGGTCACACAGCTCCAGAGTACAAGCCTGAAGAATGTCTTGCTATGATAAGTAGGTGGTTGGCATACTACCCTCTCTAGTCACTAAAAATTAATTGAAACTTGGTGATCTTTCACCTATTAACTAGCTTAGCTATTAAGGTCTGCAATATTTGTGTGCCCCAGCTTCCTTGATGTTGCAGCTGATAGTGCTTTGATAAATAAATTTGTAAGAATACTGTCACTTAAATGTCAATGTTATTTTTATGTTGCAATTCATTTGTGTAAGATGTGCATGTTCTCGAGTATATATCATCCTATTATCTAGCATATGCATCTAGAATTCACACATTTCTCTGCATTTCGCTTCATATGGACCCTTACAATAATCTAACGATTTAAATATAACATATCAAAATTAAAATAAATTTTAGTTTTAATTTTTTCCGAAACTAACGTTAGCCCTGTTATCTGTCTCTGTCTTTCTCTCCCCTTTCTCTCCTCCCTCTCTTCGGCTCTACCAATCCCCACTTCCCAGGAATTTCTACTATTCTCCCAATTAGCCCTGTTATCCCTGTTAACAAATCATTTCTACTGCTTGGTTTGTGTCTATGGTCTGTTTCCTCATCTGTGAAATCTGGAAATCGCGCTGCAAGTTTATCTTTGAAGGTAGGAATCTAAATCCCGTTAGGGTCCTAAATGTGGCAACTGAGGCAGCTCTAGAATTCCGAGCCATCTCTCCTGTTCCTGCGGCCCGCGAAACCAAGACCTCCACAGGGAATATGTTGGCTGGACCCCTCCCATCTTTGGGTTTATTAAGATTAATTTCGATGGGGCTTGGCAGGCTTCAAACTGCATGGCTGGGTTAGGTGTTATAAGAGGAGATGATATGAGAAACTTGGGTGGTGGTGGGCTAGCCGAAAAGAAAATCTGCCCTTGAGCTCTATGTGCTGAAGCTGAAGCTGCTAAATTTAAGGGTGCTTTTTTTTTTTGGGATATTCACTATTATACACAATATAAGAGCTCAAATTATATATAAAAAAACCTATATGAAATGGACTTTAGAAACACACCCAAAGCCCATTTACAACATAACAAAAACTTCTTTTAAATTACAAAACTATCATTGATTTCTTAAAACAAACCCAACCCCAAAACCTCATAAAAAAAACTCAAAATACTCAATAGGGCATCAAAGTAATTTAATAATCAAAATTAAATTTAATATGGTCAGCTTTCATTTTTTGGGTTTGTTTATAGAAATTAAATGATGTAAGGTTTATCTATATTATTAGTGCTACGAATGAGTATATGACTAAATATCTTTTTTTTTTTTACTTGGAATTTGATTGAACCATTTCATAATTGAATATACTAATGAAAATAAGAACCTAGTGAGTGAGCCAAGAACTTGGAGAAATGCCACGGAGAGCGAGCCGAACTCCCAAGTTAGGTCACGTTTACAAGAAATAAGAAATTTCCTTATTAAGGGTGTCTTTTTATGATATATCATGAAGTTTCATTGTTTTACCTTATTGAGGGTGTCTCTTCCTGATATTTATCATGAAATTTTATTTTGGTTACATATTTATCACAAAATTTCACTGTTTCACGTAATTGATTAATGTTAGTTTCATTGTTCCACCTAATGGCTAGGTGGGAATGCAATTTCAAACTTATTTCCTCATACAAAAAAAAGGGATTTATTTTAATTTAGTATCACGAACTCTAACCTTTAAGGCACGTTTACACATGCACTCTCAATTTTAATAATTACATACCTTAAGCTTTTCAATTTTGTGTAATACGGTTCCTGCGTTAACCTCATCGTCAAAATTTATGTTAATTGCTTGCGTGACAAGCTTGGGTCCCACCTATTCACTTCTTTCAATGTCAGTTGAAGGGTATTTTGTTAAAAAATGGTTTGGTATTAATGCGTGTAATGTGTTCTTCATAGGCGGGAAGACACCAATTACCCGAAAATACTCTTCAAGTGATATCGAAATAAACGAATAGGTGAGACTCATGCCGGCCACACAAGCAATTAACGGAAATTTTGGTGTCAAAGTTAATGCTAGAACCATATTGCAAAAAATTGAAAAGCCTAAGGTATGTAATCGTTAAATTGAGAGTGGAGGGGCAAACGTGCCCAAATGGTAAGAGTTCAAGGTACTAAATCAAAATTAACCCAATTTAAAAAAAAACTTATTTCCAAACTCCTAAACCTTGAACTAAACGGGCCCTAAGTGATTAATGTTACCGACACTTATTGAGGGCGTCTTTTTATGATATTTGTGGCGAAGTTTCACTGTCAGAGCACTTCCACCCATTTGTCATGGCAAAAAGTAAGGGGAGGCAAGGGGAGTTACTGTTCATGTGAATAGTATCTGCCATAGCAATTTTTTTCATGGATTCCCACCTATTGCCATGGCAACCCAAGGGCAACCACTATTCACATGAGATATGAGGAGAGGAATTTGTATGGAGTTTTGGTGCGGGAAGTGAAGAACATGACTAGGTATTTATAGAAAAAAAAAATCTAAATTTTTTGGTATTTTTTCCTCTTTTTTTTTCAATTCTTTTAGTATTTAAATTACCTGCTGATGTCACACTAACGTTAACTTGCCTTTAATTCGCCCTAACTCGGTAGAGCCCACCTCTTGCCAAGACAGGATTTCATTGATGGAATGGGTTTTGGGATCTAGGGGCCCTTTGGACTAAGCTTGCCGCTGAAAGTGCTCTTACATCTAATTTATTAATGTTATAGTTTGACCTAATTGATGTTACCGACACTTTTTTTTAAAATAAGGAAATAAAAGAGTTACAACAACAAAAAAACCTCCTGGACAAGAGATCCCAAGAAAGTCAAAATAAAAAGTAGTTACAACAAATAAAGGAAGAGCATGCTCTCAAAGATGAGAAGGGGAAAGGTTGTGGCCAAACTTGGCTAAAAAGTTATGGACACGTATTGAGGGTGTCTTTTTCTGACATTTGTCATGAAGTTTGGAATGAGCGCCAAAATTATAATCTTTTAATATCAAAATTGACTAGAATCCGAATTCCTCTTCCAACTTGCACTCAAACAACCAATTATTTCAATTGATTTTGGATTATTTGAAAGAATTACATTGCACTTGAAGAAAATGCAACCTTGAAGAATACATCCAAATAGCTAAATAAAGTATTTCTTGTGTGCTTTGTGAGAAATTCGAAACTTTGAAAGAATGCAACAATTTTATTTTTATTTTTTAAAAGCCATTAAAATCAGGAAAAAAACAAAACAAAAAAACCAACATGGCAATGACTGCTTCAGTTAAGGGAGAAATATCAGCAAAAGAAATCAATTTTGATACCTAACTAAAAAAGGAGAAAGCACGTGTTTTTGGTTAGAAGAGCAGACGTTGGAATGGGTGGTAGGGTATTGTGGAGATTTTCTGCCAACTAAAAATATTCTTAAAATATTAAATGGGAAGTTTAATTAAAAAAAGGCTTTTTATCACAAATGGTCTTTGACATTTACGAAATTATCACGAATGGTCCTTGAGGTTTTTTTGTGACACTAATAGTCCTTAACGTTTGGACTTTTTATCACAAATGCTCCTTGCCGTCAAAAATTCTGTTAAGTGTATGATGTGGAAGATAAGTGGAGCCCACATGTACAATCACATCGTGACATGTGGATTAAATAAATAAATAAATAAATTTTTTTTTTATGAAAATCCATTAAAAAACCATTTAGCCTCTCTCTCTCTCTCTCTCTCTCTACTCTCTAAATGATTTTTTAATGGATTTTCATTAAAAAAAATTATTTATTTATTTATTTAATCCACATGTCACGATGTGATTGTACATGTGGGCTCCACTTATCTTCCACATCATACACTTAATAGAATTTTTGACGGCAAGGACCATTTGTGATAAAAAGTCCAAACGTTAAGGACTATTAGTGTCACAAAAAAACCTCAAGGACCATTCGTGATAATTTCGTAAACGTCAAGGACCATTTGTGATAAAAAGCCTTAAAAAAAAGAATTAATTATGAAGTTAACATTGTTGGCATCTTGCGTGATCTCATCGGGTTGGGATACTAACGTGGACGACTGACACTGACATCCCCATGGAGAAAAACTTTCCTGGCACGGTGGTGTCCGTGTCAGGTCAGCATTACAGGTCAGTATCCCTAGCCAATGAAATGCTGCCAGCTGTGAATCTTTTTTATTTCCTTTCCCTCCTCCCTTAATGCTCTCCCTAGCCCGCAAGGAAATAAAAAAGATTCACAGGTGGCAACATTTCATTGGCTAGGGATACTGAGCTGTAATGCTGACCTGACACCCCCGTGCTAAGAAAGTTTTTCTCCATGCGGAAGGAAGTGTTTCTCCTTTTTGTGATATTTGTGACGAAGTTTCATTGTTTCATCAAATTAATTAAAGTTAATTTCACTGTTTATCAAATTTTTCTGTAACCTCCTCTCTCTTCTTCTTTCTCTCTGCCAGTCCCACACCAGAGACTTGACGGGTTTTGGCTTGGAACACAAATCCAACAGGCTACTTGAGACCAGCACTGTTTCACCTAATTGGTTAATGTTATCAACACTTTTTAAATTTTAAAAAAAAAAGGAAATAAGAAAGTTACAACAGTGAAAAACCTCTTGGACAAGAGTCCCAAGAAAGTCAAAATAAAAAGCAGTTACAACAGATAAAGGAAGGGAAAGGGCAAGGTTTAGGCCAAGCATGGCCAAAGCTTATGCTAAAAAGCTACCGACACTTAGAGGGCATCTTTTTCATGAAGTTTTACTGTTTCACCTAATTGAATTTTAGAATAAGCGTCATACCAAAAAAAAAGTTAGAATAAGCATCAGACACAAAAAAAAAAAAAAAAAAAGTAAATAATTTTGCTTACCACTTTAACACATAGTGTATCTCATCACCTTTATTAATACTTGACATGTGTCTATAGGCATAATCATGGTTAACTTTTTATTTTGTATTTATAGAGCCATGGTTTTGCATATGGACATGTATCAAGTATTAAGAAATATGATTATTTATTAATAATTTAAGGACATCTCCAATAGCCTCTTCAACCATTTTGGGATGCTCAAATAGGTGAGCTACGTCATAAAACATCTCTCCAACAATCTTGTCAAACTTGGTCATCAAAGTTGCAACCTCTTTCTATCTCTTCAAGATTGGTAAGTTGACTTTAGCTCTTCAAAACATTTAAGGAAAATCAAAACCTACCTTGAAAATGTTAAAAACATGCATTTTTTCTTCTCAGATAAATACATAGACATTTTTCACTTTTTTTCATTTTTTTCATTTTTTTTTCCATGATATTGCATTAATTGAATTGAAGAGTCTATTAGAGCAAAAATTATTCAAGTAGCAAATAAACATTTTCAAATTGCCACACAGGTCAACATACTTTAATTTGAAAAGTTTAATTTGCTACTATTATTGGACCCTAAGAGTGGGATGATTTATAAACTTTTCAACACTTGACATGTGTCCATATGATCAAAGTAGGATGATTTATTAATAATTTAAGAGTAATGGTAAGCATACATCCATTATTAATGTTGTGAGAAAAATAATTTATTAATGTTTTGATTTTGCCTGCATGTTTCGCTTTATAACGCTTAGACACAGAGGCGGGGCTATGCAAAAGGGCAGGCTGGGTGCCTGCCCAGCCCAAAATTTTTCTAAATAAAAAATACCTATATGTTATAAGCCCAGCCCAAAAATAAAAAGAATTAAAAACAAACCCTACCCATATGTTGCCCATCCATGTGGCCCATCTTTTCTCTCATTCTCTTCAGATTTCTTGTTTCTCTCTCTCTCTCTCTCTCTCTCTCTCTCTCTCTCTCTCTCTCTCTCTCTCTCTCTCTCTCTCTCTCTTTGCTACAGACAGCAGCAAGTTTCTCCCTTTTTTCTTTTTTTTTTGGGTCAAACTCTTCCTCTATTGACTACATCTTCTATTATCTTGGGTGGGCAACTTGGCAACAACATCTTCTCCCCTCCTTTTGTCAACAAGGTATTATTCTCATTCTCTCCTTTGCTATATATTTTTAATTATAGTTTTAATTTAAAATTGAGTATTCTAGGGTTTAATTAGGGATGAATTATAATTTTGAGATTTTGTTGAAATCAATTAGGGCTTTGATTAGGGATGAATTATTCTAAAGCTTTGATTTGAGATTTTGTTAAAATTGAGTATTCTAGGGTTTAATTATGGATGAATTATAATTCTTGGTTTGGTTTTGTTGAGATGCTATTATGACAATTTGTTTGATTTTTTGTTGGTATGTTTGATTAAAATTCTTTCTAAATATTATTCATAGGCTATCTTTTATCATGTCGGATCACAATCGGAATCCCAAGAGAACAAAGAATTTGTTGTCTTTTTTTAAGAAAAAGAATGATGGGTCATCATCTAGTACATTGCCTTCTAGCATATCTTTATCTACTCCAATATGTGATGAGCAAAATCTTCTTGAGTCTCCCATTGTCGAGCCTCCAATTGAAAGAGTTGAATCTCAAAGAGTCGATGATGATGATCATGATTTTAATATCAATTATCTTGAGCGTGATCCAAGATTACGTCGTTTAATATGCAAATATCTGGTGAATGAACAAGATAATGTGCGAAGAGCATATATTCTTTTAGGACTATGTCAACCCGAGTTAGAAGATTATCCAAGCCACTTAGAAGGGCGGGACTTTCGTCGATTTAATAAAAAGTGGTTTGGCCAATTCACTTGGCTTGAGTATTCAGTTGCTAAGAATAAGGTATTTTGTTTTCCTTGCTTCCTTTTTGACATGAATCAGTCACACCCAACCTTTATTATTGATGGGTATAAAAAAATGGAAGAGAATTGGTGGGAATCAATGTGCATTTCAACATCATGTGGGCAAGCTAAATTCACCACATCATCTTGCTATGCAAAAGTGGATTAGCTTAAAAAACTCATCTCTTCATATTGAAAAAGTGGTAGATAAGTAATCAAAGCAACAAGTGATGGACAATCGGTTGCAACTTACGACCACAATTGAGAGCATTAGGTATCTAGCAAATCAAGCATTGGCTTTTCGAGGCCACGATGAATCCGTTGACACATCTAATCGGGGCAACTTTATTGAAATAGTAAAGTCTTTTGCAAGAAAAAATATAGAAGTTGAGAAAGTTGTCCTAGATAAGACTCCTCAAAATGCTCAGTACATTTCCAATGACATACAAAAACAAATCTTGCATATTTTTACTACCAAGGTGAGGAAGACAATTTGTAGAGAACTTGGGAAGAACAAATTTTGTATTCTTGTTGATGAATCACTTGATGAATCCGGTAAAGAACAAATGGTAATAATAGAACGAGCTTTCTCATGTATGAGAATTATTAAGAATTGACTTCGAAGCTCCTTAGTTGATGAATTTCTTGCTGACTGTATGATCCTCCACATTGAAAGAGAGTTTGCTAATAATATCGATAATGCATCGATAATTGAGGAATTTAAGAGTTCCAAGTCTCGCAGGGTTAAATTTTAGATTTAAACAGTGTTGTTTTGTATTGCATTGCATTTAGTTTTAGATTTTGTATTTGTCAAATTTTTATTTATGGATAGAGATGCATTTGAGGGTAAGGCTCATTATGTCCCCCTTGACTAGGTGTATTTTTCTATGTTTATTAATGAAATTCACTCGTACAGTCGAGTTTAGTATGTAAGTTTTGCCCAGCCGGCTTTTTGATCCTAGAACCGCCACAAGAATGCTAAGGTTTCCTATATAAAACCCCTTCATTTATGCATGACATTGCCTGCAAACACAACCAAAACAACAACATCAAGTGGGAAATATTGCACCCAAAAACAACCAAAACAACAACATCAAGTGGGAAATATTGCACCCAAAAAAACTATGGGATCTGAAACTCCTTCAACGCATATATTTCTGGTGTGTTTTCCAGCACAAGGACACATAAACTCCTTCAAAATTGATTGGAATCCGAATTCCTTATCCAACTTGCACTCAAACAACCAATTGTTTCAATTGATTTTGGATGATTTAAAAGAATTACATTGCACTTGAAGAAAATGCAACCTTGAAGAATACATCCAAATAGCTAAATAAAGTATTTCTTAATTATGTGCTTTGTGAGAAATTCGAAACCTTGAAAGAATGCAACAATTTTATTTTTATTTTTTAAAAGCCATTAAAATCAGGAAAAAAAAAAAAAAAACAAAGAAACCAACATGGCAATGGCTAATTCAATTAAGGGAGAAATATCAGCAAAAGAAATCAATTTTCATACCTAACAAAAAAAGGAGAAAGCACGTGTGTTTTTGGTTAGAAGAGAAGACGTTGGAATGGGTGCTAACTAAAAATATTCTTAGAATATTAGATGTAAAGTTTCATTTAAAAAAAGAATTAAATATGAAGTTAAAGTTGTTAGCATCTTCCGTAATCTCATTGGGTTGGGACACTGACGTGGACGGCTGACACTAATATCCCCATGCCAAGGAAGTGTTTCTTCTTTTTGTAATATTTGTGACCAAGTTTCACTATTTAATCTAAATAATTAAAGTTAAGAGATATTTAGTCATATACTCATTATTAGTATAAAAAATATAAATAAATCATACATAATTTAATTTCTATAATTGGTTAATTGAGTTGAGATCAGCACTGTTTCACCTAATTGGTTAGTGTTATCACCATATTTTGCATGGAAAGTTTGTTTGCCGACTGCCACGCATTGAAACACAGCAAAATATATATAACATCCATGGGATGTGTCATGGCCTTTAAGAGTCTCTGGGTCTAATGCGATCATGTTGCAGTAGTCAAACCTGACCATGATGCGGACGAAATACAACCAATCAAAATATATACTTAATGACAAGAATGCTAAGGTTTGCTATATAAACCCCCTTAACTTAAGCATGACATTGCCTGCAAACACAACCAAAACAACAACATCAAGTCGGAAATATTGCACCCAAAAAAACTATGGGATCTGAAACTCCTTCCACGCATATATTTCTGGTGTGTTTTCCAGCACAAGGACACATAAACCCCATGCTCAGGCTAGGCAAACGCTTGGCTGCCAAGGGCATGTTGGTAACTTTCTCCACGACTGAAAACTATGGCAAACAGATGAGAAAAGCCAACAATGGCATCAGTGAGGAAGCCACACCAGTTGGCGCTGGTTTTATCAGGTTTGAGTTTTTCCCAGATGGGCTTCCAGAAGACGACCCAAAACAAACCGACTTGGAGTACTATATGCCCAAGCTTGAGCTGGTGGGGAAGGAGCTGGTCACTCAGATGATCAAACGACATGCCACTGAAGGTCGTCCGGTTTCTTGCGTTGTCAACAACCCCTTCATTCCTTGGGTTTGTGATGTCGCCGTTGAGCTTGGGATCCCTCAGGCCACGCTCTGGATTCAGTCCTGTGCTGTGTTCTCGGCTTACTACCATTACAACAACAAGACGGTGCCGTTTCCTACGGAAGCCGAGCCAAATATAGATGTTCAGCTGCCTTGTATGCCTGTTTTGAAGCATGACGAGATTCCTAGCTTCTTGTACCCTTCTGATCCATTTGAGGTCAGTAGAACTATTTCTCTCCCAATGTGATAATTTTATATTTTGTATGAGTTTCTAACAAGTTTTATATTGATATGTGACTGACATATCAATTTGTCATTAAATTGGATGACTTTATAGTCAACTACTCATTAATGATTATTTGGCAACATCGACATTCAGTATGCTCTTCGTGGGGAGGACTGTGGAGTACGATTATTTGTCATTGACGACAAATAAAAATTATTTTAAGTTCATAAGAATTGGACTTATGCCAAAAAATTTATAAAAAAAATTAAAACTAAAACTTGTAGTATTTTATTTTCTACTTTATCGAAAGAGATAATAAAATAAAAATAATATTTTTTATTTCAGGTTTTGGGAAGGGCAATCTTAGGCCAATTCAAGAAGCTATCAAAATCATCTTATGTATTAATGGACACATTCCAAGAGCTGGAGCCCGAAATCATCGAGCACATGCACCAAGTCTGCATAGTGAAGCCTGTTGGTCCCTTGTTCAAGAACCCAAAAGCTCCCAAAACAAGCATCAGAGGAGACTTAATGAAAGCTGACGACTGCCTTGACTGGCTTGACTTAAAGCCCCCAGCATCCGTCGTGTACATTTCTTTTGGTAGCATTGTCCACTTAAAACAAGAGCAAATTGACGAGATTGCTCATGGACTTTTGAGCTCCGGGGTCTCATTTTTATGGGTCCTCAGGCCACCTGCCAAAGCATTTGGGTTAGAAAAACATGTTCTGCCACAAGGGTTTTTGGAAGAGGTTGGGGACAAGGGAAAATTGGTCCAATGGAGCCCACAAGAGCAAGTTCTAGGGCACACGTCCGTTGCATGTTTTTTGACACATTGTGGCTGGAACTCTTCGGTTGAAGCCCTCACTTCTGGTGTGCCAGTTGTGACTTTTCCTCAATGGGGCGACCAAGTCACCAATGCCAAGTTCTTGGTGGATGTGTTTGGTGTGGGGCTTAGACTCAGTCGGGGCATGGCTGAGAATAGGTTGGTCATGAGGGCGGAGGTTGAGAAGTGTCTGTCGGAGGCAACCGTGGGAGATAAGGCGGTAGAATTCAGGCGTAACGCTTTGAAGTGGAAGAAGGCGGCGGAGGAGGCGGTGGCGGAGGGCGGCTCCTCCGACCGGAGTCTGGAAGATTTTCTGGACGAGATTAGCAAGATCACGTCTGTTGCTTAGAACAAGTTTCAATTGACAACCACTTCGTATGATATTCAATAAGAATCTTGAATATTTGGCGTTACTTAATTTAAAATCCAAGCCTATAACTCAATAAATTGTGTAGTATGTATGCTACTATAGCTACTTATGTGTGTTATGTTTTGTATTAATGAGAATAATTATCATTTTGAGAACATTCAGGTTCAGCTCTCTCAACTCAATTAATCATATAACTTTTTTTTTTTTTTTTTGGCAAGGGTTAATTTGGCTAGTTGGTCAAGGTAGTGTATGATTAGCCCTGAATCTGGGCCCGAGAGCGACATTCTAGAGCTTCGCATGAAGAGGGCGCCAAAAGTTTTATATCTACATAAAATACATATGGGTTAATTGTTCATGCTCATATTAAATGGATTTTTTAGAATTTAATAACACAATGACCCAAATAATAATCACTTTAAATATTTAACAATACAAGGACTCACATTTATAAATTGTACATTAATAAAATATTATTTTTATTTTGGAACAACAAATACCCAATTAATCGAACACTCTTCAAGAAAATGTTTAGTACTTCTAGTTTGATGACTTTTTTGTTCTCAACAATTTCATGGTTTATTTATTTATTTATGTTTTATGATCCATGTTCTTTTTTTAATTTTATTTTAATAGAATTACCATAATTAAACTAAAAAGAAAATATATACACGTGCATAATTTTTTTTCCTTTTTTTGTTAAACTATGATTATAAATAAAAATAAAAAATAAAAAATAAAAAAAAGGAAAAGGGGCCTCATTTTAATTTATGCCCATGGGCCATTCAAAAATCAGAACCGGCCTTGGCAGTGAGTCCGTCTCCTTGCACTCAAGTTCGAATCTCCTTCCAATAGATTAGATTAATCTTGAGTAGTTTAAGAAATTGGCTTTAATTATAAGACACCTTTATGAGACCAGATCGAGGGCCATGCTCCTATGGACCAACTTCTTGTCTTCATTAAGGCAACTATGGACCAACTTCATTTTCTGCAGGATTTTTCACTTTATTTGTTGTCTAGAGTCTAGATATTAAGTTGTAGGAATCATAGTTCTCGGATGTTCCGTTTCATTTTCCTCAATTTACGCAAGCATCTATTTGTGTCGTATACCTATCTCAGAAAGCATGGTGAGTGTCAAGCCTCTGTCGTACAAAAGACTATTTATGCAGACAAGAATTTTATAGAGGATTGGTTGGTGGATATTCCTATTATGGGGTGGATGAACAAGAAGCAACTGAGCAAGAGTTTGTTGAGCAAAAGTTTCCTGAGGAAGAATTTGCTGATCAAGAGGAGGTTGAGCAAGGGGAAGCTGAGCAATGGCAAAAATGTCCTCAAAATTCGATGCACATGCCCCTCACACGTCCATTTAGACGGCAATGTGGATGAAATCCTCAAAAAACTAACGGTGGGTGCAACATTGTGTTGGTGAGTCCATACTTAATTTAGATTTTGGTTACTCACTTAGTTTGGTGTTTTGTTACTTACTAGTTTATTTAGTCCTATTGTAATTGAGATTTATTTCCTATTGTAATTTAGATATATTTCATATTTTATTTAGACTTCACGCACAAATACCTCCAAATTGAAGAAGAATAAAAATATGAGCATAATTGAATATTTGCCATATTTTGTTTGACACATTGACTATTATTAATGAGTTCAAGTGCTAAATCGATAGATGAAATAATTCAGGGAGTTAAGTTTGAAATGTATCATAGTTCAAGGGAAAGAAGACATTTTTTCTTATAATCTTTTATCGTTTCTTTCCACTGTGTCACTCATTTGGATTTCAAATAAGTGTAAAATGTGAAACTCACACCGTTGATTACTACCAGTTTACATTTACAACTATAAAGACAAGAGGCACGACTTTTCCACACTAAAATTTGCTTGATTTGCACTATCGTCACTAGATCACCAAATGACACACCTCATGACAAATAATACGAGTGTTCTTTCCACCTTTTCTGGAAGTGAGGAAGACTTGGGTGGAGTACGGGTGGGGCCTAGTGCTCTAAAGGCCACATACTAGCTATGTAACGACAAAAATTATATGACAAAAATTGTACTAGTTGAAAGATTCGATCTCTTAAAAAAAGGGGCCAAGAAAACATGGTTCCATCTCTTCTAGGGTTCACTCAAATGACCAAGAGCAATGACGTTATGGACCGTTTCCATGCTGCCAAAACAGATATTTATCATTGGCCTATATTAAAGACTGGATCATCCATGCAAATTCTTTAGGTAAAATTATTACCCTTTCCAAATGCGACAAACTTTTACGTGTTGAATATTACTACTGAGTACTGACATCGTTAGGTACAATTTGAGTTGTCTTTTATGAAAAGTTGCCATTGTTCCATCTCTTCAACTTTAAGGCTGCCACTATTCACGTAAATTGTGGCAGCCTGGCCTTTTAGGGTGAATCCAAAAAGGCCAGGTCAAGGGCAAGAAAAAAAAAAGATTATGCAACAAAATATAAACAATTTAGAAATGTAAGAAATAAAATGATTATGCAAGAAAAAAATATATCTGGAAGAAAATATAAAAAATTTACAAATGCAAGAAAAAAAAAAGATTACAATTTACAAATATTAGAAGGAGAAGAATTTGTATGAGGATTTGGTGTGGAAAGTGAATAAAATTGTTATATATTTATAGGGAAAACATCCATAATTTTTTGGTATTTTTTTTATTTTAAAAATTGAATATTTTTTTTATTGCCAATCCACTTATTGCCTGGACCCAAAACTATTTAGTAGAGCCCACACTGAGGTGGCACAGCCCATGTGCATCATAAAAACATTGGGGCCCGTACTAGGGCCAGCTCTAATGGGTTTGTTTGCTACCCATGCCACGTGTCTGCGCCTGGTTTTGTAGCCGTTGCAATTCGAATGGCTACTTTATTTATTTATTTATTTATTATTTATAAATCTAAAGTAACTTTAAAAGAGGCTGGGCCTGCTGTTGGCTTATTCCAAGTTTAAAAGGGCCGTTACAATTCAACTATATCCTTTAAATAAAAAATAAAAAAAATTCTAATAGTAACTTTAAATTAACGATCTAGATTAAATTTAAGATATTTTAATGGTAAAAAAAAAGATCCAACGGCTGAAATTTAAATCCAACGGTCAAAATAATATTTTAAATTAATCCAAATCGGATCCAACCCCAAAACTCACTCCAAACTCTATAAATACCCATTCATTTCTCAAATAATCTACCAAAAACCTTTTATCTATTTCTCAATTTATTTTTCCTTTGTCAATCTAATCAATCTCCTTTCATTCTCATACTTTTGATATCATTTCAAGCACATCATCTTCTTCATGCTCATACTTTTCATATCATTTGAAGCTTTCAATGGATAACCGTGGCAATGTCATCTTTTCCTTTATGTTTGATGATGATTCAGATGATGAAGAACATCATCACAGAGTGATAGAAGCCATTGTCCACCATACTTCACTGGAGAATGAAGCCACCAAACATGGTGGGTCAGTAGTCGGTCGTGAGTACAAGAATCGTGAGAGGGAAGATCGCCATCCCAATCTCATGTCCGAATACTTCATTGAAAGGCCACATTTAAATACTATAGACTTTCGTAGGAGGTTCCGAACGCGGAAAGAGTTGTTTTACCGCATCTTGAATGATGTTGTCAACCGCGAGCCATATTTTCGCCAGAAAAAAGACGGGCTCGATCGACAAGGGCTATCCCCTGAGCAAAAGTTAACTGCTGTCTTTTGTATGCTCGCATGGGGATGCTTAGCTGACGCGACCGATGAGTACTGTAGATTGGGTGAAAGCACAGCTCTTGAGTCATCCGTAAGTTTTGTTGCGTTGTTGAAAGAGCATTTGGAATACTACAGGCTCGATGGGCTATTGTTCGGGGCCCTGCACGTATGTGGTGCAAGGATAACCTCCACTCAATCATGATGACGTGTATAATTTTGCACAACATGATTGTGGAGGATGAGTACGAATATGTTGAAGAGGAATCTGACGATGAGGATATGTGTCCAGAACGATCCAGGAGGGCCAGAGCAAGACAATATGAGTTGGAGCCAAGCATTACATACGAGTATCACCAAGATAGGCATACTCTCTCTGATTACATGATTCGTCATAATAGAGTTCGATCTCCACATGTACATCAGGGTCTTCGACATGATTTGATCAATCACCTTTGGAGGAGCTTTGGAAATGGTGAATGAGGTCGACAATTGTTTCAATCCTTCTTTTGTGTTTCAATTATCTTGTGTGTGTGTGTTTTTTTTTATGTTGTGTGTTTACTTTTGGAATAAAATTAAATTTATGGAATTTCAATTTTTTTTAGGTCAAATTGTTCAAAAAATTAAATTATGACGTTATTTAAAAAGATGAATGAAGAAAAGTTGATTGTGCCTAATAAATCTCGGCCAAGAAAGCTGACCGAAGGAGGCTGGCCGAAGGAACAACAACTCGGCCCTAGCGTCTATCCACGGCCAAGTCATCGATTCGCTTTCTTTTGTTTTAAAAAAAAAAAGTGAGTTATGATTCAAAGTCATCACGGCCTTGGTAATATTCAACATTAGCCAATTCAATTTGAAGAATTTCGTCGCAGCCCCAAATCATTGTCCACTGCACCTCCAACCAAACCTAGAATGCATTGGACACAAGAACTTCATGAAGTCTTTCTGGAAGCTGTGAGAAATGACATATTCTTTTAGTAACAACACTCACAATCAAAGAAGAAAAAGCAAACAGTCGTGGCTTGTTTAGCAGAGCTTATTTTAATCACATTAACCTATAATGGGGCGGCATTTTGTTCTATCCTTCCGGTGGAAACCTGGTCCAGAACTTCTCTTTGGGATTGAAATTACTGGGCTTAAGATCCCTCACTATCGAATCATGCTTCCCAATATAGTATCTAAAAACCAAAAACACCACAACATCAAACACCAACCTCCATTGATAAAGAAAACCCATAAGCAAAAAATCACTCAACGACTTGTAAAATCGAAAAATTAGAAAAAGTATCTAATACCTAGTTGAAGATTGAGCATCAAATCACAATTCTTATGCCCTTTTAATATGGTATGGCCATGCTTCTTGGGCTCGCCAGAAACCTGTGCCGTTTTTGTAGAACATCGAAGCCTCCACAGTATCGATAATATCACAAGTAATATCCTCAGCTTCCCCGTCAGATTCCCAAATACAAATCTTGGTAAAAGTCCTCTCCGCCAAGCTCCCTTAGCCCCATCCATTCGTAATTGTCAGATTCTTAGCCCTAAAAGCCCCAATGTCGATCAAGCTCTGCTCCTTCCTTTTTATTTATTTATTTTATTTAAGTTTTGTAGTTTTAACAATTTAATTATTTTAACCTTTAAAAAAAAATCAAATTTTAATTGAACAGTGAGTCACGTGCCTAACATGTGACATTTAGACAGAAAATTGGATGAAAACTAACGGCAGGGGCTAAATTGACCATTTAAAATAATCCGACGGCTAAATTTGCTGAAAAAATAATTCAGAATAGACATTTCGACAATCGATATAGTTTAGGGGGGTATTCGGCAGTTTACCCTTTAATTTATTCATTGTCAATGTATTATGTATATGTAGTAAGTAAGCAAAACAAAAATGCAAAAAGTCATTATCTGGATGATCCATTGTGAAGCCTTGCCATTTGAACAACAATCAAAGAGAGGAACGGAGAAATTTAACTAGGTCGACTGATTGATGGCAGACCCTTAGTTGGATCAAAACACAGTTCAATTCAGTGACATGCATGCAATGTGGGGGCCACAAAATATACTTGCGACTGAAAAAAAAGATAACACTAGAATTCAGCTTTTGAATTAGGCGGGTGCCCGTAATCACGAGGAATCACCTAACGCTCTATGCCACCTAATGCTCTATGCCAATTTGACCACATGTTTTTACACTATAGACAGTAAAGTGATAAAACCATCTATCATGAAATAAGCCAAGCAGCAATTTCTTCTGGTGCCACAAGCACCATGTTGCCACAAGCACTTCTTCTGGTGATCCTTATGAACATTAATGTTGCATCAACGTCCAATATCATCAAAACCCTACCCGGCTTTCCTGGTGATCTCCCCTTCAAACTTGAAACTGGGTTGGTATTTTTCTTCTTATAACTATTATTTTCTACTCTGTTAATTACTTTACGTTAATACAAAAGATGACAATGAATTTTATAATTTATGATTTTAACTATATAAAGGTACGTGGGAGTGGGCGCCATGGATGATGTGCAGCTATTTTATTACTTCTTTGAGTCTGAGGGGAGGCCAGAGTATGATCCTCTTGTTCTTTGGCTCAATGGAGGTCCTGGTTGTTCTACCTTCTCTGGCATTATATATGAAAATTTAGGTACCTTATTATATTTTCCACTCTCTGCATCTTTCAGAGGATATTATTCTATTTTGGAATTTTATAACAGACCACTAGAAAATCTTTTTAAAATAAAGGCAAAGATTAAACAATAAAATAGTAAAGTCAAAGGTATGTCGAGAATGTGGTAACAACCTTCGAACCCAAGACCACTTGGAGTTAGTGCAAGCGCACTTAACCACAAGGGCAGGTTGAAGGCCAGTGTCAAAGGTATGTCAAAAAGGTGAGATTTGCAATGTGAAGAAAGCTATGAAAAGGATGTGCTCTGTTTTCTCTAATTTTTATTTTATTTTATAGTAAATTGATATTAGACCCATAAAATTCATTTTAAATCACCTACAACCCTTTCCTTTAGTTTTCTATTTAAAATACCCAATTTTTTCAAATAATACCCGATAACTTAAATCCAACTAAGCGAGTTACCTAATATAGCTTAAAATCTGATTTATTGTACTTTTCGGATTCCAAAACTACACCTTTTTATGACTAAATGTGTTACAAGGGGTGTAACTAATAACACACGTTGAATTTGGAAAGATCTCCAAATGGTTGTAATGGATGTAGGAATTAATTTAGAAACTTATTTGAAATTAAATATTAAATTCAACATTAACGTATTAGTAATCTATTTTACCACTAGTAATCTATTTTTGAATTAATGTTGTTTTCCTTTTATGAATTACGACTAGTAATCTATTTAACGTATTAGTAATTTAAATTCAATATTAAATTTAGGAATTAATGTTGTTTTCCTTTTATGAATTATATGACTAGTAATCTATTTTATTATAGTTTTATGAATAATAGTGTACATTTTAATTATGTTGAAAAATAATTTGATAATCTATTTATTGTTTGTTTTTTGAAAAGAATTTTTTTTTATAAAAAGAACCTATTTTTTCTCTAAATAATGTACCTATTTTTTTTTTCTCTAAATAATGTACCTTTTTTTCTTTAAATAAAGCACCTATTACTTGTTTTATGAAAAATAATTTGATCATCTTTTTATTGTTTGTTTTATGAAAACAATTTTTTTTAAATGAACCTATTTTTTCTCCAAATAATGTATCTATTTTTTTTTCTACCTAGTAAAACAATTTACCTAGCTAGTATAATGAACCTTATTTTTCGCTAAATTTTGTATCTATTTTTTTTATCTAAATAATGTACCTATTTTTTTTCTCTAATAATGTATACCTAGTAAAACAATTTACCTAGTAAATAATGTACCTATTTTTTCTTCTAAATAATGTACTTATTTTTAATTTATAAAAAATGTGCATAAATTTCAATTATACAACGTACCTATTTTCTATAAATTATTGTGTACCTATTTTTAATTTATGAAAAATGTATGTAAATTTCAATATTACAAAGTAACTGACCCTTTTTTTTAATAATATTTTTTGTTAAATAATATACCCATATTTTTATACGTGTATATTTATATTTATATTTTTCATATGTACATTATTGGATATGTAATTTACATTTTTTTTTTTTTGGTTTGCAATTTTAGGGGGCGATATGTTAGAGGGAATGACAACCAAAAGAAATGGGGTGATTGATATGCTATTAATAGGGAGTTTTAATTACAGTTTATGGCAGTTAATGAAATGCTTGGAATAAATTATAAATAAAATATGAAGTCTAATGGCAAGGATGTAAAAACATAGGAATACTATGACCTCTTATATCCTACTGGTCATTTAAGTTTGAAATTGGGTTTTACACATAGATTTATAGAATGATGGGTATATGTCCAGGAAATAGAAATTGTAGGGACCTATATTGAACAATTTTTTTGGGGTATTCTTCTGGAGGTCAAAGAACACAAGCACAAACAACATAGCAACTAACCTGGCCCAACCAAGAATAGGGAAGGGGGAGCATCAAAGCAGTACTTCCAAAGTAAAAGCAAGCCCAAATTTGGCAAGAGCATGTGGCAATTATGTACTCTAGTTGTTGTTTGATGAGTGTCTAGTTTTTTTAGTATGCTGTGTGTGTTATTTTTGCCAAATTTAGGAAGGGAAGGGGTTTTTTTTCACACACATTGTCAAGGTGTTATGGGGATTCGAACTTGAGACTACAAGTTTGCAAGTCAAGTTTCTTTTCCACTGGGCTAGACCCTGTTGGCGTTTATTGTATATATTTCATTAATATAATTATTTTATAATTCTATAGTTTTTAACATACATTTAGTTGCAATCTGGCGCAAATATTGTGTTCAAACTTTACTTATTAGAATTAGCCTCACCATTTAATCCATACTTTGTTGCAGGTCCACTATCCTTTGACTACTTAAATTCCATTGGCAACAAGCCAAAATTAAAGTTGAATCCATACTCATGGACAAAGGTGGGAGACTTCAGTTGCCTTCTAGGTGTTTGTGTTTATGTCTTTGTATGTGATCAACAGAAACCTTTAAGGTTTTAAGGTTTTGTTAACATTGAGAAGAACAATCTACAACTTTCAGGTTGCCAACATAATATTTGTCGATGAACCTGTGGGCACTGGATTCTCATATGCAAAATCTTGGGAAGGATATAGCAATATCAGTGACACAGTATCAGCTGTACAAACATATGAATTTCTTAGAAAGGTGAGGATACAATTACCTACAAGGATTCTTCTAGCTAAGGTTTAGTTCATGCTCAACATTAATTCTAGTGATTAAGAATGGCTTCGGAAATCGACATGATTGGCTGTTCGAATTTAAAACAATCTTCTTGCATCTAGCTTAGCTACATTATTGTTTACACTGTTGTGGTGCAGTGGCTTATGGATCATCCCAAGTTCTACAATAATCCACTTTATATTGCTGGAGATTCTTATTCAGGCATAATTCTTCCTATTGTCGTTCAGGAAATATCTGATGGTAAGTTGGTAACCCTCTTAAATTTGACCTTTTGTCAGCTTCAGCTACTAAGAATTGAGAGAAGGGTCAATCATGCAACCTTTAGTTCAGTCTCAAATGCAAATATATAGCAGATGTGCACACAAGGCAAAGTTAGTTTCTTAGTTGTGGATCATGAGGTATTGATTTGGGTTCATTTTACATATTTTTATGTAGGTAATCGAGATGAACATTTGCCACCAATGAATCTCAAAGTACATTTTCTGCCATTAGAATTTGATTAATTTATATCCTGTTGTAGTTAATAATTTCCTGATCATAAATATATTGGCTGCAGGGATATGTGATTGGCAATCCAGTGACAGATACTCAAATAGATAGGAATTACAGAGTGCTATTTGCTTATCTAAAAGCACTTATACCAGAGGAACTGTACCAGGTGAAATACTAGTACTGATTTTGTTGCTTCATGTCGGTTTCATTAAAGTAGAGATTGGACTCTGGTTCTTCAAATCATTCTGAACTATTCTGGCATATCATCAAAATCTGCTGGAAAAATCTGAACCTTGAGTTATATATGTAGTGATTTTTGAATGTGGATGTGATTTTTATATTTTGCAAGTCAATGAAAGGAAACTGCAAGGGAGAATATGTGAATGTAGATCTAAACAACACGTTATGTATGGATGATCTTGAAGTTTACAACGAGGTGAGTGGGAAGAAAATAAATTCTTTGGTTTCTGCAAGTAGTTTTAAGTAATGTGGGATCAAAATACTGACTTTACATTTCAATCGGCAGTGTATTGAAGACATACACCTTGATCAGATATTGGAACCTGTCTGTTCTGTTTCATCGCCAAAATCAGCAGGGTCAAACTGGTTTGCAGAAGATCTTGTTAACAAGGATTCCGTAAATCTCCTCCTTTCTATTCCTCAACTTCGTAGGCCATGGTGTCGGGTTAGTCTCTCTGCATGCGCCCGCACACACACACAATGCATAGTAATAACTTATCTGTAGGTTGTGCCTTACTTAGTGTATGTTGTACTAAATGTAAACTTTGAGTCAACATATCTCCCTTGTTTTAATGTAGAGTTACAATTATCTCTTCTCTTATATTTGGGCAAATGACAGAACTGCTAAAGATGCTCTTCATATTCAGGAGGTAATCAATAGTTCATTTTTTAAATATATTCTTCAGATTTTTATGACAGACATATCACAGTACTTTAATTTTGCTTATCTTAAATGACAATCAGGGAAGCATTAAGGAATGGGAGAGATGCAATAAGACCTTACAAGACTTATATATATCTGATGTTTCCTCTAGTCTTGTCTATCATGAGAACCTCATAAAACAAGGCTATAGAGTTCTGATTTACAGGTACTATATGCTTATAATTCTGTCCAGTGTTTTTGGTTTTAGTCAAGCATAAACACCCAAGCAGAAAGCCTTATTTGTCACCAAATGGAGGGAAAATTCAATTACAGGAACTCAAAAAATCTATTCATTCTCACAATATCATTTCTGAACACAAAGCTTGTCTATTAACAGTGGTGACCATGACATGAATATTCCATATGTGTCTACTATGGGTTGGATTGAATCTCTGAACTTGACTGTCGACAGTCGTTGGAAGCCATGGTTCCTCCATGGACAGGTTGCAGGGTTGGTATCTTCTATCTCATCTTCTTTTCTTACTTTGTATTGAGTTTAGTCAGAAAATCAGATTACAACCATCTCATAGTTGTGCCTTTTTTGTTCGCTTTAGATACAGAGTGCTGTACTCAGATAAAAAGTACCAGTTGACATATACAACTATAAAGGCAAGAAGCCAAGAACCATCATGGACTTAAATATTTTTCATACTACAATTTGCTTGAGCAAAAGCTGAGACTAAATTTTCTGATTTTTCAGGGAGCCGGTCACACAGCTCCAGAGTACAAGCCTGAAGAATGTCTTGCTATGATAAGTAGGTGGTTGGCATACTACCCTCTCTAGTGATCTTTCACCTATTAACTAGCTTAGCTATTGAGGTCTGCAATATTTGTGTGCCCCAGCTTCCCTGATGTTGCAGCTGATAGTGCTTTGATAAATAAATTTGTAAGAATATTGTCACTTAAATGTCAATGTTATTTCAATGTTATATATCATCCTATTATCTAGCATATGCATCTAGAATTCACACATTTCTCTGCATTTCGCTTCATATGGACCCTTACAATAATCTAACAACTTAAATATAACATATCAAAATTAAAATAAATTTTAGTTTTAATTTTTTCCGAAACTAACGTTAGCCCTGTTATCTGTCAATGTCTCTCTCTCGTCGGCTCTACCAATTCCCACTTCCCAGGAATTTCTACTACTCTCCCAATTAGCCCTGTTACCCCTGTTAGCCCTGTTAACAAATCATTTCTACTGCTTGGTTTGTGTCTATGGTCTGTTTCCTCATCTGGGAAATCTGGAAATCGCACTGCAAGTTTATCTTTGAAGGTAGGAATCTAAATCCCATTAGGGTCCTATATGTGGCAACTGAGGCAGCTCTAGAATTCCGAGCCATCTCTCTTGTTCCTGCGGCCCGCGAAACCAAGACCTCCACAGGGAAAATGTTGGCTGGACACCTCCCATCTCTGGGTTTATTAAGATTAATTTCAATGGGGCATGGCAGGCTTCAAACTGCATGGCTGGGTTAGGTGTTATAAGAAGAGATGATATGAGAAACTTGTGTGGTGGTGGGCTAGCCGAAAAGAAAATCTGCCCTTGAGCTTTATGTGCTGAAGCTGAAGCTGCCCTTAAAAGGAGTGAAAATAGCTGAGGCATTTGGCGACCGTAAAGTAATCTTCGAATCCGATTCTCGCATTTTGGTAAATAACATCAAGGGGAACTCAAACTGCAGGGCTGAAGCTGCTAAATTCAAGGATGCTTTTTATTTTTCACTTGGAATTTGATTGAACCATTTCATAATTGAATATACTAATGAAAATAAGAACCCAGTGAGTGAGCCAAGAACTTGGAGAAATGCCAAGGCGAGCGAGCCGGACTCCCAAGTTAGGTCACGTTTACAAGAAATAAGAAATTTTCCTTATTGAGGGCGTCTTTTTATGATGTATCATGAAGTTTCACTGTTTTACCTTATTGAGAGATCGACACTTATTGAGGGTGTCTCTTTCTGATATTTATCACGATTTTTTTTTTGGTTACATATTTATCACGAAATTTCACTGTTTCACGTAATTGATTAATGTTAGTTTCATTGTTTCACCTAATGGCTCGGTGGGAATGCAATTTCAAATTCCTTTCCTCACAAAAATAAAAAGGATTAATTTTAATTTTGTATGCTGAACTCTTACCTTTAAGACATGTTTGCACCTACACTCTCAATTTTAATAATTACATACCCTAAGCTTTTCAATTTTGTGTAATATGGTTCCGGCGTTAACTTCATCGTCAAAATTTACGTTAATTGCTTGCGTGACAAACTTGGGTCCCACCTATTCACTTTTTTCAATGTCATTTGAAGGGTATTTTGTTAAAAAATGGGTTGGTATTAATGCATGGGCGAGAAGACACCAATTACCTGAAAATACTCTTCAACTGACATCGAAATAAGCGAATAGGTGAGACTCATGCCTGCCATGCAAGAAATTAATGGAAATTTTGATGTCAAAGTTAACGCTAGAACCATATTGCAAAAAAATGAAAAGCTTAAGGCATGTAATCGTTAAATTGAGAGTAGAGGGGCAAACATGCCTTAATGGTAAGAGTTCAAGGTACTAAATCAAAACTAACCCAAAAAAAAAACTTATTTCCAAACTCCTAAACCTTGAACTAAACGAGCCCTAAGTGATTAACGTTACCGACACTTATTGAGAGCGTCTTTTTATGATATTTGTGGCGAAGTTTCACTGTTAGAGCACTTCTACCCATTTGCCATGGCAAAAAGTAAGGGAAGACAAGGGCTGTTACTGTTCACATGAATAGTATCTACACTAGCAATTTTTTTGATGCATTCCCACCTATTGCCATGGCTACCACTATTCACATGAGATATGTGCATAGTATGAAATATCGATTGTTTCGAATCACGGATATTTCGGAACATATCCATGTACATATCGTATAAATATTGACAATATCGACGATAATATCGGAAAATATTGATGTCAATAATTTCGCTCACACTTCAGCAATATTTTGTCAAAATATCGGTGTAATATCGCTAAAATATCGATGTAAAGGGAAAAAAAAAGAAATAAGAAGAAATAAAAGGGAGAAAAAGGGAGAAAAAAAACACAAAGGGGATTTGAACCCCTCCCATTTTACTCCTCCAACACCTTAACCACCATACCACTTATGTTTTTGTGACAATATGCTAAAATATTTATATTTATATGGGTAGCCTGTTAACAAGCCTGATATTTCCATCGAAATTGCCGTGTTTTTGGACTATCGATATTTCCGATATCATCGATATTTTAGACCTTGGATATGAGGAGAGGAATTTGTATAGAGTTTTGGTGCGGGAAGTAAATAATATGGCTAGGTATTTATAGAAGAATAAAAAAAAAAGTTTTTGGTATTTTTTCCTCTCCTTTTTCAATTCTTTTAGTATTTATATTGCCCGCCGACGTCACACTAACGTTAGCTTCCCTTTGGCAAATTTTTAAATGTTCCAGGTACACCACGTGTCTGGTGTACCATCCAATAAACATAGAAGATGTGGAATTATTATCCAACTTACTGCATTTCTTCTTATGACATGTGGCGAACTGCATTGGAAATATTCCATATGTCTTCCGTTTATTGGATGGTACACCAACCACGTGGTGTACCGGGAACACTCAAAAATTACTCCTCGCCCTGACTCTGTGGAGCCCACCTCTTGCCAAGACAGGATTTCATTGATGGAATGGTTGTTGGGAGCTAGGGTACCTTTGGACTAAGCTTGCCGCTGGAAGTGCTTTTACATCTAATTTATTAATGTTATAGTTTGACCTAATTGATTAATGTTACCGACACTTTTTTTTAGTAAGGAAATAAAAGAGTTACAACAACAAAAAACCTCTTGGACAAGAGATCCCAAGAAAGTCAAAATAAAAAGCAGTTACAACAAATAAAGGGAAGAGCATGCTCTCAAAGATGAGAAGGGGAAAGGTTGTGGCCAAACCTGGCTAAAAAGTTTTGGACACGTATTTAGGGCGTCTTTTTCTAACATTTGTCATGAAGTTTGGAATGAGCGCCAAAATTATAATCTTTTAATGTGGATGACCACAATCTCTTGGACACCTGTGGTCCAAGAGATCGGAATATCAAAATTGATTGGAATCCGAATTCCTTATCCAACTTGCACTCAAACAACCAATTGTTTCAATTGATTTTGGATGATTTAAAAGAATTACATTGCACTTGAAGAAAATGCAACCTTGAAGAATACATCCAAATAGCTAAATAAAGTATTTCTTAATTATGTGCTTTGTGAGAAATTCGAAACCTTGAAAGAATGCAACAATTTTATTTTTATTTTTAAAAGCCATTAAAATCAGCAAAAAAAAAAAAAAAAAACAAAGAAACCAACATGGCAATGGCTAATTCAGTTAAGGGAGAAATATCAGCAAAAGAAATCAATTTTCATACCTAACAAAAAAAGGAGAAAGCACTGTGTTTTTGGTTAGAAGAGAAGACGTTGGAATGGGTGGTAAGGAATTGCGGAGATTTTCTGCCAACTAAAAATATTCTTAGAATATTAGATGTAAAGTTTCATTTAAAAAAAGAATTAAATATGAAGTTAAAGTTGTTAGCATCTTCCATAATCTCATTGGGTTGGGACACTGACGTGGACGGCTGACAGTAACATCCCCATGCCAAGGAAGTGTTTCTTCTTTTTGTGATATTTGGGACCAAGTTTCACTATTTCATCTAAATAATTAAAGTTAAGAGATATTTAATCATATACCCATTATTAGTACAAAAAATATAAATAAATCATACCTCATTTAATTTATATAATTGGTTAATTGAATTGAGATCAGCGCTGTTTCACCTAATTGGAATAAAAAGCAGTTACAACAGATAAAGGAAGGGAAAGGGCAAGGTTGTGGCCAAGCATGGCCAAAGCCTATGCTAAAAAGTTACCGACACTTAGAGGGCATCTTTTTCAAGAAGTTGTACTGTTTCACCTAATTGAATTTTAGAATAAGCGTCATACCAAGAAAAAAAAGGTTAGAATAAGCGTTAGACACCAAAATAAAAAATTTGCTTACCACTTTAACACATAGTGTATCTCACCACCCTTCTTAATACTCGACACGTGTCTATAAGCATAATCATGATTAACTTTTTATTTTGTATTTATAGAACCATGGTTATGCATATGGACATGCATCCAGTATTAAGAAGTATGATGATTTATTAATAATTTAAGGACATCTCCAATAGCCTCTTCAATCACTTTGGGATGCTCAAATAGGTGAGCTACATTATAAAACATCTCTCCAACATCCTTGTCAAACTCAGTCATCAAAGTTGCAACCTCTTTCTATCTCTTCAAGACTGGTAAGTTGACTTTAGCTCTTCAAAACATTTAAGGAAAATCAAAACGTACCTTAAAAATATTAAAAACATGCATTTTTTCTTCTCAGATAATAAATACAGACATTTTTCACATGTTTTCATATTTTTTCCATGATATTGCAATAATTGAATTGAAGAGTCTATTAGAGCAAAAATTATTCAAGTAGCAAATAAACATTTTCAAATTGCCACATATGTCAACATACTTTAATTTGAAAAGTTTAATTTGCTACTATTATTGGTTTCTCCTAAGAGTGGGATGATTTATAAACTTTTCAACACTTGACACGTGTCCATATAATCAAAGTAGGATAATTTATTAATAATTTAAGAGTAATGGTAAGCATACATCTATTATTAATGTGGTGAGAAAAATAATTTATTAATGATTTGATTTTGCCTGCATGTTTCGCTTCATAACGCTTAGACATCGAAGTTTGTATATTTTGCATGGAAAGTTTGTTTGCCGACTGCCACGCATTGAAACACAGCAAAATATATATAACATCCATGGGATGTGTCATGGCCTTTAAGAGTCTCTGGGTCTAATGCGATCATGTTGCAGTAGTCAAACCTGACCATGATGCGGACGAAATACAACCAATCAAAATATATACTTAATGACAAGAATGCTAAGGTTTGCTATATAAACCCCCTTAACTTAAGCATGACATTGCCTGCAAACACAACCAAAACAACAACATCAAGTCGGAAATATTGCACCCAAAAAAACTATGGGATCTGAAACTCCTTCCACGCATATATTTCTGGTGTGTTTTCCAGCACAAGGACACATAAACCCCATGCTCAGGCTAGGCAAACGCTTGGCTGCCAAGGGCATGTTGGTAACTTTCTCCACGACTGAAAACTATGGCAAACAGATGAGAAAAGCCAACAATGGCATCAGTGAGGAAGCCACACCAGTTGGCGCTGGTTTTATCAGGTTTGAGTTTTTCCCAGATGGGCTTCCAGAAGACGACCCAAAACAAACCGACTTGGAGTACTATATGCCCAAGCTTGAGCTGGTGGGGAAGGAGCTGGTCACTCAGATGATCAAACGACATGCCACTGAAGGTCGTCCGGTTTCTTGCGTTGTCAACAACCCCTTCATTCCTTGGGTTTGTGATGTCGCCGTTGAGCTTGGGATCCCTCAGGCCACGCTCTGGATTCAGTCCTGTGCTGTGTTCTCGGCTTACTACCATTACAACAACAAGACGGTGCCGTTTCCTACGGAAGCCGAGCCAAATATAGATGTTCAGCTGCCTTGTATGCCTGTTTTGAAGCATGACGAGATTCCTAGCTTCTTGTACCCTTCTGATCCATTTGAGGTCAGTAGAACTATTTCTCTCCCAATGTGATAATTTTATATTTTGTATGAGTTTCTAACAAGTTTTATATTGATATGTGACTGACATATCAATTTGTCATTAAATTGGATGACTTTATAGTCAACTACTCATTAATGATTATTTGGCAACATCGACATTCAGTATGCTCTTCGTGGGGAGGACTGTGGAGTACGATTATTTGTCATTGACGACAAATAAAAATTATTTTAAGTTCATAAGAATTGGACTTATGCCAAAAAATTTATAAAAAAAACTAAAACTAAAACTTGTAGTATTTTATTTTCTACTTTATCGAAAGAGATAATAAAATAAAAATAATATTTTTTATTTCAGGTTTTGGGAAGGGCAATCTTAGGCCAATTCAAGAAGCTATCAAAATCATCTTATGTATTAATGGACACATTCCAAGAGCTGGAGCCCGAAATCATCGAGCACATGCACCAAGTCTGCATAGTGAAGCCTGTTGGTCCCTTGTTCAAGAACCCAAAAGCTCCCAAAACAAGCATCAGAGGAGACTTAATGAAAGCTGACGACTGCCTTGACTGGCTTGACTTAAAGCCCCCAGCATCCGTCGTGTACATTTCTTTTGGTAGCATTGTCCACTTAAAACAAGAGCAAATTGACGAGATTGCTCATGGACTTTTGAGCTCCGGGGTCTCATTTTTATGGGTCCTCAGGCCACCTGCCAAAGCATTTGGGTTAGAAAAACATGTTCTGCCACAAGGGTTTTTGGAAGAGGTTGGGGACAAGGGAAAATTGGTCCAATGGAGCCCACAAGAGCAAGTTCTAGGGCACACGTCGGTTGCATGTTTTATGACTCATTGTGGCTGGAACTCTTCGGTTGAAGCCCTCACTTCTGGTGTGCCAGTTGTGACTTTTCCTCAATGGGGCGACCAAGTCACCAATGCCAAGTTCTTGGTGGATGTGTTTGGTGTGGGGCTTAGACTCAGTCGGGGCATGGCTGAGAATAGGTTGGTCAAGAGGGCGGAGGTTGAGAAGTGCTTGTTGGAGGCAACCGTGGGAGATAAGGCGGTAGAATTGAGGTGTAACGTTTTGAAGTGGAAGAAGGCAGCGGAGGAGGCAGTGGCAGAGGGCGGCTCCTCCGACCGGAGTCTCGAAGATTTTCTGGACGAGATTAGCAAGATCACGTCTGTTGCTTAGAACAACTTTCAATTGACAACCACTTAATTTAAAATCCAAGCCTATAACTCAAATAAATTGTGTATTATGTATGCTACTATAGCTACTTATGTGTGTTATGTTTTGTATTAATGAGAATAATTATTATTTTGAGAACATTCAGGTTCAGCTCTCTCAACTCAATTAATCATTTACATTTTTTTTTAGACGTGGGTTAACTTGGCCAATTGGTCATAGTAGTGTATGATTAGCCCTGAATCTGGGCCCGAGATCAACATTCTACAGCTTCGCAAGAAGAGGGCTCCAAAAGTTTTATATCTATATAAAATACATATGGGTTAATTGTTCATGCCCATATTAAATAGATTTTTTAGAATTTAATAACACAATGACCCAAATAATAATCACTTTAAATATTTAACAATACAAGGACTCACATTTATAAATTGAACATTAATACAATATTATTTTTATGTTGGAACAACAAATACCCAATTAATCGAACACTTTCTTCAAGAAAATGTTTAGTACTTCTAGTTTGATGACTTTTTTGTTCTCAACAATTTCATGGTTTTATTTATTTATTTATGTTTTATGATTCATGTTCTTTTTTTTTTTCCATGTTCTTGTTTTATGTCATTGTGCGAGACGTGAACCGGTCACCGTTGCCTGGTGTTGTCTCACGTCCCATAAAATGGAATCCAACTCCTATGTGTTCAAGTGAATTTTGACTCTGTAATTAATTTAGTCTGGAAATATTTTGGTTGTTGCGAAATTAAATTCATTAATTTTGATGGGAGGATAGGAGTTTCGATTTTGAAATAAAAAAAGAAATTGGCTTTAATTATAAGACACCTTTGTGAGACCAGATCGAGGGCCATGCTCCTAGGTTATTCTTGTCTTCATTAAGGCAACTATGGACCAACTTCATTTTCTCGGATGTTCCGTTTCATTTTCCTCAACTTAGTTCAAGTGTCTCCATTCGCACGCGACAACAAATATCTATGGCTCACATAAAAAAATAACAAACAAACAAATATCTCACTAGACTTTTCAAATGACTCATATTCACGCTTACTGGATCCGTTTTGTCCTTTCAAGCACTTTAGTTCTTTAAAGGCAAGCATCTATTTGTCGTATACCTATCTCAGAAAGCATCGGCTAGGCCTTTTGGTGAGAGTCAAGCCTCTGTGGTACAAAAGACTAATTTATGCAGACAAGAATTTTATAGAGGATTGGTTGGTGGATATTCCTATTATGGTGTGGATGAACAAGAAGCAGCTGAGCAAGAGTTTGTTGAGGAAGAATTTGCTGATCAAGAGGAGGCTGAGAAAGGGGAAGCTGAGCAATGACAAAAATGTCCTCAAAATTCGAAGCACATGCCCCTCACATGTCCATTTAAACGGCAATGTGGATGAAATCCTCAAAAAACTAACGGCGGGTGCAACAACATTATGTTGGTGAGTCCTTACTTAGTTGAGATTTTGGTTCCTCACTTAGTTTGGTTTTTTGTTACTTACCAGTTTATTTAGTCCTACTGTAATTGAGATTTATTTCATATTGTAATTTAGATATATTTCCTATTTTATTTAGACTTCACACATAAATACCTTCAAATTGGCGAAGAATAAAAATATGAGCATAATTGAATATTTGCCATATTTTGTTTGACACATTGACTATTGTTAATGGGTTAAAGTGCTAAATCGATAGATGAAATAATTCAAGGAGGTAAGTTTGAAATGTGTCATAGTTCAAGGGGAAAAACGACGCTTTTTCTTGTAATCTTTTATCGTTTCTTTACACTGTGTCACTCATTTGGATTTCAAGTAAGTGTAAAATGTGAAACTCACACCGTTGATTTCTACTAGTTGACGTTTACAACTATAAAGACAAGAAGCACAACTTTTCCACACTAAAATTTGCTGGATTTGCAACTAGTTGTCATTGTCACTAGATCACCAAATGACACACCTCATGACAAATAATACGAGTGTTCTTTCCACCTTTTCTGGGAGTGAGGAAGACTTGGGTGGAGTACGGGTGGGGCCTAGTGCTCTAAAGTCCACATACTAGCTATGTACTAGTTGAAAGATTCGTTCTCTTTAAAAAAAGGGGCCAAGAAAACATGGTTCCATCTCTTCTAGGGGTTCACTCAAATGACCAAGAGCAATGACGTTATGGACATTTTCCATGCTGACAAAACAGATATTTATCGTTGCCCTATATTAATGACTGGATCATCCATGCTAGTTCTTTAGGTAAAATTATTACCTTTTCCAACTGCGCGACAAACTTTTCGGTGTCGAATATTACTACTGAGTACTGACATCTTTAGGTACAATTTGAGTTGTCTTTTATGAAAAGTTTCAACGGTTCCATCTCTTCAACTTTAAGGAGCCGTTTGGTTAATGGGAAAGGAGGCTTGGGAATGGGAATTCAATTGCTTTCCCATATTTGGGAAGTCCAGGCATGGGAAACGGATTCCTGGCACATGGGAAAGTAGGGGGGAAAGTAAAGCCCCCCTCTTAACTTGGGTTTTGTTTTCCCTCTTCATGGGAAAGTTTGGGAAAATGAGCCAACATTCAATGCACAATTTTCATGACTATTTTGTCCCTATGAACAATTTATAATTACAACGTATCATTAAATACAGTCTTTTTTTATTTGATTTAATATGGGTATAATTGGAAAATTATACAAATTTAGTTTTCCATTCCTACTCAAAACAAACATGGGAAAGGAAACAAAGTGAAATCTCCCGGTTACTTTCCAAACATTACCAAACGCGGGAAATGAATCTTTCATTCCCATTCCTTGGGAAATGACATAGGAATTGATTTCCCCTCAAATCCATTCCGTGAACCAAACGGGGCCTAAGGGATCGGACGGAAATGATCCATTGGTTCCATCTCTTTATTTATAATTTAAAAACATCCCTTGTTTGATTTTGAACGCTTCGAAAAAAGGCTGAAACCAAACTTTAAAGTACATAAATATATCTTACCTAACGGTCCATATTGAAAGCAAACACAACTCAACAGTAAAATCATGTCTAAATATGCTATTACCCACGCCCCAAACTTTTCATTTTATTAGGAATACTTCTAACAAATGAATTAAATAAATTTATAAGCGAAAGCCTATGGGGTCACTTTTGTAACTAGATAACCATCATTGAAAACCGTCTTTACATTGGATGGTTTGGAGTTTTGATGATCCCTACTTTATTGACCGCAACTTTTGTATTTATTATTGCTTTAAGGGGAATCCTTAGACTTACCAATGCTTAGCTTTCTTTTTTTTTGTTGAAAAAAATGGTGGCAAGTGTGCAACCACTCCGAGCCGGGGAGGGGTTAAGGTTAAAGCTCTTCCCCTGGGGTTCTTTTACACATGCGGAGCATCGAACGCAGGACCTCACTGAGGAGCCTGCTCACATTCGGCCAAACATGGTGGACCCAGCCCCAACCACTGGACCAAACCCCATGGGTACCAATGCTTAGCTTTCAATTCCCCTATAACCATCAAATGAAATGTGAATAACTCGTCCTCTCAGAATATTTTGGCTTCTCAACTGCTCCGGCCGATTAGGATCAGATTGGATTGGGCTTCATATTATAGACTTGACTTGTTGAGATTGACTTTTATCCTAGCCATTGTTTGATGCCATCCTTTTTGGGACTGGACTCAAAAATCTTATATTTTAAAAAATTCTCTTTTTCAATGTCTTTTTTTTTTTTTTTTTTTCATTTTCTTTCTTTATCAGATAAAATTCATTGTTTTCATGTCAAAAGAAAATCTATCTTTTTTTATTATACAATATATATATATATATATATATATATATATATATATATAAAGATTATTACAAGAGAAAAAAGATTGTAGTTATCCAAAGAAAATGCTAATTTGAAATAAAAGAAAAAAAATCGATAATATAACTTCTAGATCCAAGAAAATACAAACTTAAAACAACAATAAATAAAAAATAAATAAAAAGGGATGATGCAAATTCTGGAACGAAAACTAGATATGAAAGATCTTCAATGAAAAGTGCTTCAATTCTGGAAGGGAAACAGAAAGAAGAATGATTTTTTTTACAAAGATATCAAAAGAATTCAAACCCAGAAAAACCGACTCTGTGTTAGTATTCTAAATCAATGTCTCAACGTGTGTTTTGAAAGCTAGCGTATGCTAGACTATTATCCGGAAAAAAATTTGAATCCTAACCAGTCCATGATCCACTTAAGCCCACCAAACAACGAACTAAACCCTTATCCATTTTAATTGGATACATCGAATCCAGTCAAGCTCATCAAACATGGCATAATGGGATTACAGATTTGGTCAGCAAGTCAACCTCTCGTGGGGTTACTTAGAAAGAAAGGCATTTCATCTTTATTGAAGACGTGGTTTATAATGTCGTGTCGTCCATAACATGTGATCAAACCTAGACAATTGATCCATATGCTCACACTGTTCCACACTTGTTAAGTGCAAAAAAAAAAAACAAAAATAAGCATGCTTAAACAAGAAACATAAAATCATTTTGGGATTAGGCAATGTAACTTGGAGCATGCTCATCTTTTAGCTTGCAAAATATATTTTACTTTTTTTGGAGGACGTCTAATGATCTAATCATTGTTTGTTAGGAAGGCAATGAAAAAGACCAAGTATATATAATCCCCATTCTACCTAAAGAAGAAAGCCAACATCGCAACTTGGAAGTCATTAATTGAGTGTTGTCATTGTTAATGACAAATACATTTGTAAACTTTGGATTGCCAAATAAAAAAAGTAAAATAAGGTTGCGCACCTAATTAATGTGCAAAACCTTATAATAAAAAAGGCTTAACTGCTACAGTGCCCCTGGAACATTGGTCAATTTTCACATTACCCCCTCAAAGTTAAAGTGACCCACTTTGCCCCCTTGACCAAGGTTTCGTGTGTCACTTTACCACTTTCCGTCTACGCCATCCCAAATTCCGTTAAAATGCTGACGTGGCAAGGGTATATTGGTCAATTCAACTAAGCTGGGCTTTTTCCCACCAATCTGAGGTTGTGACGTGGACTTGTGGATCCCACCTCTAACTAAAACGATAGTTGGGCCTGCTGATGTGGATTTGTGGACCCATGTCTAACTAAAAGCGACTATAATCTCAGAAAACTGAAAAATGAAAAGAGGAAATCAGCTTGGGAGGGAAAATTGAGATTTGGGGATTTTAGGACTAGGGTTTGAGCACTAGTGAGAGAGAGAGAGAGAGAGAGAGAGAGAGAGAGAGCTGTGAGTTGGTTTCGAAGAGTTGAAGGAAAGAAGAAGTGACGCGACTGGACGACGATGCCCGTGTGGCAAGAAGCAGGAGAAGCACAACCTTTGTACGGTAGTGATTCTTTTGAAAAGTGACCTGTTTTCTGAACAGGAATCTTGTCCTGTTATGTGGAAAAGAACCTTGAGCTGATAGTGATGCGCGTTGTGTACAAATGGATAGTCTTTAGGTCTTTTTGTGTTATTTGCTGTTGGGAGAGTAGGTTGTAATGCAGTATACCTTTCCTAATGTGGTCCCGGTTTTGTTTTCTTGTGGTTGGCTTTGAATATGTTAATCTAGCAATGTTTGTTGTCTTGCTTTTAATAATTGGCTTATGTTGTGTAGATACAGCTGCACCAAAATGGGTTCAACTGCATCCTCAACTTGTGATACTCGCAAGTGCACGAGCCGTTCGGTAGTATAGCGTATGTAAGTGCGAGGTCGATCCCACGAGAATTGGTGATTGAATGATTCAATTCATTTTCCCTACACAAAACAGAAATGAAAACAAAGAACATAAAACAAGGAAGAAAGAAATAAATAACTCAAGCAAATAAGTTCCCAAGTTCAATTAGATTAACGGATTGATTCTAGCTAAAGTATGATTAAGCCATGGTGTTTGGTCATAACCTTGTGTTCCTAATTCCCTAATTTGATCATTTGTTGTCTAACCTAAAATTAAGCATTAGGAACCCATTAAGCATAGAAGAACAATTTAAACAACCAAGCATGTATCTAATCCCTGTTGTCGAATGTCCATACATACTCTTCCTATTCATAGTTCAATTCGAATTAAAGCATGGTGTCTACTCTTAATTCAAACCAAGATAGCTAACATGCAAGCCTAAATGGTGATCAATCATTCAAACTAGCATATTAACTTATAAGCATAATGAATAAGAACAAAAACCATAATTGAAACTTGGAAACTAATTCAACTTGAAAACTTAAGAAAAGAATTTACATTACAAAGAAAAATAAACTACAACTAAGAAGCAAAAGGAAAGCTAGAATTGAGAACTAGAAAGCAAAATTAAGAGAATTTGAGGGAGAGAAGGGAAGGGAGCTCTAGAGAAGTGTTTGAGAGCTCCCCCCCTTGGGGTGTGTTTACAAGCTTGGGAAACCTCACTATATATAGGCCTAAGGAAGCTGAAAATCTGAATTAAGTATGGCTAATGCATACAACACTTGTTTTATAAAATCTGAAATGGTTGATGCACTTCACTAATGCATACAACACTTCCATTATAAAATCTGAAATGGTTGATGCACTTCACTAATAAATCCCACCAGCAGCCCTAGCTCATCTTCATGTCACCATGACCAAGCTTCCAACCAGAAATAATAGCTCATCCTGAGGTCAGCATGACCAGCAACTTCAAGGGCTTACGAATTGGGCTTCCCTTAAGCAAATTAAGACTTTAAGCACTCAAACTTGAAGTTCAGAATGTCTTCTTTCCAGCCATATATCATTTGGGCCAATCCAAGGTCGGAGGAGGAAGTTAAGGCCAAAACAAATTGCTAACTTCATTTTCCGCGCTGAAAAAATCCATCCTGAGCATGGCTCTGTGTTTGCTAGGTAACGGACTCCATATTTATCCAATGGGGCTGAAATTTGGATATGTTATAGTACACACCCATTGGAACAACTTTCATGAAGAATGCGGCCTCATCCGAGCTATGTAGGTTGCTGAAACAAAGCTTGCAATATGACCTACGGAACTGGACTGGCAGGGGGCTGTAGCCATAATGAATTTGTCTTTAAGCTCTTCATCAATTCATCCAAATTAGGCCCTAACATGCATGGATTGCATCATTTACTATCCAAAGCCCTCATTATTACCTAAAGCTCAATGAACTGAAAGATAAACACAAAAAGGATTAAAAGCACAAGTTTAACTCAAAAACATAACCAAATCATAAGCTAGAAGGGTACAAAATGATATACAATTATGAACCGATCAGCTTAGAAGACTATTTTGCTGGTCTTAAAGACAAACTCCTTTTTGTTTGTGTGTAGAGGACAAGGAGTTAGTCACTTTTGAAGTGCATCATGGTGGTAGAATTGTGAAAAACAAACAGAATAAGTGGTGTTATAATGGAGGGTCTGTAGGATATTTGGATTGGTGTCCTGTAGAGTATATAAATATGTTAGAGATGTGGGAGCAAGTGAAAGTGCTTGGGCACATGGGGAAAGTATCACTTAAAGGAGTAGTAAATGATGAGTTACTGAATCTAGACACAGATGGTGAGCTGTTAAGTTTGTGTGATAAGGTACCACTTTCTTATGAGAGAGTGGTGCTAATTTATGTACGACACATTGAAGAGGTAGGTGTGGCTTTGAATGAGGACAGTGAAGAGGAAGGTCTGGCATTGAATGAGAATAGGGAAGAGGAAGGTGCGGGTTTGAATGAGGAAATTGGGCCAGTAAACATAGATGAATGCAGTGGGCCACTTAACAATGATAAAGATGGGCGGCCTTTTATTGAGGATCATGGGCTTGCTTGCATAGTTGAAGATTGGGATTCAAGTGATGATGATGGGCCCCTGAACAATGAGGGTAATATGGCTGATATAGGTGAGACTGATGTGGAGAACAGGAATGAAGACAGTGAAGATGAAGAAGAGGAAGATGACCCTGATTTTGTTGACAGTGCATATGAGCAGAGTGAAAATGAATGTGAGTTGTTGACAAAGAATGATAAAGCATTTGAAAATTATGTAGACCACCCTGAAGTAGTTGAAGACCCAAATGCCCTTGTAGAATAAGATGGGGAGTCAATTGATGTAGCTAAAAGTGATGTTGAGAGCTTGGATAGTAGCTCAAATGATGAGGATAATGGGAACCAGAAGAAAAGGAAGAGGAAATTACCTAAATTTCAAGAATTTAGGCCAGAAACAGATATGCGCAACCCTGTGTTTAAGCTGGGTTTAAGATTTGCAACCACTAACTTATTTAGGAAAGCAATTAGGAACTATTCCATTATAAACAGGAGGATGATTAAATTCAAATGCAATGATCGTGATAGGGTGAGGGCAGTGTGTGCAGGGAATTGCAACTGGGTTTGTTTTGCTTCAGCAGTGAATGGTAGTGAATGGGTTCAAGTGAAGAAGTTGGTTGACGTGCATGATTGTGGGACAGTTGACCACAACTTTCATGCTAACTCAACATGGTTAGCTACTCAACTGTCTAGACTGCATAATTGGGATATGGGAACTTTTAAGCAGCAGGTACAAGAAGATTTGTCTGTGATAGCTTCTAAATCCCAAATATATAGGGCAAGGCAGAAGGCAACATCCACAATTGAGGGGACTTATGGAAAACAGTATGAGTTATTATGGGATTATGCTGCTGAACTAAGAAGGACAAATGTGGGTAGCACAGTCATTATCAAATGTGAGTTGGAGGGTGAAAGGCCAAGGTTTGAGAGGATTTACATTTGCTTGGCTGCAGTTAAGCAAGGGTTTTTGCAGGGATGTAGGCCAGTGATAGGATTTGATGCTTGTCATATCAAAGGTCATCATCCTGGACAATTGTTATACGTTGTTGGTGTGGATCCTAACAATGGCATGTATCCTATTGCATATGCAGTGGCTGAGGTGGAGAATTATGAAACATGGTCATGGTTTTGTCAACTGTTGGCAGAGGACCTTGAAATCGAAAACAACTTAGGATATGTGTTCATCACAGACAAGCAAAAAGGCTTGATTGATGCAGTACATGATCATTTTCCAAACGCTAAGCACAGACACTGCCTCAAACACTTAGAAGCAAATTTTTTGCTTGCTGGTCACAGAGGATTGGTGTTGAAATTACAAATGGAGAAAAACGCAAGAAGCACAACCATCCCATAGTGGGATGCTGAGATGAAAAATATGAGACAATTGAGCCAAGCTGCATTTGATTGGGTGGCGGCCTTAGATCCATCACAATGGTGTAGAGCTCACTTTAAAACTCATTCCAAGTGTGACATCTTTTTGAATAATATGTGTGAGGCTTTTAATGGTGCCCTTGTAAAAGTTAGAGACAAACCCATTTTAACCATGCTAGAGAGGATTAGATACTACATTATGTTGTTGATGACAACTAGAAGAGCATCTTGTGAAAGATGGAAACATGACATTGGTCCAAGGATTTTTGGCATTTTGGAGAAAACTAAGAAAGAATCAGCTTGGTGCATTCCAAAGCTTGCTAAGGAGAGTTTATATGAGGTCAAAAACCATGATAGAAGTCAGGTTGTGGTTGATTTGGCAAGGCATAGTTATTCATGTAGGAGATGGGATATCACTGGGATCCCATGCAAGCATGCTTATTGTTGCTTCGATTCAGCTGCACCAAAATGGTTTCAACTGCATCCTCAACTTGTGATACTCGCAAGTGCACGAGCCGTTTGGTAGTATAGCATATGTAAGTGCGAGGTCGATCCCACGAGGATTGGTGATTGAATGATCCAATTTGTTTCCCCTACACAAAATAGAAATGAAAAAGAAAATAAATAAATAAATAAAAAGGAAATAACTCAAGCAAATAAGTTCCCAAGTTCAATTAGATTAACGGATTGATTCTAGCTAAAGTATGATTAAGCCATGGTGTTTGGTCATAACCTTGTGTTCCTAATTCCCTAATTTGATCATTTGTTGTCTAACCTAAAACTAAGCATTAGGAACCCATTAAGCATAGAAGAACAATTTAAACAACCAAGCATGTATCTAATCCCTGTTGTCGAATGTCCATACATACTCTTCTTATCCATAGTTCAATTCGAATTAAAGCATGGTGTCTACTCTTAATTCAAACCAAGATAGCTAACATGCAAGCCTAAATGGTGATCAATCATTCAAACTAGCATATTAACTTATAAGCATAATGAATAAGAACAAAAACCATAATTGAAACTTGGAAACTAATTAAACTTAAATACTTAAGAAAGAATGTACATTACAATAAAAGTAAAGTGGAACTAAGAAAACTTGAAAGAAAATTTAGTAAACTCATTTTGTTACAACAATTGACAACTTGAAAGGAAACTAAGAGAATTTGAGGGAGAGAAGGAAAGGGAGCTCTAGAGAAGTGTTTGAGAGCTCCCCCCCTTGGGGTGTGATTTATGAAGCTTGAAGGCTTCTCTATTTATAGGGCTAAGAGGGAGGAACAACATGATGAAATCCAACACCACAATTCCTCTTTTAATACAACCCATAACTCACACTTCATCTTGTCTATGTTAGTGTGGTTGGAATCAATCTCATCCCATACTTCTTTTGCTGCACCTCAAGCTTTCTTCACATGGGATCAAAGGTGATCAATTGTGGCTGCCTTTTGCTGCCAACCCATGTGGTCTTCTTTTGGTTGTTGAACAAAAACGAGTCTTCTGAACCAGACTTGGTGTAGGAAGGGCATAGGTTTCAAAACGTATCCAATGGTGCTCAAATTTGGATATGTTATACTAGACACCCATTGGAACAACTTCTATGAAGAAAGTATTCCCATCGGAGCAGTATAAGTGTGCGTTTTGGGCCTTGCAAGTTGGCAGCCGAACAGAGACTGGAATTGACTTCATTTCATTTATGCTTTACATGCATGCACATGCTTTCTCTTTAATAGCTCCATTATGTACCAACTTGCTCCTTTAGAATTTCATTGCTGGAATGCCTCCCCACTTCACTCATTATGTTGGATCCAAAGTCAGTTGCAGCATGGGTGAGGCACATGGCTTAAAGGAGGAGACAAGGCTCAAAGCTGGCAGCTGCAAATCCTCCTGAGCATGGTTCAGTGTTGGACGGGCTAAGGAATCCAGATATGTTCAATTGGGCTGAAATTTGGATATGTTGTAGTAGACACCCATTGAAACAAGTTTCATGAAGATCTTCACCTCATCCGAGCCCCAGAGAATGCTGATCCAAGGCCAAGAAGTTGACCTACGAAACTGGGCTGGAAATGGGCTGTAGCCAAAATTAGTTTGTCTTTAAGCTCATATTCCTCATATGCCAATCAGCCCATAACATGCATGGATTGCATCATTTCCTATCCAAAGTCATCATTGTTACCTAAATGTCAATTAACTGAAAGATAAACACAAAAAGGATTAAAAACACAAGTTTAACTCAAAAACATAACCAAATCATAAGCTAGAAGGGTACAAAATGATATACAATTATGAACCGATCACTTATGCTGCTATTAGGCAATTAAATGGGGATCATATTGCTTATGTTGATTCTTGTTACAAGAAGGAAGCCTTTTTGAGAGCTTACAGTCCAATGGTTCACCCAATGACAAGTGAAGACTTGTGGCCTAAGTCTGATAGGCCTCCTTTGATGCCACCACTTTATCACAAACAACCTGGGAGGCCAAGGAAGAAGAGGATGAGGTTAGCAGGTGAACAACCACGCAAATCTAATCCTACAGCCACCAAGTTGCAGAGGTATAACTTGGAAACCAAGTGTTCACTTTGTAGATAAGGAGGCCATAATAGGAGGAGCTACCCTAAGGCAATAGAAGGCACTAGCTGTCAGGTTTGTCTCTTCCCAAAAAACATTGGCAATGCATATTTGTTTTAGATCTTTATTATTTATTTTCAGGTGATTCTCTTCTTATGTTAGGTCTCATCTAAACCAAAGGTGAGGAAACCAATTGACACGACATCAACCAAAAGGGTTACAAGACAATCAACATCCAAGCAACCTGTAAGTGACTTTCCTTTTATACGCTTTTAGAGGAAGAGTTATGGGATGTAGTTGATGTATATTGCCTTGTGCTTCAATTTTTAGGTCAGAAGAAGGTTGGAAACTGGCCAGTGTTCTCAAACTGCCCAATCTTCTCAAACTCCAAAAGCTTCTGAAACTGCCCAACCTTATGAAGCTGCCCAAGCTTCTGAAACTGCCCAAGCTGCTGAAACTACCCAAGCTTCTGAAACTACCCCATCTTCTGAAACTGCCAAAAAAAAAGAAGTTCAAGTCTCCAGCAAAGAGGATTAAATTTACCAATAAGAAGTTCAAATCTCCTGCCAAGAGGAAGAAATTTACCAATCGGAAGGATTTGTTGGATGGTTATCAGCCTTGGAGATTCTGATTTTTTGAGAGCTTCTATGTTTTGTTAAAATGCCTCTTATGAAGACCTTTTCATTGCACTGTTATGTTGTAAGTCCAACTGTTAAGCACAAGTGTTAAGGACAACCCTTTCAAGTGGGGCTTTTGATTGAACTATTATTTTGCAAGTCCAACTGTTAAGGACACACCTTTCAATAGTATGAAGTACTGGTATTCATTTTGATCTTAGGTCCACATTGAAACTAATGTTATAAACTGTGAGGAGTTGATGGATGTTATAAATTGTAAGGATGGCCTAAGTGTTATAAATTGTTTCCAACTTGTTGCAATTTAGCTCAATTTTATGAACTGTTTCCAGGTATTCATTACATAAGTTGATTTGTATACTCTACCATTACAGAATAAGTACAAAAATCCAAAAACTGATAAGTACCATATTGTTTTCAAAAACCACATTCATTACATAAGTACCAATCCAGACCTTCCTCTGGTTGCAAAATCAAACCATGTTCCTTCATCATTACATACGTACCAATACATGATATTTTACATACACTTACAAAATACAGACTTCTAAAATCTACCTAATTCCTCTATTGGAATGCCCACATTTTTTGGGAACTTTTACAGAAATTGCCAAAAGAATAACAACATTACTAAACCCCAGGAAAGAATAAGCCAACCCATTAACTTCCTTTCTCTTGATTGACGACGCCCAACGTCCTTTTCAAGTTCCTTCAATCATCTAAGTAGCCAACTCACCAGAGCCTTCTCTCTAGGTGGAAATTCAACATCCACCCAAACAAAAAACCCACATCCTTTTTTCCTCCTCTGCATCAACCATTAATAGAAATTAATACATAATTTTAACCCAATTCACAAACTTTGAACAACAAAACTTACCCCTGATGAGTTTGGACAAACATGGAATCTTCGAAGTGGATTGGCCTCAGTCCACGAAGTTTGTAAGTGAGCTATCTTCCCACAAAAGCAACGCGGTGCTGCCACATCCAACTCTTCCCCCCCGTCAATTACTTCAGGCTTCATCTTCAATTTTCGTGGAAACCTGTCACACCCCAATTTATTTACTTAATTATTGAGAGTGTGAGGTAAAAGAAAAACTAAAGTGTAAAATTTAAATAGCAAGAAACATGAGAATTAAACATAAAACTTCTATTTAAACCAAAGTAATTTACATTGTAATTTTACAAGCAAAATTTCAGGAAAATACAGACTCTTAACAAAACATTCAAAACTATCCGCAACTCATTCTTCTTGTTTCCTTGTCACAACTAAACTTCAGATTCAAAACCTGCAATAAATTCATTAAGGGGTGAGCATTACATGCTCAGTAGGGGCCCTATATGATTAGTGAGATTTTTAATGTACAATTTATGCAATGTATGAAGGAACTTCAATTCTACCCAACCCGTTAATCTATATAATAGGGCAAGCAAATCTGCATGTCCCATACCATGCATTTTACCACTGTGATTTCGAATGCCCCATTATATAAACTAACACCCATTTCAATCATCCCGTAATTCCCCTTTTGCTAGTCATCTTGTCCATACCATTGATCTCCAAGCCCAAATCATCCAATCGACAATTATACCGCCGATTTCCTAATCTACTGTGCACACGGGCTCGCCTGAACTTGGTCCCTACAATGGTTAGACTCAACTACACAAAAGATTCTTCCCATTATCCTCATTCCCATAATTTATTTATCAACCCAAAAATTCCAAACACTACTGACAACATATGAACATGTCAATATTAATCAAATTATAATGATAATTGACAATCATGTAAACACCCAATATCAAGGATAATAATCACACAATATTACCAAGCATAATACAATGTTCACAATATTTAATTAAATCAATTTATGCAAAACCTCCCCAAGAAAGAACCCCTACCTCAAATCCAAAGCTATTGTATAACTTCCAGTTGTAAGCTCAAATACTTTGAACTTCTCCAAAATCTCACCTCACTTCACTCTTTCTTTCTTCCGTCTAGGATTTTTAGGAGACTAACACACTTGAAGTACCTATGATCAATGAACTATTGAGTAGACCTATTTATATTATGCTAGAGTCGGTTAGAAGAAACTTAATATTGTGCCACTTAATCATTCTACAAGTTCCTAGACTCCCAAAGCCTTTTGCGTTGGCTTGGTAGAGTGCTTTGTGAGCACTCTCCTAACAAGTTTTTATATATAGGAATAATTATCATTATTACACCTCAAGCTTTAATGGATTTTAAGGACACCACCATGCAACACGTTAGTTTTCAACAATGCTTAGTAAGCATATATGTTTTTCTAATAGTTTTTGTAAAGTAAGTATATATATATACATATATATATATAATAATGATAAATAGTGCTGAAATGAATAAAACCATGCAATAACATTTGATGGCCTATTAGTTAATAGCTATCTTTACGTAACTTACTATACAATTAATATATATATATATATATATATATTATTAATTATATAGTTTTTGGAGATTAATAATTGCAATTATTTAATTTATGAAATATTAAAAATATGGGGTTTCACAATCTATCCTCCTTAAAAGAAATTTCGTCCTCGAAATTTTGAAACTTACCCGAATCAAAGAAAGAGTTCTGGATATTTTTCTTTCATCTCAGTTTCTAATTCTCATGTCGCCTCTTCTGTATCCCCCTGTAACCAATGAATTTTGACCAGTGGAATAGTCTTCGTCCGCAACACTTGTTCTTTATGATCTAATATCCGTATTGGTCTTTCCTCAAAAGATAATTGCTCATCAATGTTTAGTTCTCCCCAATCTAAAACATGTGTTGGATCTGGTTCATATTTTCGAAGCATAGAGACGTGAAACACATTATGAACATTCGAAAGTTGAGGTGGTAGTGCTAACTTGTAAGCTACTTCCCCAATCCGTTGTAGTATTTCAAAAGGTCCAATAAATCGTGGGGCTAATTTTCCAGACTTTCCAAACCTTTTAACTCCTTTTCGAGGTGAAACTTTAAGGAATACATGATCTCCAATATTAAACTTCAATGGCCTTGTTCTTCTATCAGCATAATTCTTCTGCCGACATTGAGCTGTAAGCAAGCGTTGTTTAATAGTTTTGATCTTCTCTGTTGTTTCTTGTACCAGATCAGGTCCTAATAAAACAGTTTCACTCGCTTCTGCCCAACATATAGGTGATGTACATGGTCTACCATATAGTGCTTCATATGGTGCCATTCCGATACTGGATTGGAAACTGTTGTTATAAGAAAATTCTGCTCAAGCAAGATGATCTTCCCAAGTTCCATGAAAATCCAAAACACAAGCTCTTAGCATATCTTTTAAGATCTGGATAGTCCTTTCTGATTGTCCATCAGTTTGGGGATGAAATGCACTACTAAAATTCAATTGGCTTCCCAATGCTTTTGCAAAGTTCCCTAAAACTGAGAAGTAAACTTTGAATCTCTATCAGAAACAATAGAAATAGGAATTCCATGTAATCTCACTATCTCTTGAATATATAATTTCCCAAGAGTTTCTGTGGAATCTATCCTTTTAACTGATAGAAAATGCGCAGACTTGGTTAAACGATCTACAATAACCCATATTGCATCTTTACCTCTTGGTGATCGTGGTAAACCTGTTACGAAATCCATTGTGATGTGATCCCATTTCCATTGCGCAACAGGTAAAGGCTGAAGAGGGCCAGCAGGTTTTTGATGTTCAGCTTTCACTTGTTGACAAGTCAGACATTTTGATACAAAATTCGCTACATCTCTCTTCATACCATTCCACCAAAACTGACGACGTAAATCCTGATACATTTTTGTACTTCCTGGATGAATAGTGTATGATGAGTAATGAGCTTCATGAAGAATTTCATTCCTTAATTCTGGAATTTCAGGTATATATAATTTACCTAAATACCTTAAACCATTTTCTTCATGAAAGGTCCAACCTTCTGTTTTATTTCCATCCAAAATTTGCCCTTGAATTGATTTACAAGTGTCATCCTCTTGTTGTTTTTCAACAACTTTTCCTAGCAAAGTTGGTCTTGTTACCAAGTTATAAAGATAAGCACCATACTCATGTACGTTCACATGTAAATCATAATCTTGAATACAACTCATCATCTTCCATTTCTGAATTTGAAGTCCTGCTACAAATCCATGTGTATTTCTACTTAGAGCATCTGCCACTATATTAGCCTTTCCAGGATGATAACGTAGACCAAAATCGTAATCTTCTAAGTATTCCATCCAACGTCTTTGTCTCAGGTTAAGCTCTTTCTGAGTGAAAAGATACTTCAAACTTTTATGATCAGAGTAAAGCTCAAATCTTTCACCATACAAATAATGTCGCCAAGTTTTTAAAGCATGTACAATTGCTGCTAACTCCAAATCATGTGTTGGATAATTTCTTTCATGATTCTTCAATTGACGAGAAGCATAAGCTACTACTCTGTCAGATTGCATCAAAACACATCCTAACCCTTGTTTAGATGCATCAGTGTAAACCACATACCCTATGTCCCGTTCAGGAATAATCAGTATTGGTGCGGTAGTCAATCGAGTTTTCAATTCTTTGAATGACTTTTCACATTCTTGGGTCCATATGAATTTCACTCCCTTTTGGGTCAGCTTGGTCATTGGTGCAGCTATCCGAGAAAAATCTTTTATAAACCTCCTATAATAACCAGCTAATCCAAGGAAACTACATATCTCCGAGATATTCTTTGGTTGACGCCAATTCAATACTACCTCTACCTTGGAAGAATCAACTGAAATACCTTCATTGGAAATTACATGTCCTTAAAAATCTTACTTGTCTCAACCAGAATTCACACTTGCTCAACTTTGCATACAGTTGATTTTCTCTTAATGTTTGTAAAACAATTTGCAAATGTTCCTCATGTTCTTCTTGCGATTTGGAATATATAAGTATATCATCAATGAATACGATGACAAACTGATCTAAATATGGTTGGAAAATTCGGTTCATCATATCCATAAATGCTACTGGTGCATTTGTCAATCCAAAAGGCATGACTACAAATTCATAATGCCCATATCGGGTCCGAAAAGCTGTTTTGGGTATATCTTCAGCTTTGACTCGAAGTTGGTGGTAACCAGATCGAAGATCAATCTTTGAAAAGAAATGAGAACCTCTTAATTGATCGAATAAATCGTCAATTCTAGGCAAAGGATATTTGTTCTTTATTGTGATCCTATTTAATTGACGATAATCGATACACATTCGAAGAGTTAGATCTTTCTTTTTCACAAAGAGAGCAGGTGCACCCCATGGTGAAGTACTAGGACGGATATATCCTTTTGCGTGTAATTCTTGGAGTTGTACCTTAAGTTCTTTCAGTTCAGCTGGGGCCATGCGATGAGGAGGTATAGAAATAGGTGTTGTACCTGGGTATACTTCTATAGCAAACTCTACTTCACGCTCTAGAGGTAAGCCATGCAAATCTTCTGGAAAAACATCGCTAAATTCCTTTACTATAGGAATAAGTTGTATTGGAGATTTTTCTATTTCTTCAGTTCCGATTCTAGCTATCTGGCTCAAATATTTATAATCTCCAACACCATATGTCTGGATTTCCTTTTTCACAAAGAAACTAAAGGTTTCTTCCTTGGGAGTAGGGGTGGGCATCAATCCGGCCGATCCGGTTACACCGGCCGAACCGATTATATTGGTTTGGTTTGGTTTGGTTTTGACCAAAGAAAAAGTCAACAGTTTCAAAAACCGATCCGAACCGGTTTGGTTTGGTTCGGCTGCGGTTTGAGAACTTTGTAAACTGTCCTAAACCGAACCGGACTGATTAGAAATAAATTTATTATTTGTTAAATATATTTTACATGTGGCAAGGCTTGAGTGGTTATTTTGTAAGTGTTATCATGCACCATTCCGCACATGATTGGACTCCAAAAGCCTGAAAAACTCATCCAAAACTAAAACTCACGGATCTAGTCACTCTCTACCTCTCCCTCACATTTCTCTCAGCCTCTCCTCCGTTTCCTAACCCTAGCCGCACACAACACTCACTACTCTCATGTCATCGCATCATTCATCTCCATTTTCATCACCTTTGGCCTCTTCGTCTCCCCACTGTAATCTCTCTCTCTCTCTCTCTCTCTCTCTCTCTCTCTCTCTCTCTCTCTCTCTCTCTCTCTCTCTCTCTCTCTCTCTCTCTCTCTCTCTCTCTCTCTGTGTGTAGATTTGATGGTTTTCTTGCTCAACTTTCTGATTTGGGTTCATATATCTCATGGCTTTTGATGATTTAGATACATATGGGTCTTCATTTTATCTTTTTTTCTGGTGAAATTAGTGGGTTATTAGATTAGCTTATCAAGATTTGTTTGGGTGCTAACTGTGCTGTGATGAAGAAAATGGTTGGGAGAGGGAGAGAGGTGGATTCTGCGATGGTGATGTGTGGGTGCAATGGGGTGGGTGGATGGGATTTCCAGAAAGTTAAAAGAGAAGATGGGGTACTTTTGCTTCCCCTTTTTTTCCTTGACTTCCCTTTTGTTGGCTTGGCTGCGTGGAGGAGTTCTCTTCTTCAGGTTTAGTTGGCTGCGTTTTTTTTCTATTGGCTTTACTTCTTTTTTTTTCCCTTTTTTTTTTCTTTTCGCTGGTTTGTTTTTTTGGTTGGCTGGAGACTTCTTTTGTTGGTTTGTCAATTCAAGGGAAAAAAAGGGGTAGGGCTCAGATTCATCTCTACGTTCCACAAGGAGATAAAATGAGTAAGCTGCTCTATGTTTCTGTTGCTAGACTAGTAATGTGTTGTTGGTTTGCTTCAATTTTCATTCCTAGAGCTGAATGTTTCTAGTATAAAAAAATGGTGATTTAGCATGTTGGATTTGCTGTGTGAATGATGCGATTACATTACAGAGCGCTATACAATATTCTTATGAAACCCATTATTGTTGTTTTTATGTGCAGAATGAGAATATCAGCAGAGAGGGAGAAAAGTTTTATTTAACTGTTTTGATGTGCAGAATGTTGTGTTGAATTTGATGGGGCTGCTATTTGGAAGGATTATCACTGTTTTTTAAATCATGATTTGTAATAACTATATAATTAAGTACAATAGGCTTGTATTTCTTTGAGAATCATGTTCTATAATAATTATTATTGCTTGCAGGTACTTTTTTTTCGTCTGTTTTTTCTTTACCTCTTTGGGTTGTATGATTAGTGAATGTTTTGTGTTTGATATTAGGGAACTTGAGAATGAACATGTTCGGTGACATGAAGAAAATGATGTTTTATTTTTATGCCTAAACCGGCCGAACCAAACCGCACCAAACCGGATATGAATGGTTTGGTTTGGTTTGGTTTTGATTTTGATTTTAGCTCAAACCGAACCAAACCGGACTGTGAAAGTTTAATTGGTTCAGCTGTGGTTTGAGGGTGAAACCGGACCAAACCGGACCGTGCCCACGCCTACTTGGGAGTATTGATGGTAATTCTCTTTTTACCACAGTCAATTGTAACTTGGTAATGTGTAAGCCAGTCCATTCCTAAAATAATATCATATTCCAACATTTCCAATACCATCAAATCAACAACAATTCTATGGCCCGACATCTCTATCATGCAAGATTTACATACTTTATCAACTTCTAGACTACCACCAAAAGGAGATCCAATTAACAAAGAAGGTTTCATATTTTCATATTCTAACTCAAGCATTGATGCAAAAGATGTGGATATAAAAGAGTGTGTAGCTCCACAATCAAATAACACTCTAGCCCAAGAGTTGAATACCAAAAACATACCTTCTATTGTCTTAGGCTCAGTTTGATCTGTCACATTTCCCATAACGTAAACCCTTCCTTGTGTGAATTGTCCAGATTTCCTTTCAACTGCAGGGGCCCTTGGTCTAATTTGAGAAGATTGTCCTCCTGGACGTTGTGATGATTGGCTAGTAACTGGCCTTGTCCAATTAGACTGAGGTTGAAAAGCAGTATAACTTTGAGGTGGTGGTGGAGCACGAAAAGGTACATGTGGAGGACGATATAAAGTCTGCTGTACTTGAGGTCCTTGATACCTTTGTAATTGTGGACAAAATCTCTTTACATGTCCCACTTGTTTGCAGTAATAACATAGTGGTGGTCTGAACTTTTCTTGTGATTGATACTGAGGAGTATTAAATCTTGTCCGTTTATTTATTTGTCCACTACTTGAATCCCAAGTCCTCTTAGTTTCAGGTCTTTGCTCTGCGATATGTGCTCTATCAACCACATCAGCATACTTGCTTAACTTCAAAATGTCAACCTTTTCCAAAATTGACGGTCTTAATCCCTCTTCAAATCGTTTTGCTTTTGTTGCATCATCAGGGATCATATATGGTGCAAAACGCATGAGTTCTTCAAACTTAGATTGATATTGATCAACAGTTAAGTTGCCTTGGACAAGGTTAACAAACTCCCTTGCTTTCATCGCTTTCATAGTGCTTGGAAAATATTTTTCCAAGAAAATACTTTCGAATTCCTCCCAAGTTGTAATTTCAGTATTAGGCATACTCAGAATTGATTCCCACCAAAGATATGCTTGTCCTTCCAGATAGGTACAAGCAATAACAACTCTAATGTCTTCAGGAATTCTTTGATTATCCATCTTTCTCTTGATTTGCCTCAACCATTCTTCAGCTGCCATAGGATTTGGTTCACCTTTAAATATCATTGGTTTCGTCTTACGAAATTGTCCTTGGATCCTCATAACTCGATCTTCTTCAATTTCATGATGACGATCTTGATTACTATTTTCTCTAATTGCTGAAGCCATATCCTGAATTGCTAAGATTACTCCAGCATTTCCATTGAACTCATTTCCAGATTCAGCCATCTTAAATAAATAAAAAGAAAATTATCTAAAAACAATATTATGAAATAGTAAAATATAAATTTAGGAGAAAGAATAAACAAAACACTCATTTATTATATTTCACAAAATTTTACAAAAGTACACACAATTTTACAAAAACTTAAACTTATCTTACATAACTTGGTGGTTTTATTTCTGCGACTATAAACATTTATACAACTCTCCTTCTTCAGTACTAGTTTTCTTCATCCGAACTGATAAAAATCACTTCGGATGGTGACTGAACCTCTATAGGCCTAGTGACTGATCCGATTGACTCAGTAGGCTCCCAAGTAGGCTCATGAGTAGGTTCCTGAGCAAAATCTTCATTATCACTTGGAGGGTTTGGGATCCGTTGTGGTTGGTAATTACGTGGTGGCCACTGATTACCACTTTCCTCTCAAAGTTCTACTATTGCAGCATTATAAATATTGTCATTCTGTATGTTCTCATAGGCACCATCCCAGAATTCTCTCCTTGACCAAATACTATGCATTGCTACTTGTCGCTGCATTGGGAGAGGGTAATGATGTCTCCTTATGGCAGTACTCTTTATCTTTTCTTTCATACAAAATTTTGAGCCATGTCTCAGGTTGTTGTTATAGTTTTCTATGTTTAATGGTAACAGTCCTTCTGAGCATACATGGAAACCTCCAAAAGTATCGTCACTTTCTATTGATTCCATAGAATCTGTCATGACCAAAATATTAGTATCTAAAATACAAAACTCAAAAAAAAAAAATTATACTTCTAAATCTTAATTTCTAAACTAAAAATAACTTAAATGATAACTTATATTTTGTAGGATTGTATACCTAATGCTCTGATACCAACTTGTCACACCCCAATTTATTTACTTAATTATTGAGAGTGTGAGGTAAAAGAAAAACTAAAGTTTAAAATTTAAATAGCAAGAAACATGAGAATTAAACATAAAACTTCTATTTAAACCAAAGTAATTTACATTGTAATTTTACAAGCAAAATTTCAGGAAAATACAAACTCTTAACAAAACATTCAAAACTATTTCTATCTCAACGAAAATATGTGCTAGATTTGTTAACAGAAACTGGAATGCTGGATTGCAAACCAACTGACACACCTATTGAGCAGAACCACAAGTTAGGGATGTATCTAGATCAAGTACCCACTGATAAAGAAAGGTATCAAAGATTAGTTGGGCGACTGATCTACCTATCACACACACGCCCCGACATAGCTTATGCAGTGAGTACAGTAAGTCAGTTTATGCATCAACCAAGTGAGGCACACATGAATGGAGTAATATGAATTATGAGGTACTTGAAGACTACCCCTGCAAAAGGATTGATGTTCTCCAAACATACTCACATGGATCTGGAAGGATACACAGATGCTGATTGGGCAGGATCCATCATAGATAGACGTTCTACTTCTGGATATTTTACATTTGTGGGTGGCAACTTAGTCACTTGGAGGAGTAAGAAGCAAAGAGTTGTGGCTAGATCAAGTGCTGAAGCAGAGTTTAGGGGAATGGCTCAAGGAGTGTGTGAATTGCTCTGGTTACGGAGATTACTGAAGGATCTTGGAGTTAAACCATTGAAAGCTACAAACTTGCATTGTGACAATAAAGCTGCTATCAAGATAGCACATAACCCAGTACAACACGACCGTACCAAACATGTGGAAGTCGGCCGACACTTCATCAAAGAGAAACTAGAAAGTGGTATAATTAGGTTTCCATTTGTAAACTCCGAAAACCAACTTGCTGACATTCTGACGAAGGCCGTATCAAGTAAAGTCTTTTATGACTCACTTGACAAGTTGGGCATGCGTGATATCTTTGCACCAACTTGAGGGGGAGTGTTGACAATGACTTGAGACAAGCTGGAAACATGGAAAAGCTTGTCTACCACTTCCATGTTTTAGGGGAACACAAAGTGCTGGAAACATGGAAACATAATTCATGCTTTGGAGATTGTAATTTATTGTGAATTGGGGATTGTAACCAACGGATAGCTATCTATAGCTATCTGTCTATACTTGTAGATATATATTCCAAATGAGTAATGAGAAAAACCAGATTTGAATTCTCTGCAAAACCTCTCATATTACACATTCTCAACTCTCTCAATTACACTATCTTTGGCAAGATGTGCATGTTCTCGAGTATATATCATCCTATTATCTAGCATATGCATCTAGAATTCACACATTTCTCTGCATTTCGCTTCATATGGACCCTTGCAATAATCTAACAACTTAAATATAACATATCAAAATTAAAATAAATTTTAGTTTTATTTTTTTCTGAAACTAACGTTAGCCCTGTTATCTGTCTCTGTCTCTCTCTCCCCTTTCTCTCCTCCCTCTTGTCGGCTCTACCAATTCCCACTTCCCAGGAATTTCTACTACTCTCCCAATTAGCCATGTTAGCCCTGTTAACAAATCATTTCTACTGCTTGGTTTGTGTCTATGGTCTGTTTCCTCATCTGGGAAATCTAGAAATCGCGCTGCAAGTTTATCTTTGAAGGTAGGAATCTAAATCCCATTTAGGGTCCTAAATGTGGCAACTGAGGTAGCTCTAGAATTCCGAGCCATCTCTCCTGTTCCTACGGCCCGCGAAACCAAGACCTCCACAGGGAAAATGTTGGTTGGACACCTCCCATCTCTGGGTTTATTAAGATTAATTTCGATGGGGCTTGGCAGGCTTCAAACTGCATGGCTGGGTTACGTGTTATAAGAAGAGATGATATGAGAAACTTGTGTTGTGGTGGGCTAGCCGAAAAGAAAATCTGCCCTTGAGCTTTATGTGCTGAAGCTAAAGCTGCTAAATTCAAGGATGGTTTTTTTTTTTGTGGAGATTCACTATTATACTCAATATAGCAGCTCAAATTATAAAAAAAAACCATATATGAAATGGACTTTAGAAACACACCCAAAACCCATTTACAACATAACAAAAAGGCATTTAACTTCTTTTAAATTACAAAACTGCCATTGATTTCATAAAACAAATCCAACTCCAAAACCTCATAAAAAAAACCCAAAACACTCAATAGGGCATCAAAGTAATTTAATAATCAAAATTAAATTCAATATGGCCAACTATCATATTTTGGGTTTTTTTTTTTGGATTTGTTTATGGAAATTAAATTATGTAGGGTTTATTTATATTATTAATGCTAAGAATGGGTATATGACTAAATATCTTTTTTTTTCACTTGGAATTTGATTGGACCATTTCATAATTGAATATGCTAATGAAAACAAGAACCCAGTGAGTGAGCCAAGAACTTGGAGAAATGCCACGGAGAGCGAGCCGGACTCCCAAGTTAGGTCACGTTTACAAGAAATAAGAAATTTTCCTTATTGAGGGCGTCTTTTTCTGATATATCATGAAGTTTCACTGTTTCACGTAATTGATTAATGTTAGTTTCATTGTTTCACCTAATGGCTCGGTGGGAATGCAATTTCAAACTTATTTCCTCATACGAAAAAAAAAAAAAAGAGATTAATTTTAATTTAGTGTCACGAACTCTTACCTTTAAGGCACGTTTGCATCAACACTCTCAATTTTAATAATTACATACCTTAAGCTTTTCAATTTTGTGTAATATGGTTCCGGCGTTAACTTCATCATCAAAATTTATGTTAATTGCTTGCGTGACAAGCTTGGGTCTCACCTATTCACTTCTTTCAATGTCAGTTGAAGGGTATTTTGTTTTAAAAAAAATGGTTTGGTATTAATGCTTGTAATGTGTTCTTCATGGGCGGGAAGACACCAATTACCCAAAAATACTCTTCAACTGACAACGAAATAAGTGAATAGGTGAGACTCATGTCGACCACACAAGCAATTAATGGAAATTTTGATGTCAAAGTTAACGCTAGAACCAAATTGCAAAAAATTGAAAAGCTTAAGGTATGTAATCGTTAAATTGAGAGTGGAGGGGAAAATGTGCCATAATGGTAAGAGTTCAAGGTACTAAATCAGAATTAACCCCAAAATAAAAAACTTATTTCCAAACTCCTAAACCTTTGAACTAAACGGGCCCTAAGTGATTAATGTTATTGACACTTATTGAGGGCGTCTTTATATGATATTTGTGGCGAAGTTTCACTGTTAGAGCACTTCCACCCGTGTGTCATGGCAAAAATCAAGGGGAGGCAAGGGGCAGTTACTGATCATGTGAATAGTGTCTGCCCTAGCAATTTTTTTGATGCATTCCCACCTATTGCCATGGCAACCCAAGGGCAACCACTATTCACATGAGATATGAGGAGAGGAATTTGTATGGAGTTTTGGTGCGGGAAGTGAAGAACATGGCTAGGTATTTATAGAAAAAAAAATCTAAATTTTTTGGTTTTTTTTTTCCTCTTTTTTTTTTCAATTCTTTTAGTATTTAAATTGGCTGCTGACGCCACACTAACGTTAGCTTGCCTTTAGCTCACCCTGACTCGATGGAGCCCACCTCTTGCCAAGATAGGATTTCAGTGATGGAATAGGTTTTGGGAGCTAGGAGCCCTTTGGACTAAGCTTACCGCTGAAAGTGCTCTTACATTTAATTTATTAATGTTATAGTTTGACCTAATAGATTAATGTTACCGACACTTTTTTTTAATAAGGAAATAAAAGAGTTACAACAACAAAAAACCTCCTGGACAAGAGATCCCAAGAAAGTCAAAATAAAAAGCAGTTGGAACAAATAAAGGAAGAGCATGCTCTCAAAGATGGGAAGGGGAAAGGTTGTGGCCAAACTTGGCTAAAAAGTTATGGACACGTGTTTCAATTATAATCTTTGAATGAGCGCCAAAATTATAATCTTTGAATATCAGAATTGACTAGAATCCAAATTCCTCTTCCAACTTGCACTCAAACGTGTTTAAATTGATTTTGGATGATTTGAAATAATTACATTGCACTTGAAGAAAATTCAACCTTGAAGAATACATTGTGCTTTGTGAGAAATTCGAAACCTTAAAAGAATGCAACAATTTTATTTTTATTTTTTAAAAGTCTTTAAAATCAGGAAAAAAAAAACAAACAAAACAAAGAAACCAACATGGCAATGGCTGCTTCAGTTGAGGGAGAAATATCAACAAAAGAAATCATTTTTCATACCTAACATTGCCTGCTTCAGTTGAGGGAGAACTATCAACAACAAAAAATCAATTTTCATACGTAACAAAAAAAAAGGAGAAAGCACGTGTGTTTTTGGTTAGAAGAGAAGACGTTGGAATGGGTGGTAGGGTATTGTGGAGATTTTCTGCCAACTAACGTCGACGGCTGACACTGACATCCCCATGCCAAGGAAGTGTTTCTCCTTTTTGTGATATTAGTTTCACTGTTCCATCTAATTAATTGAAGTTAATTTCACTGTTTCACTTATTTGTTTTTTAACCTCCTCTCTCTTCGTCTTTCTCTCTGCTTGAGACCAGCACTGTTTCACCTTTTAGTCTCGAACCAGAGACCTGACGGGTTTTGGCTTGGACCACAAATCCAACAGGCTACTTGAGACCAGCACTGTTTCACTTAATTGGTTAATGTTATCAACACTTTTTTTTATAAAATGAGGAAATAAAAATGTTACAACAGTGAAAAACCTCTTGGACAAGAGTCCCAAGAAAGTCAAAATAAAAGGCAGTTACAACAGATAAAGCAAGTAGGCGTGGGCACGGTCCGGTTTGGTCCGGTTTGACCCTCAAACCACGGCCGAACCAATTAAATTTTCACGGTCCGGTGTGGTTCGGTTTCACTTAAAATCAAAATGAAAACCAAACCAAACCAAACCATTCATAACCGGTTTGGTGCGGTTTGGTTCGGCCGATTTAGGCATAAAACAACATGTCTTCCAGTAACATGCAAATGCTGCCAAAGTAACAAAGTTAACATGAAAGTTAACCAAATTTCCAGTAAACTAAAGTAACATGAAAGTTAACCAAATTTCCAGTAAAACAAAGTTCAACATACATTCCCACATTTGCATACAAATAGAAATAAGCTTCAATGGCTGCCAATTGATTAATACAAATCAAACCAAAAATAAGCATCAATGGCTGCCGTATCGTTTTTTCTGTAAGAACTTTATCAGAGCCATGCGAGTGTTATGGCTCATTTTCTTAGACTCTAATGCTGCACCCTCTTCAGATTCCTGTAGATGCACTCTCTTCAGATTGCAGCAACAACCACCACCTTCGAGTCTGACTCAAATTCATCCATTTTTGTGAGCAACTACAAAGACAGGAACAGTTTTTTTTTTATGAGAAAAATACCTTAATTGACACTAATAGAAAGTAAAAACGTACATACAAAGTACAAGGTGTTCACTGAAATCCAAATGTAAGATCGAAAAAAAAGAATACCAAAAAGCACAATAATATGGTTATTACTGCCTTATACTGTTCTGCATAATAGCAAGGATAGAAACAGGTAATATCAAAGCACTTAAAGCTGTAAGCCATATCACTTGTGCCCAATTTCAGAATTGAATTATGAAAAGTATACAATGGAGTAAATACTAAATCACATTAAAACAAAACCAGAAAGAAAAGAACAATCCTTAACAATAAGATATTTTGGGGAGGAGAATTCATACGGTGTATGAGAATCTTGAACAAGGATGCCATCAATCTACCATGACTTTCACGTTGAATTAAGTATAAAATACCTACACCAGATACATCATAAAATTATTGCAACATCAAGATAACCAAAACAAACTCGAACAATTAAAAGTAATATTATTGCACCAAAAATAAATTTGTGCAGCATTACTGCTTTCACAAACCTGTATGAAGCTGCATGAGTATATGTCCAAGGGAACTTGAAAGAGCTGTGAAAGATCCACGTTTAGAAGATTCCTTGAATTCTGCTACCTGTAGAAAAACTGAAGCAACACCCACATATCCCTCTCCCAATCTAATTGAAGACCCATTAATTTATAGAGAGAGAGAAAAGACGAAATGAAGACCCACACATCATCATCACCATCACCATCGCATAACCCACTAGAAAAAAGACGAAATGAAGAACCTCTCCCAATCTAATTGAAGACCCATTAATTTACACAGAGAGAGAGAGAGAGAAAAGACGAAATGAAGACCCACACATCATCATCACCATCGCAGAACCTACTAGAAAAAAGATGAAATGAAGAAGACCCATATTTATAAAACCATCAAGTATACAGAGAGAGAGAGAGAGAGAGAGAGGTTACACTGGGGAGACGACGAAGAGGCCAAAGGTGATGACATTGTCTGCCAAAGGTGATGAAGATGGAGATGAATGATGCGATGAGATGAGAGTAGTGAGTGTTGTGTTGTGTGCGGCTAGGGTTAGGAAACGAAGGAAAGGCTGAGAGAAATGTGAGGGAGAGATAGAGAGAAACAGATCCGTGAGTTTTAGTTTTGGCTTTTGGAGTCCAATCATGTGCGGTATGGTGCATGATAACAATTACAAATAACCACTCAAGTCTTGCCACATGTAAAATATATTTAACAAATAATAAATTTATTTTTAATCAGTCCGGTTCGGTTTAGGACAGTTTACAAAATGCTCAAACCGCAGCCGAACCAAACCAAACCGGTTCGGATCGGTTTTTGAAACTGTTGACTTTTTCTTTGGTCAAACCCAAACCAAACCAAACCAATATAATCGGTTCGGCCGGTGTAACCGGATCGGCCGGATTGATGCCCACCCCTAAAAGCAAGGCGATGATATTGCATTAATCGAATTGAATAGTCTATTAGAGCAAAAATTATTCAAGTAGCAAATAAATATTTTCAAATTGCCACATAGGTCAACAAACTTTAATTTGAAGAGTTTAATTTACTACTACTATTAGACCCCTAAGAGTGGAATGATTTACAAACTTTTCAACATTTGACACGTGTCTATATGATCAAAGTATGATGATTTATTAATAATTTAAAAGTGATGGTAAGCATACGTCTATAATTAATGTGGCGAGAAAAATAATTTATTAATGATTTGATTTTGCCTGCATGTTTCGCTTTATTCCTCTTAGACATCAAAGTTTGTATATTTTGCATGGAATATTTGTTTGCCGCGACTGCCACCCATTGAAACAAACACAGCAAAATATATATATAACATCCATGGGATATGTCATGACCTTATTCTTTTGTTTTCTTTTGTGTCCTATGTATTGTTGGATTGAAGAAATTCTCACTTTGAAATAACAATGGAATTAAGAAATGTCTGTTCACTCCAAAAGGTGTGGTCAAATACGTTTTATATGGTTAGATTGTTGGCGTGCCTAAGCTTTGCTATATAAACCCCCTTCATTTATGCATGCCATTATCTGCAAACACAACCAAAACAACAACATCAAGTGGGAAATATTGCACCCAAAAAAACTATGGGATCTGAAACTCCTTCCACTCATATATTTCTGGTGTGTTTTCCAGCACAAGGACACATAAACCCCATGCTCAGGCTAGGCAAGCGCTTGGCTGCCAAGGGCATGTTGGTAAGTTTTTCCACCACTGAAAACTATGGCAAAGAGATGAGAAAAGCCAACAATGGCATCAGTGAGGAAGCCAAACCAGTTGGCGCTGGTTTTATCAGGTTTGAGTTTTTCCAAGATGGGCTTCCAGAAGACGACCCAAAACAAGCCGACTTGGACTACTATGCGTTGTCAACAACCCCTTCATTCCTTGGGTTTGTGATGTCGCCGTTGAACTTGGGATCCCTCAGGCCACGCTCTGGATTCAGTCCTGTGCTGTGTTCTCGGCTTATTACCACTACAACAACAAGACGGTGTCGTTTCCTACGGAAGCCGAGCCAAATATAGATGTTCAGCTGCCTGGTATGCCTGTTTTGAAGCATGATGAGGTTCCTAGCTTCTTGCACCCCTCTGATCCATTTCAGGTCAGTAGAACTATTTCTCTGCATACCAAATCAAATTCCGAAATTTTGGATCACAACTATGTGAAAATTTTATATTTTGTTTGTTCATGTTTCAGTCCAATTTGAAACTTTTTTGTTTCTAAGAGCATCCATAGTGAGAAGGTGTATTTTCGGGGGTGTAAAGCTACTTAAAACAAACCCCAACTCCAAAACCTCATAAAAAAAGCCCAAAACACTCAATATGGCATCAAAGTAATTTAATAATCAAAATTAAATTCAATAGGACCAGCTGTAATTTTTTGGGTTTTTTTGGGGTTTGTTTATAGAAATTAAATGGTATAGGGTTTATTTATAGTTTTATTGCTAAAAATGGGTATATGATTGTTTGGCAGCACGGCATTGAGTGTTTACTTTTCTGGAAGGAAATTTGAGCTCAAATCTTATAGACGAATGTGGAATCGATAAAAATATAATAAAAATAAAAATAATAGTAACCTTATAAATAATATGTTTGATTTCAGGTTTTGGGAAGGGCAATCTTAGGCCAATTCAAGAAGCTATCAAAATCATTTTATGTATTAATGGACACATTCCAAGAGCTGGAGCCCGAAATCGTCGAACACATGTCCCAAGTCTGCATAGTGAAGCCTGTTGGCCCTTTGTTCAAGAACCCCAAAGCTCCAGAAACAAGCATCCGAGGAGACTTGATGAAAGCCGACGACTGCCTTGACTGGCTTGACTCAAAGCCCCCAGCCTCCGTCGTCTACATTTCTTTTGGTAGCATTGTCCACTTAAAACAAGAGCAAGTTGACGAGATTGCTCATGGACTTTTGAGCTCCGGGGTCTCATTTTTATGGGTCCTCAAGCCACCTGCCAAAGTATATGGTTTTGGGTTAGAGAAACATGTTCTGCCACAGGGGTTTTTGGAAGAGGTTGGGGACAAGGGAAAATTGGTCCAATGGAGCCCACAAGAGCAAGTTCTAGGGCACACGTCTGTTGCATGTTTTTTGACTCATTGTGGCTGGAACTCTTCGGTTGAAGCCCTCACTTCTGGTGTGCCAGTTGTGACTTTTCCTCAATGGGGGGACCAAGTCACCAATGCCAAGTTCTTGGTGGATGTGTTTGGTGTGGGGCTTAGACTCAGTCGGGGCATGGCTGAGAATAGGTTGGTCATGAGGGCGGAGGTTGAGAAGTGCTTGTTGGAGGCAACCGTGGGAGATAAGGCAGTAGAATTGAGGCAAAACGCTTTGAAGTGGAAGAAGGCGGCGGAGGAGGCGGTGGCGGAGGGCGGCTCCTCCGACCGGAGTCTTGAAGATTTTCTGGACGAGATTAGCAAGATCACGTCTGTTGCTTAGAACAACTTTCAATTGACAACCACTTTGTATATTATTCAATAAGAAGCTTGAATATTTGGCGTTACTTAATTTAAAATCCTATAACTCAAATAAATTGTGTACGTATGTATGCTACTATAGCTACTTATGTGTGTTATGTTTTGTATTAATGAGAATAATTATTATTTTGAGAACATTCAGGTTCAGCTCTCTCAACTCAATTTAATCTTCTTTTTTTTTTACGTTGGTTAATTTGGCCAGTTGATCAGGGCAGTAAGTATGGTCAGCCTTGAGTCTGGACTCAAGAGCGACATTCTAAAGCTTTGCATGAAGAGGGCCCCAAATTTTTTATATCTATATAAAATACATATGGGTTAATTGTTCATGCCCATATTAAATGGATTTCTTAGAATTTAATAACACAATGACCCAAATAAAAATCACTTTAAATATTTAACAATACAAGGACTCACACATTTATAATTGAACATTAATAAAATATTTTTTTTATTTTGAAACAACAAATACCCAATTAATCGAACACTTTCTTCAAGAAAATGTTTAGTACTTCTAGTTTGATGACTTTCATGGTTTTATTTATTTATTTATGTTTTATGATTCATGTTCTTTTGTTATTTTAGTTTAATATAATTACCATAATTAAACCAAAAAGAAAATATATACACGTGCATCAAAAAATTTCTTTTTTGCTAAACTATGATTATAAAAAATAAAAAATAAAAAAAGGAAAAGGGCCTCATCTTAATTCATGCCCTTGGGCCACTCAAAAGTCAGAACCGGCCTTGACAGTGAGTTCGTCTCCTTGCACCCAAGTTCGAATATCTTTCTCATAAATTAGATTAATTTAGAGTAGTTTATATTATCGTTTGTATTTTTTAAAAAGGGTTAATTGTTTTATTAGCCCTTGAACTTAGACCCGATTTGCATTTGAGTACCTCAATTTCCAAAATGGTTCCCGTGGTCCTTTAACTTCACTTTCATTAGGACAAATGGTCCTACCATCAATTTTGTTAACTTTTTTTTGTTAAATGCAGGGGCAAAATGATATTTTTGTATAAAATTTGATTAAAACATGAATACAAAATTATAAAACTAAAAAATTAAAATTAAACTCTCTCTCTCCCCCTCTATCCCGATTTCTACTCCCCCCAAACTTAATTTTTCTTTTTTTTTTCGTTGGTTTTTATTTGATTTTCTTTCATTGTTATTTTAAAGATAAGATTTTTTATTCATTTTCCTCAATTTAGGGAAGCATCTATTTGTCGTATACCTATCTTAGAAAGCATCAGCTAGGCCTTTTGGTGAGTGTCAAGCCTCTTTGGTACAAAAGACTATTTATGCAGACAAGAATTTTATAGAGGATTGGTTGGTGGATATTCTGCTAAAATATGATATTTGGTTTGAATATGTTAGGTTAGGTTTTATTCTTCTCCATAAGGAGGTATATATAAGAGTTTACATGAGTGCTTTACAAAGAATTAGATACAGTAAAGGATTAGGAAAGTATCTCCTAATTATACAATGATTTGACAACTATATAAAATAGGAAAGCAAATCCCTTAATTAATCAAGGAAATAAATCTCCTTGATTAATTAGGAGACTCACTTCAACACTCCTCCTCAAGTTGGTGCATATACATCACAAATGCCCAACTTGGTAAGTGAGTCATGAAATACTCTGCCACAAACACCTTTGGTTAAGATATCTGCCAGTTGATCTTCTGATTTTACGAATGGTAGGTGGATGATGTTCTTCTCAATTTTTTCTTTGATAAAATGTCTATCCACCTCAACATGTTTGGTTCGATCATGTTGAACTGGATTATGGGCAATATCAATGGCTGACTTGTTGCCACAATGCAACTCCATTGGCTTTTCTAGCTTGAAGCCCAATTCTGTCAAGAGTCTTCTGATCCATAGGGGAGGGGTACCATTAGCATTAGACACCACCGACGGAGTGGATGATTTGCGATTAATAAGTTAGTCAGGATCAAATGTCATGTGATTCGTAGCACCCGAGTCGATAATCCATGCGGATTTTTTAGAGGACGTATGAAAAATAGAACCTTTAGTGGTGTTGATAGAAGCACAAGTCTGGGTAGCCGGGTCGGCAGGATTGACCTCATGCTTCTGTGAGTCTGCAATAAGGGGGAGAATCATAGGGTTTCATGACATCGTAGCGGAAGTAAAATGTGATATGAGAATGTGAGGGATTTTGATTAGAGGAATTTGATTTGAGGAATTTGATGTGGGAATTGGATTTGAGAGGTATGTGTATAAGATTTGAGGGTATGTATTTAGGGATTTTGATAGGAGGATTTGAGGACTTTAGATTTGAGGGATTTGGATTTGGGGAAAAATATGAGGAATTTGATTTAGGGTTTTGGATTTGAATATGAGAAATTTGAGATAAGGCAAAGACAACAACAGCAATGGAAAACTACAATGACAAATTCTTCCATATGAACTTCAACTAATTCACACAGACACAACTTCTCTTCACTCCACCTTTCCCCTTGAAGAGAAGGGGTCGTCGGAGTCAAGAAACAAGCAATTTCTTCATGGAAATACGTCAAGGTAATGGGGCAAGCAACACATTTGAGAGAGATATGCTATAAGAAAGAGAAACATATCCTTAAATTGCAGAGAAGAACACAAGCACAGGTTACAAGAGAACCTGGCTCTGATACCATGCTAAAATATGATATTTGGTTTGAATATGTTAGGTTAGGTTTTATTCTTCTCCATAAGAAGGTATATATAAGAGTTTACATGAGTGCTTTACAAAGAATTAGATACAATAAAGGATTAGGAAAATATCTCTTAATTATACAATGATTTGACAACTATATAAAATAAGAAAGCAAATCTCTTAATTAATCAAGGAAATAAATCTCCTTGATTAATTAGGAGACTCACTTCAACATATTCCTATTATGTGGTGGATGAACAAGAAGCAGCTGAGCAAGAGTTTGTTGCGCAAAAGTTTGCTGAGCACTTGTTTGTTGAGCAAAAGTTTGCTGAGGAAAGCATTTGTTGGGGAAGAGTTTGCTGATCAAGAGGAGGCTAAGCATAATTGAATTTTTGTCCTTCTTTGTTTGACACATTGGCTATTGTTAATGAGTTCAAATGCTAAATCCACAGATGGAATAATTCAGGGGGTAAGTTCAAAATGTGTCATAATTCAAGGGGCAAAACTACACTTTTTCTTATAATCTTTTATTATTTCTTTCCACATATGACTCATTTGGATTTCAAACAAGTATAAAATGTGAAACTCACTCCGTTGATTTTACTACCAGTTGACATTTACAACTATAAAAACAAGAAGCACAACTTTTCCACACTAAAATTTGCTGGATTTGCCACTAGTTGTCACGAGATCACCAAATGACACACCTCATGACAAAAAATACGATTGTTCGTATTTTAATTAATTGCTGTAGAAAATATTAATTGTTAATTGGTTTGTGAATTTATCTTTTTGAAAATGGGATTTGTAAAAACATTATTTCTACCTTTTCTGTGCTGCCGAAAACAGATATTTATCATTGACTGGATCATCCATGCTAATTCTGTAGGTCAAATTATGACCTTTTCCAAAATGCGACTTACTTTTACGTGTAGTTTTTTGGGTCAACAACTTGTACGTGTTGAATATTACTACTGAGTACTGACATCTTTAGGTACAATTTGAGTTGTCTTTTATGAAGAGTTTCCATGGTTTAAGGGATCGGTCGGAAATGATCCATTGGTTCCATCTCTTGATATATTATTTAAAACCCTCCCGTGTTTGATTTGGAACACTTCGAAAAAGGCTTCAACCAAACGCTACATATTGCATGCAAACACAAAAATATCTTACCTAACGCTACATATTGCATGCAAACACAACTCAATAGTAAAATCGGTAAATATCTTATATTATAGAATCATTGAATTTGTTTGGTTTCTTAATTAAATTTCCCCATAGCCCAAGAGGACTAAGTCGGTGATGACTTCATTCGATTTGAATTCTTCAAAGATGGGTGGGATTGAGGACAAGCCCAAGTGCCAAGACCTCGTCTTGTACTTGCTACAATTGGGTCCCGTTTGGTCATCGAATGGATTTGAGGAGAAATTACTTCTCATGTCATTTCTCAAAGGATGGAAATTGAAGATTCATTTCTCATGTTTGATGCCATCCTTTTTGGGACTGGACTCGAAAATCTTATATTTTAAAAAATTCTCTTTTTTCAGTGTCTTTTTTTTTCAGTTTCTTTTTATTTTTTTCATTTTCTTTCTTTATCAGATAAAATTCATTGTTTTCATGTAAGAAGAAAATCTATCTTTTTTTATCATACAATATTTATATATAATAAAAAAAGATTATTACAAGAGAAAAAATATTGTAGTTATCCAAAGAAAATGCCAATTTGAAATAAAAGAAAAAAATCGATAGTATAACTTCCAGATCCAAGAAAATACAAACTCAAAACAACATTAAATAAAAAATAAATAAAAAGGGATGATGCAAATTCTGGAACGAAAACTAGATATGAAAGATCTTCAATGAAAAGTGCTTCAATATTGGAAGGGAAAAAGAAAGATGAATGATTTTTTTTTACAAAGATATCAAAAGAAATGAAACCCAAAAAACCGACTCGGAAGATTAGCTCGTTTCTGCGTTGGTCTTCTAAATCAATGCTCAACGTGCGTTTTGAAAGCTAGCGTATGCTGGATTGTTATCCCGAAAAAAAAATATTTGAATCCTAACCAGTCCATGATCCATTTAAGCCCTGCCAAACAACGGACTGAACCCATATCCATTTTAATTGGATATATCCAATCCAGTCTAGTCCACCAAACATGGCATAATGGGATTACAGCCTCTCATGGGGTTACTTAGAAAGAAGGGCATTTCATCTTTATTCAAGACATGGTTTATAATGTTGTGTCGTCCTTAAACACGTGATCAAACCTAGACGATTGATCTATATGCTCACACTGTTCCACACTTGTTAAGTGCAAAAAAAAACAAAAATAGGCATGCTTAAAAAAGAAACATAAAATCATTTTGGGATTAGGCAATGTAACTTGGAGCATGCTCATCTTTTAGCTTGCAAAATATTTTTGGAGGACGTCTAATGATCTAATCATTGTTTGTTAGGAAGGCAATGAAAATGACCAAGTATATATAATCCCCACTCTACCTAACGAAGAAAGCCAACATCGCAACTTGGAACTCATTAATTGAGTGTTGTCATTGTTAATGACAAATACATTTGTAAACTTTGGATTGCCAAATAAAAAAAGTAAAATAAGGTTGTGCAACTAATTAATGTGCAAAACCTTATAATAAAAAATCACATTTGACTTTAAAAAAAAAAAATAGAGTTTCAATCTTATGCCAAATATAGGGGCCTAAATTATTTTAAAAAAAACCTATATGAAATGGACTTTAGAAACATACCCAAAGCCCATTTGCAAGAGGCTTTGAACTTCCTATAATTTACAAAACTGCCATCGATTTTTATAAAACAAGCCCAACCTCAAAACCTCATAAAAAAAAACCCAAAACACTCAAAACAAAAAGGTAAAACCGGAAATTAGTATATTAAGTAAACTCAAAAATAGGACAGCTGGTAATAGTAGGGTTTTTTTATAGTTAATTTATAGAAATTAAATGAATCAGTTTGGTTAGCCTAATCCAACGATTACGAGATACGATCTCACCTAAATGCCATATATAAAGCCCTCATTATAGAATTCTTGTTGGTTTATAATGTTGGCCACATTGTATCTAGACCCACTCTGTTTGTGGGCCTAAGTCCGCTTTGTCCTTGGTAAATTTCAATTGGATTTGTTCTTATATTTATATTTTATCCACAACTTACTGGTTTAATGTGTTCAGTTGCCCCATTATGCTAGAACACTGGGTGTTTACCTGATGGGTGGGTGTTATTACCTAATCAATGGGTAAATATGCCAGAGAGTTACATTTGTGTTGAATCATTAGTACTTTCTTTGATTTGTATTCTACCTTTTAGATTAGTGTAAATTGGGTACAAGAATAAAGCACATCGCAAATTGGGTACTTTCTTCGATTTCGTTCCTTACGCATCTTTTAGGTGAGCCAACATCAACAGGTTTTGGCTTATTCATTAGTTTGTTGTACTAAATGTAAACTTTGAATCAACATTGTTAAATATATATTGTTCAGGTTTTCATGACAGACATATCACAGTACTTCAATTTTTCTGATGTTAAATGGCACTCAGGGAAACATTAAGGTTTGGGTGACATGCAATAAGACCTTAAAAGAGTCTTAAGATGTTTCCTCTAGTCTTGTCTATCATCAGAACCTCATTAAACAAGGCTATAGATAGTTCTGATTTTACAGGTACTACTATATGCTTATAAGCTCTGTCCAGTTTTCTTTGGTTTTAGTCAAGCATAAAAACCCAAGCAGAAACTCTTATTTGTCACATGTCCATGGAGTTATAATAATTGGAGGGAAGTACATGAATTCAAACATAGGCTTAGCCCTCTGTTAATAGAATCTCACACAATCTATTCATTCTCACATTATCATTTCTTCTGAACACAAAGCTTGTCTATTGATCAAGACATGGGTATTCCATAAGCGGCTACTATGGCTTGGATTAGATAGAATGTCTCAACTTGACTGTCCAGAGTCTTTGGAAGCCATGTTTCGTCGACGGACAGGTTAGGGTTTGTATCTATCTCATCTTATTTCTTACTTGGTATTGAGTTTAGTCAGAAAAAGCAGATTACAATTATCTCATTGCTCTGCCTCTTTTTTTTTCTTTTTTTTTTGCGCTTTGGATAAAGAGTGCAGTACTCATAAAAAGTACCAGTTGACATGTACAACTATAAAGGCAAGAAGCCAAGAGCCATCATGAACTTAAATTTTTCCATGCTAGAATTTGCTTGAGCAAAAGCTGAGACTAAATTTTCTGATTTTTGAGACTAAATGTCAATATTACTTTTATATGTTGGAATTCATTTGTGTAAGATGTACATGTTCTTGATGTATATATCATCCTAGAAGATCTAAAATTCATCCTATCACCTAAATCTACCTAATATATATGTCAATTCCTTACAACTATAAAGACAAGAAGCACAATTTTTCCATACTTACAATTTGCTGGAATTGCCATTAGTTGTCACTAGATCACCAAATGACACACCTAATGACAAATAATATGAGTGTTCGTATTTTAATTATTGTTGTAGGAAATATTAATTGTTAATTGGTTTGTGAGTTTTTTTTCGAAAATGGGATTTGTAAAAACATTATTTCCCCCTTTTTAGAGAGTGAGAAAGGCTTGGGTGGAGTACGGGTGGGTAGGGGTGGGCATGAATTGGGTTGTGTCAATTTTGGTCTCAATCTGTAACCCAACTCGATATATAGCGGTTTATGATTTCTTGGACCCAAGACCCGCTCATTATTAAGCTAACCCAACCTTTTTGTAATCAGGTTAGGCGGTTTGGTTGGGTTAACTCAAAATTAAGCCTATTTTAAAGTTTTGGTTCCAACCCTTAACCCAACATGTGCATAGTGACTTGTGATTTTTTGAACCCAAGACATACTCATTATTAAGTCAACCCAACCCAACCCTCTACTGATCGGGTTGACTTGAAATTGTGCCCACCCCTACAAGATGGAAAAAAACTTACATGTAATGGGGATAGCACTGTTTTGCTATCCCCCACCAATAACATAATGACATGTGAAAAATTATCCTACGTGTCATTGCGTTATTGGCTGGGGTTAGCAAAAAGTGTTATCTTTGTTACATGAGAGTTTCTCTCATGCCACATACTACTATGGAGTGGAAAAAATTATATGGCAAAACCTAATTAGGACCACACAATAATAGGATATGTGGCTTATCCGTAGTCAACCCATTTTTACTACGACAAACCTATGGCTTTTGCTAAGATTGAGCACGGATTTAACAGTGGCTAATATTATGTTTTTTTAGTAGTGTAATCGATTTGGCATAGAATGGAGATGTGGCCGATCAAAGTGCTAATTGATATGGCATACAAATCTTAAAGAAATAACTGTCAGGAATCTAAATGAAAATAGAGTTCATTCACATTAATCAGAGTGAAAAACATTTTGATTACGAAAATGTCCTTAAACAAAATATATTTTATTTCCAAGGACTATTACAATTTTTCATATGAAAAAAATTATTTGTGACGGGTATTTTTGGCATGAAAAATTTGATTCCCTTTCACCCTTTTCCAATCCCACTTCCACTCTCCAGAATCAAATCTCTTCAATATCAGGAATTAGGAATCAGGAATCAGGAATCAGATTTGTTGTGAGCCCCATGTTACTTTTCATTCTGCCAATGTAAGTAAACAAAGAAGTCATTCAAAATGGGAATGACTCCTATTCTACCTATTCCCATTCCGGTTTTGTAAACATGCCCTTATAAGATAAACTTCTCTATCATTTATACTCACATGATTCACGTGATATGAGAAATAAAGAGAGAAAAATACACAACAATGAATTAGTAGATTCTCATAATTCAATAGATGCCAAACTTATCACAACGATGTATCGTTTTCGCATTCATGTGAGTTAGAATTTGGATCTCAAATAAAGGCAACTACCATTAGACCACTTAATGTAAACATGTGCTTTGTAAAATTAAACTATCGATATGTTGGACATAATTCATGCCTCAGTCATAACCCCACTAGGAATAGGACCACTACTTCCCATGACTCAACTCTTGTGACATTTTATACGAATATCAGTTGTACGTGTACCAAACATTAGATAGTCAAACGTGCCAAGAGGCTAATATTACCGTGCGCACACTTACCAAAATTTGGAGACACTAAAAACAACTTGGGAAAAAACAAAAGTACTTTACGACTAGTTGAATTTCTCACCGTTCATACCTTATGACTAGGATGCTCTCTTTGGGGCTTGTGATATTCTTTGAATTTTTTTATTTTTTAAAGAACATCGATAAATATTCTTTTATTCTTAATTCTCAATGTAATATTGCATTTTCTCAAATAATGTTACATAAATCTAAAACCTAGAAGAAAACTCAAATCCATGAAAAAAAAACAAACCGTAACCCAATTCTTCCACATACTACAAACATTTAAAAAATAAAATAAAAAAATTTAGTTTTCCACCTTCAAACTAATTTTTTCTTACATGGAGCCAATTACCTTATTTTTTTTATAAATAAAACCCAATTCTTATGAGTAATAAAATCCGATGACTAGGATCCAACTAAGTAAGTTATCTAATCAAACTTAAAATCCTAGGAGTACTGCTATTTCCACCTCATGTCTTATTTTCTCATCCACCTTATTATCTTCAAAATTTTAAAGACAAATTTACCTCTTTATAAAATGACTTCTAAGGACTTAGGGAAAAGGCCTCAACTTTCTTTAAAACATGTATTCAAAATATTTTAAAAGCTACAAGGCAGGGAATAAAAAAAATTATAAGATCTAGAAAATCAAAATATTAGACTAAAACATTTATCCCGTCCATCAAACACAACTTAATCCTCTCGAGGAATTTTGTTGCTTTATTAATTTGAGATGGGATCTGGTTTATATGCTCGCGCCATGCTGCCAACTTAATTGCCATGAACAGATTAAGTTAAAGGTTTTACAATTGACTTCAACTAATTAATACATGCATTTTACTTAGGCATAAAAAGAAAATTTTAATTAATACTTACCAATGGCCGGCAAATGAGCAAAACATGTGAACCTTCGCTTTTTAAATTGTAAAAAGTTTATAGCTTTGGAAAAAAAACAAGTACATGTACTTGTTCTGGTGTAGTGACATTAATTTACTTAAAATATTAAGTTATTTTTATATACAAGTAATATTTTAGATTATACAAAATTAATCTAATTTAGAAGGAGGAAAAATCGAACTTAGGTGCAAGGGCCGAATTTACTGTCATGACCAAGTCACTTACCTAACTTACGTTTGCAAAATCTTAAGTCATTTTTAGATTAACCTCGAATTTGTCAACATTTTCTAACTCGTACACAAACTTGTATAAAATACAAATACCATCTTGCGTGGACGGTGTGAATTTCACATTTCACTTTCCTGAAAATGAGTGACACGTTGATAACCTCGAATTTGTCACCATTTTCTAACTCGTACACAAACTTGTATAAAATACAAGGAAAATGCTAGGGAGACCAACTTGGGAGACCAACTTGGGATACCAACTCTCTAATAGAGCGTGGGACCCATTGTATTGGTGGGCTCCACCTCTATTAGAGAGTTGGTACCCAAGTTGGTCTCCCTAGCATGACCCAAAATACAAATACCATCTTGCGTGGACGGTGTGAGTTTCACATTTCACATTCCTGAAAATGAGTGACACGTTGATCGAAACGATAATGAAAGATTATAAGCCATAAAGAATTTGAAAAAAAAACTTCTACGGAATTGACAACTTTAATAATGTAATGTGCGAACATGAGTGGTTTGAAAAGTCCAGTCCACGCCATATACAATATTTGTTGTGGCATGGGAATAGAGACACCTTGAAGTGATAAACTCAACCACGGAATTGAGGAAAATGAAATAGAATATCCCATCTATGTTCCTACAACTTAATATATACAACAAAATGATGAAATTTCGGGATGATGGCGCTAAACATGCAGAGATCATGGCGCTTCATTTCGGGATGAAATTTGCTCGGAATACTTGCTTTTCTTATATTTTAATTGAGTCTGATTCACAAGGGGTGGTAAATGATGTAAAGATGGATGAGGAAGAGTCGTGGGCATCCGATGGGCATCTTATTGATGATATTAAGAGGAGTCTACAACATTTTGAAGAGGTCACTATCTCTTTTAGTCCAAGAGGGTGTAACCAAGTAGCCATTTTCTAGCAAGGCATGCTCTTGATTGTGATACTATGGTAACATGGATTGAAGAGGTTCCCTTCTGGCTGGAATCAGTTGTAAATGATGACATTGTTGTATCCTCTTAATTGTTATCAATGAGTTCTTCTTTCCCAAAAAAAAAATATATATATATATATATATACAACAAAATAAAGTGAAGCTCGTATACGTGTACATATGCAAAGATTAATCCAGCAGAAAATGAAGTTGGTCCATTGTTGCCTTAATGAAGACAAGTATAACCTAGGTGCATGGCCCTCAATCTGGTCTCATAAAGAAACTGTGTCTTTTAAAGCTCATTTCCTTTCTTCTTCTTAGTTCATCACTTCGAGAAATTTGATCAATTTTTGGGTAAGTTAAAACTTACGATAGTTTCATCTTTTTTCTTTCTTTTTTCTGGGGTTTCAATCGTATAAAAATCTTTTCAGGGTAAATTAATTACAGAATCGAAATTCACTTAATTATATTTTAAGAACACACATAGGAGTTGGATTCCATTTTATATGACGTGAGACAACACTAGTTAACGCCGGGCTGGTTCATGTCCTGCAAAATGAGATCGTATTCGTGTAATGTTTATTGAGAGAACTTAGGTAGGGGCTCTTTTAGTGTCATGAAAAGAAATACATAGTTTTATTTATTTAGTTATACAGTTTAAACTACTCTAAAATAATCTAGTATATTGAAAGGCGCATTTAAACTTGAATGCAAGAAGACGAGCTGACCAACTGGCCTAATTAACCCACGTCAGCGAGAAGAAGTATAAAGGGGTGGCAATTTCCGACTCGACCCGTTACACGACTCGAAACCCGCACGGGAAAAACACGACCCAAACACGACCCATTAATAAATGGGTAATTTTCGGGTCAACCCACCACTGACCCATTTATAAACGGGTGGGTTTCGGGTCAACCCGTCAACCCATTTAAATACCTGTTTAACCCGTTTATTAAACGGGTCGTGTCATGGGTCGTGTCAACCCGTTTACTACCTGCCAACCCGCGAAAAAAATTAGAGAAAATGAACCTTCAGCACACCCAATGGGTTTCGAACCCCAGCCAATTTCACCCATCTCCTTGCTCCTTATCCATCTTGGTGTTGATAACTTTGTGATTATATGTTACAACATTTGATATTTATAATGTCTTTACAAACTGATGAGCACTTAATTATTACATTTTTATCCATAAATTATATTTGTTAATTATTACATCTTTAGAAAAAATAAGCACATTTCCCAAATTTAAAATAAAATAATTAAAAAAACAAAAACTGGAAAGGATACGTAAAACACAAAGCACCAGAAAATGAAAGTAACGGGTAAAAACATAAAACACCAGAAAATGCGGAGGTAAATCAAGAAAAGTAAGGTGAAAGTAGAAAGGGAAGGGATCCGAGAAAAAAAAGAGGGCAAACGGTTGGATAGCAATCTGGGGATCCGAAGTGGATGTCGGCTCCCTCATTAGTAGATGTCTATTTAAACCATTCATCAGTGAAGTGTAGGATTACCCCTCATTTCTTCTTGAAAACTCAAGGAAAACCATAAAAAAAAATCCATAAACAAAACAATGGCATCCTCATCTAAGCTCATTGATGATCTCAACATTGAGTTATCACTTGCACCACCGAATGTTCAGGTAGGCGCTCCTCCAAACCCTATCTTCCCAAACTCCTCCTTTCATCATGGCTCAGCCTCAAACTTTGCTGAGGCAATGCCAAAAAGAGTAGTGCTGCCAGGAGGCATAACTGTTAGTAGACTCACACCGGCAGATCATCTGGACGTGGCACAGAGGTCAGACAAGGCCGCGGTGGAGGAGTCTCATGATTTAACTGTTCTCCAAGCAGTCTCCGCTACAAATTTGGGCATAAGATTACTGGCATAAGAATCTGGTGCTTTGTGTTTTACGTATCCTTTCCAGTTTTTGTTTTTTTTTAATTATTTTATTTTAAGTTTGGGAAATGTGCTTATTTTTTCTAAAGATGTAATAATTAACAAATATAATTTATGGATAAAAATGTAATAATTAAGTGCTCATCAGTTTGTAAAGACATTATAAATATCAAATGTTGTAACATATAATCACAAAGTTATCAACACCAAGATGGATAAGGAGCAAGGAGTGGGGTGGAATTGGTTGGGGTTCAAAACACATTGGGTGTGCTGAAGGTTCAATTTCTTTAATTTTTTTCGCGGGTTGGCAGGTAGTAAACGGGTTTACACGACCCATGACACGACCTGTTTAATAAACAGGTTACAAATGGGTCGTGTCGTGTCAACCTGTTTATAAACAGGTTGGGTTTGGGTTTGCATTTCCTGACACGATTAATAAATGGGTCGTGTTTGGGTTGGGGTTTCTTGACACGTTTAAAAGTTTGACACGACACGAACCCGACACGACACGACCCATTGACAGCCCTAAGTATAATGGTTAATCGAGTTGAGAGAGCTGAACTTGAATGTCCTCAAAATAATAATTATTGTCATAAATACAGAACATAGCACACATAATTAGCTACAGTAGCCTACATATACATATATAGGCTTTTTAATTGAAACTTGTTCTAAGCAACAGACGTGATCTTGCTAATCTCGTTCAGAAAATCTTTGAGACTCCGGTCGGAGGAGCCACCCTCCGCCACCGCCTCCTCCGCCGCCTTCTTCCACTTCAAAGCGTTTCGCCTCAATTCTACCGCCTTATCTCCCACGGTTGCCTCCAACAAGCACTTCTCAACCTCCGCCCTCATGACCAACCTATTCTCAGCCATTCCCCGACTGAGTCTAAGCCCCACACCAAACACATCCACCAAGAACTTGGCATTGGTGACTTGGTCGCCCCATTGAGGAAAAGTCACAACTGGCACACCAGAAGTGAGGGCTTCAACCGAAGAGTTCCAGCCACAATGAGTCAAAAAACATGCAACGGACGTGTGCCCTAGAACTTGCTCTTGTGAGCTCCATTGGACCAATTTGCCCTTGTCCCCAACCTCTTCCAAAAACCCTTGTGGCAGAACATGTTTCTCTAACCCAAATGCTTTGGCAGGTGGCTTGAGGACCCATAAAAATGAGACCCCGGAGCTCAAAAGTCCATGAGCAATCTCGTCAACTTGCTCTTGTTTTAAGTGGACAATGCTACCAAAAGAAATGTAGACGACGGAGGCTGGGGGCTTTGAGTCAAGCCAGTCAAGGCAGTCGTCGGCTTTCATCAAGTCTCCTCGGATGCTTGTTTCTGGAGCTTTGGGGTTCTTGAACAAAGGGCCAACAGGCTTCACTATGCAGACTTGGGACATGTGTTCGATGATTTCGGGCTCCAGCTCTTGGAATGTGTCCATTAATACATAAAATGATTTTGATAGCTTCTTGAATTGGCCTAAGATTGCCCTTCCCAAAACCTGAAATCAAACATATTATTTATAAGGTTACTATTATTTTTATTTTTATTATATTTTTATCGACGTCTATTAGATTTGAACTCAAAATTCCTTCCGGAAAAGTAAACACTCAATGCCGTGCTCCCAAAGAATCATTAATAAACTCATAACTATAGTTGACTAATAATAAAAAAAAATTAGTCATCCAAATTAATGACAAATTGATATGTCAGCATATCAATATATTACTTGTTAGAAACAAAAAAGTTTCAGATTGGACTGAAACATGAACAAACAAAATATAAAATTATCACATTAGTTGTGATCCAAAATTTCGGAATTTGATTTGGTATGCAGAGAAATAGTTCTACTGACCTGATATGGATTAGAGGGGTGCAAGAAGCTAGGAACCTCATCATGCTTCAAAACAGGCATACCAGGCAGCTGAACATCCATATTTGGCTCGGCTTCCGTAGGAAACGACACCGTCTTGTTGTTGTAGTGGTAATAAGCCGAGAACACAGCACAGGACTGAACCCAGAGCGTGGCCTGAGGGATCCCAAGCTCAACGGCGACATCACAAACCCAAGGAATGAAGGGGTTGTTGACAACGCAAGAAACTGGACGACCTTCAGTGGCATGTCGTTTGATCATCTGAGTGACCAGGTCCTTCCCCACCAGCTCAAGCCTGGGCACATAGTAGTCCAAGTCGGTGCGTTTTGGGTCGTCTTCTGGAAGCCCATCTTGGAAAAACTCAAACCTGATAAAACCAGAGCCAATTGGTGTGGCCTGGTCATTGATATCACTGTTGGCCTTCCTCATCTCTTTGCCATAGTTTTCAGTGGTGGAAAAACTTACCAACATGCCCTTGGCAGCCAAGCGCTTGCCTAGCCTGAGCATGGGGTTTATGTGTCCTTGTGCCGGAAAACACACCAGAAATATATGAGTGGAAGGAGTTTCAGATCCCATAGTTTTTTTGGGTGCAATATTTTCCCACTTTATGTTTTTGCAGGCATATGTATAAATGAAGTGGGTTTATATATAGCAAACGATAGCATTCTTATCGTCAAGTATTTATTACGATTGGTTCTGTTTCGTGGTCCCTCTCCCATCACATGTTAATAAATGAAGATATTCCTATATAAATTAACGTAGTTTGGCTACTGCAATTGGAGGCTGCCACAGCATAGCTACCCAGCCACCATGAGCTTTTGTCTTTCAACTTTGACTAGTGGACCAACTGCCTTTTTTTTTTTTTTTTTTTTTCTAGTGGACCTTCTGCTTTGATTTTCTTTTTTTCGGTCGACCTACTGCTTTGATTAGGTTGTCAAAAAACAAAAACTTTTTGGTACAGTCTGACAATAAGAAAAAGAAATTTCTTGTTTTATTTTTTTTCATACATGATGAGTAATGCTAGAAGTTATAGGCTGGCAGCATGGTGATGCATTTTCCTGCACATGAAAGTTTAGTACAAGGGGCAGAGCCACATTTCGGGGTGAATTTAAACTTGGAACTTCAGCATTGAAAAGAGAATTATCACTAGATTATTGTACAAATGGGTTTGAATTAAATGGCATATCATGACTGAATGTCGACTTATTTGAACTTTGGTATAGGAAAGGGTTAGTGAATGGCTAAGAAATGTCGTTTAAGGATTCATTGTCTGGTTTGTTTGATTAGACTAGAGATGGCTTTTGCAAGTCGGTCTTTTGATTTATTTTATCTTTGTGGTCGAAAAGTCGGTCTTTTGATCGACACAATTGTTTAATGTTTTTCCAATCCAAACGTTAAATTTTGATATTCGAAATGTATTGCAAAAAGCTTGTGAACCAATGACGAGTCTACGTACGTCGTGTATCTACTTAGTTAACAGCAGACAATTGAATGAAGACATTTGAAGATTTGTTTTGCTTTTGCTTTTAAAGGCAGTACAAATAAATCTCCCCCATTAATTTGTTATGAATAATGAAGGAGAGAGGAGAAAAACTTAGATGCAACGGGGATATCACTATTTTCTATCCCCGATCAATAATACTCTGTCATGTGAGAGTGTTATCACGCGTATCATAACGTTATTGGCCGGAAATAGCAAAATAGTGATATTCCCGTTTCATGGAAGTCTTTCTCAAGAGAGAGAGAGAGAGAGTGATTTTCTTTTGAAAAAGCTGTGTGTTTTCTCATCTGCCACATATTCATTCCCAATCATTCTCTGTCAAATGAGACTTCTGATCATGCTCCTTGCAACGAGAAGGACTTGCATTGCATGTCACAGGAATAATCCTATTTTGCTGTTCTCATTTACGTCATGTGGAATCCTTACCACCCGTGACTGAACATAACTAGTGGAATCCTTACCACCCGTGGTATACAAGTTTATCTCCGTTGACTCACTGTGAAGATTTGACTTGGCCTACGCAAATTCTGTTACAACTTTGGTTTCTGTCGATATGGCATTTAGTAGCTACTCTTTGCGTGCACACAAAAAAGTGTTACAAACAAAGAATCAAACCATTTTCAAGAACCTGACGAGTATAACTCAATTATCCCCAGACCTAATAATTTTGCGTGAGAGTGTAGTAGACGTAGGTGATGAGTGTGAAAATAAGTGAATCAGGGTGACTGCTAACGACCCCTTCTATAAAATGCATTTATCCTTATAAACGCTTTTATTAATAGAACATCGAATTTTTTGACCGTGCTTCCTGTAAAAGCACCTTGATGCTTTTCCAGAAAGTCCTATTATCCATAAGCACTTTTACTTTTTTTTTTATTTTTTGGCGAAACGCAGTCATACATGCTTTTCATTCTTACTAGAAGGGCTAACTCTCCCACATCCGCGTGGGCAAATCCTGACCGTTCATGCATGCAGAGCTCCCAATACCTCATCCTCAACAGTTAGAATTCAACCACATGAGCGTAGGGAACTAACAGTAGCATCATTCAATCACAGAATTAGTCAATCATTAATCCATTAGTCAACTAACTTTGATCAGGTAATTGAATAAGATTAAAAACATGGTTTTTTTTTTTTTGGAAAGTTTAGAACCAAGTTTACCTTTTTAAGTTGAATACAAGGATACAAGTACCAACAGTGGTTGACCAAGAACATACGCCACCCGTACGACCGTCTTCCATGTCCAATTGGAGCCACCCGAATGACTTTGCCATAGTGCTCGGACAAGTCCATCTTGAAGTGAGAAATTATCTCCTCTTCTCCCTTGTCTGCTTCATAGACAAACCAGAAAGGTAAACCTAATAAGATACAGAAATACATGTACATATCTATAATAACCGATCCTGCAATTTTTTTTTCAAGCATCAACTTTAGAAGAGAATATAATGTTATATACAATATATGCACAGTAACACTTTTAGTACAGTACATTCACAAACCACATTTATCACATGTTACAGCAAGCAGTCGCTTTAAGAACTACTAGATTTTCCCCATGACCTAAAAAACCCAATCACGCGGTCATGAAGATCTTCTTTGGCTTTTATGCTCACAATGAAGTCTATATGACCATAATTCTCGAGATAAACCAGCTCAGGAGTGGACTGCAATTCCTTGAGAGTGTGATGGAAATCTTCCATATCAGCTAAATCATCATTGCCCCCATAAGCCATCAACAGTGGCAGTGACTTGGGTATGAGGCCAAGATCAAATGAAGGGGGTTTCAACTGACCATACAGCTTCAAATTTTTTAAGATGCCATAGTCGTACTTCGAAAAAGTACCCTTACGAATCACTGCTCAACACAAAATGCAATAATCAGTTTACGAAGAGAATAAGAACAAGAAGAGAGGTAGGTAAATGATATTCTTGCAAATACGAAGGGTACAGAGCATACTTTGGAAGAGATGACGCAAGTTCTTTGTGGATGTTGGGTGAGGTTCATAATCAAGATAGAAGTCCACCCGTGAGTTATTAAAGCAACAATTCTTCCCTGAAATGTTATCAAAACGCCTTTAGCAACCATTCTTCCCTAAAAGTTATCAGAGCACCTTTTCTTAGTAGACTCTTTACAATAAATACAAAACGAGATGAAAAGTTTTATGTTGTAACATTGAAGCACCTTTGGAATTTCAATCTTAATAATGCACCCGCAACAGTGCTCTCTCAAAAATCAATCATGGCTACTGGCAATTTAAATCATACTTGTGAATAACATGACCTTCCTCCTAGAGCCAGTATGTAGAACTACAAACTTAAGTCCCATTGAAGATAACAAGAAGCTGACAGTTTAACGCCCCCACTGTTTGCAGAGGTCTCGAATTTGAATCAATCATTGACAGAAAAAAAAAAAAAATGGAAACCCATAAATTTATAGTTCTAGTTAGCTACTTTATGAGGAAACTGGCTGGTTTGTTTTCTCTAAGAAATTTATGCAGGAGAGTCACATAAACAATATCAGAAAGAATAACAAAAAACAAGTTTCCCACCAAAACATTTTTAAATGGGCATGTGCACAATGCATAAAACAGATGCCCGAGCATGATGCGCCTACACACATGCACAGGGAGGGAGGGAGGGAGGGAGGGAGAGGAAGGGGGAGGGGAGGGGGAGATAAGTAGTATATAGATCAAATAGAACCTGTTACGGAAGTTAGCAAGTCATTGCAGTCAACATGGCCATCACATATTGAATCCAAAAGGTTGACTCCCCAATCACTACATATAATGTACAGATGATAACAAGATTAGTACTAATGAAACCTCATAACATTTGAGCAAAAAGAAAACTAGGGAAAAAAAGGTGGACAAGATAAAGCAAAACCTTCTAAAGTTAAGTTCATGGATGCCCATAGCAAGAATCATCTGAAAAAAATGAACATATGCATCAAATTTATCCCCAGGATCCATTCATACAATTTAGCTCGAAGCAGATCAGGAATACCTGATCAAGATGCATATTAACCATTCTAAGTACAAATTTAGCAGTGATATGTTCCAAGTACGATATTGGACAGAAAAGAGCGGCAGCTTCAACCATTTCTGCTATATCCAGCTGGGTGAGAGCAGCTAAAGACATGATTGTTCCCTAATAACATGAACAAATTAAGTTCACACTAAAACAAGGAGCAGAAAGGCAGGTGAGGAGTAGATGAAGAGGTGTAAGACCTGTGAATGTCCAACAATAAAGACTTTGGAGTTTGTTATCAAATATATGTGGTGTATCATTTCTGCCAGATCATATTCAGCCAATTCCTGCCAACTCCAATCCCAAAAATTCTGCAACAAAGCGTTAACCAAGTATCTTCAGATTACAGATAAGCAAATTAAGAATTAAGGACTTCAAATATGATCATTCCGTTAAGACCAAAAAAAAAAGGATGTAATGTATATGATCGTTCCCTTTGTCCACTAACTTCAAAACCGGCTCAGATTGCCAATAACCAACATGAAGTCATGTTGAGTGTATAAATTAGCACAAACGTTCTAGAAATTAAAAAAACCTAAATAGTGAAACAAGTCTTTTATCAAGGAAATCAGGTACATACTGATATCTCTGAAAAGGGAGGAGCCTATCCATAAGTGTATTCCTTTTTAAATCTGGTTTATCTGTTCCCTCTATCCAATTCATTATTGTCATCGCTCAACCATGAAATATTGAGGCAGGAAGAGCAAAGGGGCTTATTCATATGTGATTCTCAGTACGCGTTATATACACATCCCTGTAAATTATCCCAGATTTTTCATTGACAGAACAATCACGGGGACAATCCAAACTTTCCACATACAACTAATACGCATAAATTACTGGAACCACATCTTATCATTGAATGAAATAAATGACATTATAACTGCAAGACAGAAAAATGTGTATGCTATATAGACCTTATCATCTTCTGATAAAGATACGTGTCCATGACTCCAACGTGTTCCACGCACATTTCCTACCCATACATCAAAACCTTGATCTGCAAGGACAAAGCCCATTGATTCTTCTGGAGAATTTAAAAACCATGCATCGCCTGCCTGTTTGAAATTCAAAACTGGGTAGCATAAGATCAAGCAAAATTAACTAAGTGCAATTGAATTTCAAGTACACTATAGCCTAATCAAAATTCATCTCACTTGTGTTCAACGCTTTACCACATATGTTCTTTTCATGAAAGAAATATAAAATATAAAATATAAAAAATTGAAAACTAAACTTCAGACCACGGACAACAAAAAGTCTGAATTAAACAGTCAAATTCCAATATCATACATTTAACATGGCATTACAACATTTCTAGAGCCTGCTAAAAAGATTGGAAGGAGCTATTCTACTTAGGCTTCTCACCAATTAGTATGCAGATTCCATACATCAGTACTACTCATGGTCATTAGAGGTGTGCATTTGTTTGAGTTCTTCAGCTATAGGGAAAATAAAATCCCCCACCAAAGCAATCTCATCAGCTCTTGAACCCTCAAACCCCAAAGACAACACAATAATGAAAAAAGACTTTGATTAATTCAGTTAAACAGTCGAACAGATGCAGCCTAAAATCATCTGTTTTTTCTACATTTTCTAAAGCCTCTTTAACAATTAGGAATCATAGCATAAAATCATTTGCTTTATTCATCCAAGAGCAGTGCTATAACTTTAAAGCTGCAAGTGATTGTTTCAAATTTCAAATATAACAGGTCACAGGCTCACAAAGCATACTCCCAAAGTAATTGCAAGTGTAAATTCAACGTCTTATTTTGCATTTGTTAAAGTTTAGTGATGAAAATTCAAACTTCACCATGAAGAGTCCATGTTGAAGCAGCACCGGAGGACCCAGCTGGGTTCTCAAATCCCCACTTCGAGACGACACGCGTTGAAGACCCAATAAGTAGCCATCTTTCGTTTGAATCTGCAGAAGAAAAAAAACCAAGAAACAACGAACTTTGAGCATCTGGGTTTCTGGGTATCTCAAAGCTACTCACTTTATCTCAAATTTAACAATCAAATATGAAAATGGGCAATTTTGTAGTGAAGTAATACTCACTTTGTGCTCGGAGCAAGAGTACCCCGAAGGCTCAATGAGCTCCAAACAGAGAGACTGCTGCGGCAAACGACGGCGGCCGAGATTGTAAAAATCGGCCGAGTTTTGGGCGATTTCTGCTGCGATTTCAGAGGTCAAGAGACCGGCCAGGAAAGCTGCCACCACCACCACCACCACTGCCACAGGCCTCGTCATTTCTGTCGGTCAGTGGTTGATTGAGTGAGCAGGAAGGGAATGATCGGAACAGGGTTGCATGGCGTTCATATCCTGTTTTCGATTGGATTCGAGGTGTGTGGTTTACACGCGCTTTGATGGAGTGATACGTACAGCCAACTACCCACTGGGCGGTCAAATTGACCCGGATGCTAACGGGTTTGGGTTGGTCTCGTAATCACCTATCCATGGATATTGGACTTTAAACAAGGTGTATAATGGACTGGACCTAACTGAAACTCAAAAATTCAAACTTGAATTTCTAAGTTGGGCTGGATCCGGCAAATCCCCTTTACAAATTACACTCTTTCACTACCGAACAAATAAAAAAGTAATATTTTGCAAGAAGCTCGGATCTCAAGTGGTTAAAAAACAATTACTTATGCACTCGAAGTCCTATGTTCAAGTCTCGTCTCACAATATCACTTGTATAAACAAACAAAATTAGAATATTTTCGGGAAAAAGAAACAAATAAGAAGGAATTTTTTTTTTTTTTTTTTTTTAAAATACAAACGATAGTCTAAACTACAAGGGGGAGGATATCTCACACACACTACTAATGTGCCATGAGAGTTCGAACCTAAGAATACTAATCTACAAGTCAATGCCCTTTTCCACTAGGCTAGACCCATTGACAATAAAATTTATCCTTAGAAATTGATTATACAAATGAGAACTCTCCATAGTGTTTTTAGAACCACTTATTCACTCTAAAAAAGTTATCATGCAATTGCTAATTTTCAAAAAAAAAATATATATCATGCATTTATTTTATATTAACTAAATAAATGAGTGCATAAACTATTATAATATGGCACACTCTACAGCCATTTTCACTTTGAGGGGGGAGGAAGCCACTGTTCTTCCTCCCTTCTCCCCTCCATTTCTCCCTTCTCCTCTTTTCCCCCATTTTAAGAGATAAAATGTTTCCCTTATTTATCTTTGTTTTGTAATGATTTTCCTCCACTCATCACAAACGGATGCGTCTCGACATCGGATCTCCACCTACATTTCAGTGTCGGATCTCTACCGCCATCCTTTCTGCGGTTTCTTCATATTTAAAATAAGTCGCATAGACTCTTTGGATTTTCTGTGTAGTTTTCACATTTCATTTGTTAGAGTTTTATTTGTATTGTTATGACTTAGTTTTTTCAAACTTTATCTATTTTTAGTTTTTCTGAGTTTACATTCTTAATTGGGATGCCTATGCTAGAATTTCTTCAATCATGCATGATCGTTAATGGAGGAGCCTCATATTATCTTAATTTTGATATTAAATCGCTTCATTATTATAATTGCCATTTATAACTCTTTTTTTATTCAATTATAAATGCAATCCTAAAATTTATATTTTAAAAAAAACTATTATAATGGCTTCTTACGACTGTGTGAATAACTAAATAAATGAGTGTATAGACTATTACAATTTACAATGTCTTATTTCGAGTGTGAGAAATTTTTTTTTAAAATTTTATTCTTGAAGGGCATTCCAACATTTAATAATGCAAACAATAAATCTAGTTGGTCAAACGTTACAATAGTTTATATATATAAGGTTAGAGAATTGAGATAAAGCAGGTTTTGTTGGGAGTCAGGTTTTTATTTTATTGGCAAGTTTGAGCATCCTTATTTGTGTTTCAGTTTTTCCTGAATTGGAGAATCCGGTGCCATCCATGCCACAGGGCCAATATCACTTGGCCAATGAGAAAAGCCAGAACCAGACCAGATTCATTGCATTTGCACCAATCAACCAAAAGTCTCCATTTTTCTATTTCGTCGGATAAAAAAGTCCACAACTTTCACCATCCAAAGATTCCAATTCCAACGTTATCGTTATTCAGACCTTTATCTTCTCAGTTCAACCTCTGAACTCTTAACTTTCTCACCCCTCCTCTTCATCGCCGCCACCACACCATGGCCTTCTCTGAGTTTCGCCCACTGGACGAGAAGGTCCTCATAGAATACATAAAGGCCACACCTTCTCTCTCTTCTAAGCTCAACAACAAGCTTGACAACATAACAATCAAAGAAGTGGGTGATGGCAACCTCAATTTCGTCTTCATCGTCGTTGGCTCCACTGGTTCTTTCGTCATCAAGCAAGTAATGGTTTTTCACCTTTTGGGTAGTAATGGATTGTTGGTATTTGATCAAATTTAATTGGATCCAACTCCAAAATGTTCAACTTGGGTTCTAAGCAGTTAATGATTTTTCAACATTTGGGTAGTAATGGGTTTGTGGTATTTGATCAAATATTTCTGGACCCAACTCTAAAATGTTCAACTTGGGTTCCAAGATTTGACTTTGATTGGAGAAAATTAAAATCAGTAAGCTTTTCTTGTCCCCTGACGAAATATGCTGCTGGGTTTTTGCAGGCTCTTCCATATATTCGTTGTATTGGGGAGTCATGGCCAATGACAAAGGAAAGAGCATATTTTGAGGCATTGGCACTGAGAGAGCATGGTGGTTTAAGTCCTGATCATGTCCCTGAAGTTTATCATTTTGATCGGACCATGTCTTTGATTGGCATGCGCTATTTGGAGCCTCCACATATCATACTGAGAAAAGGATTGATTGCTGGAATTGAGTACCCCTTGCTGGCGGACCACATGTCGGACTATATTGCAAGGACTCTGTTCTTCACATCCCTCCTTTATCGTAATACCACGGACCACAAACGAGCTGGTATGTGATGTATTCTTTTAATTGATTATGTTCTGTTTTCACATATTGATCGTGTGCTTTATTTGTTCTCTCATAACATGTTGGAGATAGAATGCATGATCTTGAGATGCTTTAGGTGGAATGTATGTGAAGTTGTGAATCATACATTGCTATGTGAAATATGACTGAATATTTGTCTTGGTCTTGATTGGGTGAGCATTTTAGAATCAGTGTCTTATTGATAATATCTTGTTGAATTCAGTTCCCATTTGAAAAAACTCCATGATTCTGGGGTCTTTTCATGTACTTTTTTCCATTCTATGTTAGAGGATTCAATTTACCCAGTTTTTGAACTTTATAAGATAATTTTGAAAAGTGCACCTACTAAAATTCAAAATTTTACACCGTTGGTGGTACATGTAATAGATACACTAAGTGGTTGATATGAATATGGAACGCGCAATTAGGATAGTTGAGCTAAGTGGTTGATATCGTAGGGAAAAGCATCAGTAAGAAACTTAGCTTTGTATGCTCTTGCTGCTATAAAAACATTTGTTGCCTCTGTAGGATGTATACCATCCCAAAAGATGAACTGGGTCCTGTTCCCGCATGGGATTGTAAAAGGAAGGCATGTGTTCAAACCGTCTTTCACTCCACAACATGAGACGTTAGAATTTGAAAACCTGTGTACCTACTAAAGTTCAAAATTTAATACCATTGGTGGTACATGTAATAGATACACTAATACTTGGTGTATTTTTGGCAAAGATAGGGACAAGAGTGCTGATAATATCTTTTTATCTTGTTCTTTCACGTTGAGAATTTGAAGTTCTTTGCATTTTCGGATTGGGTTTGGGTTGAGCTAGAAACTTGTTCTGTTGGCTGGGGAGTTTCTCCTTGCTGGGGCCAAGAAGAATATAATTAGTGAGTGGTGCAGTTTTTGTTTTCTATTTTGCTTGTGTGGGGTGAAAGAGATAAAAGATTATTTAATGACAAGGTGGAAGAGGAGGATTTTATTCAAGACAGAGTCATATACCTAGCCTCTCTTTAGGCATCATTGTTTAGGGACATTCCTTCCAGTATAATTCATTTAGATTTGGCGGGAGTTTTTAGTGGATTGTAACTTAATTCTCTTCGTACCGTACAGCTGCTAAATGCTTGTTTTGAAATGGACTTCTTATCCTTTTTTTTTTTGGTAACCATATTTCTTTTTACTGAAAAAGTTTATGTTTCCTATCTAAAAGAGAAAAAAGAAAGAGTAAAAGAAACTCAGCCTCAACTTTAGTCTTCTTTTTAATACTGGTGAAGAATATATTTGTCTAGATTTTATATCTGTCATTAACTAATCTGCATGTTTACTTTCTGCAGTTGCTGAATTTTGTGGCAATGTGGAGTTATGCAGGCTTACTGAGCAGGTTGTTTTTTCTGATCCATACAAAATATCTCAATATAACCACTGGACTTCTCCTTATCTTGATTCTGATGCTGAGGCTATACGGGAGGATAATGCTTTGAAGCTTGAAGTTGCTGAGTTGAAATCTTTGTAATGAAACTATCTGATCTTAGTAGCAGATTAGTCTCTATGTGATTGTATCATTTTAAATTGTCATCTGAATGGTCAAGTTGCCTTTTTCTGTAGGTTCTGTGAGAGAGCCCAAGCCCTAATACATGGAGATCTTCACACTGGTTCTGTAATGGTGACTCATGATTCAACTCAAGTTATAGATCCAGAATTTGCATTTTATGGACCAATGGGTTTTGATATTGGCGCTTTTCTGGGTAACTTGATTTTGGCTTTCTTTGCACAAGATGGGCATGCTGATGAGCAGAATGATCGAAAAGTAAGCTCTATTCCATTGTCCTTCACATGTTTTCTACTATTATTTTCTTCTTGATGAATTATTTTCAAGTATTTCGGTTCTTATTACGTGATTTCGTTTTCAATGTGGTATCTGTCTTTTGAATCTGTTAAAGCTATTCTTAGATAATTTGTTTTGGTCAGACATACTATATTGTTAGATAGATAATTAGATACTATATTTATCTAAATTGTTGTTAAATATTTGGTTCTGGAAAAAAAAAAAAATGGTTATTGCTCCCCTATGTCATCTTTCAAGACCTTGCTAAACGTCTTAGCAATTTGATCAAGTTGATCTTCAAGATTTCCCTAATAATTTCATCGTCGTTCATGCTCGTGAGTAGTTTTTCCTATTTGAGTTCTAACCATGGAATACAGTAACCATCCATTTAATCTTGTAGCATGTAAGCATCTGTCTTAATTTCTTTAGTGAAATCAGATGTGGGCTTGTCAGTGTTCATGGTGAAGAACAGACAATATTAATAAAGTTAAAAACTTGATTCTTTTGGCAATTGTTTAGAAACTTTTTTTTTCTCTGTACAGTGTTTAGAAACGTTTTAAATTATAATGAAAGGATAACACTTTGACAAGGTTATCCCAATTCAGTTATCAAAATATAGTCTGCAGAAATTGTGATCATGTATCAATATTCAATAGTGATGTGCTTGGTAGTTGGAATTAGATTTTTTCTTTTGATACCCAGAAATACACCAATCCACTTCGTTGATACAGCTTTGAAGATTAAGATTTGAATGGATGGCATAGACACAGAGTTGGTCCTTCACAGTTTGATGGTGGATTTGAAATTTCTTTAGCTTCAATTGTGAGAGGAAGAACATTGCTGTGTCTGGAATATACAAGTGCTCTTTTTAAAAAAATTTAAAAATACTTTGTGTGTGGGTGTTTCGATACTATTTTGGTTATTGTTGCTGTTTCAATTTTGGTATTTTAAATTTTTTTCATGCTGATGCAAGTGCTAGGCTTTTGACGGACTGATAGCGGGGGTGTTTGTGCAACTGAAACAAACTTCATCTAGTTCTAGTATAATTTCTGAATGTGTAAGGTCCATTTCGAAAACATGTTAAACCTGAGGGTTGTTGGGCAAATAATTCATAGTTTGACTTATTATTTGGCATTGCTTATGTATGGTGTGGGTCTGAGGGTCTTGTATGAAATTCGCTTTATGATGCAGGCATACAAGGATTGGATTTTGAGGACAATTGAAAACACTTGGAACCTTTTCGACAGAAAATTCGTTGCACTATGGGATACAAACAAGGATTCTGGTGACGCATATCTTCCTGCGATTTATAACAACCCTGGGCTTCTACAGCTTGTGCAAAAGAAATTTATTAAAGATCTGCTTCATGACTCCCTTGGTTTTGGTGCTGCGAAAATGATAAGGTGAGACAGCAGACTACAGATTTCTTTATTTCTAGTATATGTTGTCTTTGCCTTGTGTTTACCAATTTGGCTTCCCAGAATGTTGAATAATTCATTATCATAGTTTAATAAATATCTCTATTTATCCGTTGTTCAAGTCATTTGGTAACTTACAAGTTCATTTTAATACCAAAGAGGGCAGCTTCTAGACCTGGGAAGACATGAGATGGATTAATTATGATATAATAGTATGTGTTTGCCACCAAGACTCTTTTTCTTTTTCTTTCTCAGTTGAATGTTGAGCAAATACCACCCTTGTAGACGAGAAACTTGGACCAGAAAAACTCGAGCTCAAAATAAATATTTCAAGTTGAAGGATGGGTTACTGGAACAAATACCACACACACAGATGTGTTTTATGCGGTCTCACTGATTTTCCATGCAGTCAGTGTACTCAATGGCAATTGGAAATCTGCATATAAATATGTAAATTCATTAATATGAATACATATATATTTTTATGGGTATATATATATATATATATAATGCACATTCTGTTTCATACTTAGCTCATGTGGGATTTGTTCGATTCTTTGTGGTCTTTAAATTCGTTGTTGAAATTACCAATCAAGAAACTATGGATTTGATTTCTGTAATAATGCTTTTAATTTGTTCTTTTGACAGGAGAATCGTTGGTGTTGCACATGTTGAAGATTTTGAATCAATCGCCAATGCTAGCAAACGGGCAGGTTGTGAGCGTCGGGCTCTTGAGGTAGCAAAGTTGCTTCTTAAGGAGAGGAGAAAGTTTCAGGGCATTGCTGAAGTTATTTCAGCCATTCAACAAGTCCAGTAATAACTAATGAGTAATGAGGGTTTATGTTTGAAATAGGAGTCTTCTAAAAAGAAAAATATACAGATTTTTGGTGTGGCTGTGTGCTGCTTGTACCTTTTGCTCTGGCCCTGACCATGACCATATCAAATAAAGGACATGGCTCTTTCAGGTCTTTTTATATAATATGTGCTTTTGAGTCTCTGGCCTGTGATTCTGTTAATGCTTATCTGTTCCCAAACTATGTGATCCAAATCTCCAGCCCTTCTCAACTTCTCTTCCTCCGTCTCTTTCAGCTACATGGGTTTTCTTTTCCCTTAAAAAGGGTTTTTTTCTTCTTTTTTTCTTTTTGGATTGGTGGTGGAGAAGATAGAGCATACTATGAAATGATGACTTGATTTAAGCCTGCGTATATGTACATTTTATGGTATTGAATTGATAAGTGGGTATATATCTGCCATCTGATAAAGCGATGATATGTAAATTCTATCTTTTAAAATTACGCACTTGCAATTTTAAAAGCGAGAATTTTGTTGATGATATGTAAACCGTCAAAGTTGAAGGTGTCAAAAGACCAGCCTTCACAAGTAATAGATCGCCATCCATCAACAGAAACTAGAAGAACTAGATCACAATTTTCATCAACTTGTGTATAATATAAGGAGCCAAACATTTTTTGTCCATGGGCTTACGGCACGTCAGTGTCCCACGTCAGAAGGCCAATGTCATCACTTATGCTAGCAGGAGGAGAGCAATGTCGTCTACTAGTCTTGTGGTGAGACTTGGGCAGAGGGAGATGGACCTGCAAATTAAGAGAAACACTTGTGGGAATAGCATTGTTTTGCTATCTCTGATCAATCGCGACATGCCATACGTGACAATTTTTTCACATGACAATCCATGATTTATTGGGGATAACAAACAATACTATCCCGTTTCATACAAGTTTTTCTGATAAATTACAATCAAGCCCAAAAATCCTTCAATACACAAAAAGATTTTGTCCCACATTGGTAAAGGATGAGCATTATGTATTGGAAGATAGTGTGGAAATTTTTCTTTCAAGCGTTAGGACAGGGTTTTTTTTTTCTTTCAAGCGTCCAAGTGGGTTTAGGAAAGGAGTTTTTTTCTTTCAAGCGCCCGGGACCATTTAAGGGTTTTTTTTTCTTCCTTTCAATAATTTTTCGTCCTTTTGCATTAATTCCCTGAGGGAAAGGGTAGAAATTGGTTGAATTGTCATTGTAGTCTCTTACAATTCTTGTAGAGCATAATAGACATCTCAAACTTTCTTAAATGGTCCCGGGCAAGGGATTATTATAAGCATAGTAGAACAGTAGCATATCTTAATTCCCAACTGTTTTGTGCAATGCAATAGGTTATTATTATTATTATAATTAGGAAATTTACTGCACTTCAAATAAAATTAAAAATTAGCTTTGCGAGATCTAATGCAGATAATATTCTGAAGAGATAAAGCTAGCTCCAATAGTATTTTTGGACCGTCGGTCTGAGATAAGTTATGATCAGCAAAAGACAAATATAACCAGACAAGTTCTTTGCCGGAGACAAGAGGGCTTTGACAAATTTTGTCATTCTGATGACTTGAGATTTTGACCATTGAAACTACATTTTGAAGGCAGATTACCAAGAACCAAATCCATATACATACATGCTAGTTAGTTGTTAATCTACTAGCTTATACTTTAGTGCCGAGAACTGCAAATTGATTAGAGTATAGTTAAGGCCAAATACCCAAAATTCTCTAGCTCAATATTATGTCTTAGCCTGACTTTTAGATAATTTGACATGTTATATTATCAGATTATGAATCGTCAATTAAGCCGATTCTTATTTAATTTTGTACGTAATTTAGATTGATAATTTGACAATATATAAATTGTGCACATACACACGTACATTCTTATTAAGACAATTTATTTATTAATAATACAACATTTTATTCACTTAAATCAGCCCTTGGCCTGCACGCCCTTAATGTTATCTAGTTTCCGTACTTGGCCTTGTACTCGGTCCAGAGCTGATCAACGTTCTTCCCCAGCAAATCAACAAAATAATTAGGACTATAACCACTCCTCAATTTCTTATTCAATTCTGCCACAAACCCATTTCTCAGGCCATTCAAATAGTCCAAAAACCTAGCAGTGACATCATACCCCTGGTCCCACTTGTTCCCCTGACCTGGCTGAACCCAATGACCTGGCACAAACCCTGCCTTGAGCCTCACGTAATCAGCAATGCCTTCAATCAAACCCCCTGGGGCTTGACCGTTCCCATTCCATTGCCACACGTGCGTTGACTCGTGATAAAGCACACCGGTGATCTCCTTCTTCACATCGCCTGAGTAGCCAGCTATGTAGCCGGCGCTGACGTGGATCTCATTGTTACTAGCAAATGCGACGCCGTCCATGTTTTCAACGATCAAGCTGACTTTGTCCACGCTCTTCCTATCTGCGGCTGTGTTTTGCTGGAATACCCTCCAGATGAAGTCGGCGGCGGAGATCAGAGTTTGCCTGCTGTACTCAGCTCCGATGTCGTTGTTGAAGCGGACGCCGCCGGGGCTTGTTCCCGCGTTGTTGGTGACGACGTAGTCGACTGCATGGGTGCCACGAAGGGGCGCTGCGGCTAGTATTAGGAGCAAGGAGAGGAAACAGATAGGGTGAGCCATGGTTATTTGGTTTTGGGTTGTACAAATTATGTGATTTTGCTCTATGGTTTATATAGAGAGTAATGTGTAGTATTTCAAGGTCAACAATTATTATTTTTTCACTTGGGGTGAGTCTTCTAGATAATATAAAGATCAAGTTAACTTTTGATTTTTCTCATCTTTAATTTCTTTAATTTATCTTATTCTTAACAACTACACCATTTTTTTAACATTTATTTTCATATATCTATAAATTCTTCTATGCGGATATTCGGAGGTTATGATGGTGCAAATATCATGTATTTTATACTACCCCTCCATACTTTCCTCCTTATTTATAATGGCATATGCATAATAATAACATGATGTGCAGACATCAGAATAAGAGAATAACTATATATTCATTAATGTTATAACACGAATATACTTTATGTTCACGAAATATCTATTAAGTCATCTACTCATATTATAACATATGACTTAATAACATCATATGTCAGTGTGAAAAGTTTAATGATCCTGATTATTATCCTTAGTGAGAAGAAAAAGCGGGAGACCCTGCTCTCTCCACGTATCCTTATTGCACCTGCTATATGTTATCTGAAAGTACTTATGACTACACCTAAAAATATGGACAGCTATAGATCATTGACCTTGACTTGGACCCGGGCTTTTCTGCCGGCTAGAATTGAAACCCAGCTGGTTCATTATAGGTAATGTTGATGGTCATGGTGATGTGATTTCATATTATGCCTAGCTAGTTAAATATTGGTTTAGTTAGGACGTTTGTCAGTTTGTATTTGGAATAACACACAAAGCAAAACCCATAACAAGAGGACCACAAAATTTTAAAAAAAAACCACGAGCCACTACGGAACGTCTCAAAATAATAACAGGAGATTCAGAAGATGAAATTTCGCCCATAAAGCATTGCTTTCCATTTACTGCAATAACTAATTAAGGCTCCGTTTGATAACTATTTTAATTTTAGTTTTTAGTTTTCATATTTTGTGAGAGATTATAAAGGGAAAAGAGGGAGCATGAAAGTGAGAATGAGAGTGGAGATGTGATTAAAAGGGGAGATAAGAGGAGAGAATGAGAGGGAATAGTAACAAAAGTGAAAACAAAAACAAAAACTGAATTCTATTTGAAATTGTTTTCACTTTCAAGTTTTTGTTTTCAATTGTGTTACTCCTCCCTCCTATTCTCCCCCTCATCCTCACTCCCACTCTTACCCTCATTTTCCTGTATACTCTATTACAAAAAATAAAAACTAAAAACTAAAATTGAAACGATTATCAAACGGGCCTAATAACTTGCCCAAGTTGACTGATTAATTTCGCTACAAGGAAAGTCTTGGTCAATGAAACCGGCTCGTAAAAAGCAATAATGGATCAAGCCTTGGTAACTTTGGAGAATCGTCATTATCTTTCATCTAGATTGGATCATGATTCATGACATAGTTGACCCAAGGGTGATCAGAGCCAAAAAGTCAGCCTCATCAAAGGCTTGCAGCCCACCGACACTTTGAAACTTCAGCGCAGCTCAGTGAACCGGCGATCCGATCTAGAACCTGCCAATGGGTCAAGTCATCCCAATATTTAATGCAATAGAAAATTACCAACCATGTAGAACCCCATGAATTTTGATCCTTTAACTAGAACCCCCGTTACCAATCCTATGTTGCATGCAATGGCCATTTGTCCTGAATAATATGCTTTAAACTCTGTAATTTGTCATAATTTCATCACAATGATCTTTAAACTCTCCTTAACAAGTGTGGCACATGTTGAATCAACCGTTGGTGCCTTAGTATACAATAGTTTCGAACTCTTTTCTTTTTTTCTCATTGGGAAAATATTTTTTTACTAGCTAGGGCGCGGCGGGAACCAGTTCTCCAACGAAGGCGGGAATATTAAAATAAATTCAACGTGGGGATGGGAATGGCATATAGACCCATTGTCATCCCTACCGCTGATGATAGCAAACACATGGAGGTTATTGTATTGCCAAGGAGAGGAGTCTTAAGATATTACTGAAATAGGTTGTGGCAGTTAGGCCCAACTCTGGGATAATACTCTAAACCCTTGTAACTCAATCCTATAAATGGCCATGATCGTATCAAATAAAAACATGGCTCTTCTGGTTATTTTATATAATATATATACCCCACTTGTGTGCTTTGAGTGAGTTCTTATTGTCCATGTGAAATGATGACTTGAGTTATGTATTATAATTAGGGTATTTGGTCACTGACAAAAAAATTTAGTCAAATTGATCACCGTGTTTTCCTAAGTTTACAATTTATAGATATTCCTTTATCTTCAATTAAGTGCAGTTTTTATTTTTATTTGTTTTCCTCACAATTCCAATTTCAACCCAAGATTTTCCCCAATTCGTTAAACCCTAATAACACAATATACCCTTACTTGTTGAGGTAGATGAAGAAGATTGAACGTGCTTCGTAAAAAAATAAAAATAATAACTACACCGTTAATGAAATGTCTATAAATTGTACTTTGGGAAACACAGTGATTAATTTGGCTAAATTTTTTTCTCAGTGACCAAATTGAATTTTCGTGCAACACCCAGTGACCAAAAAGTTATTTAACCCTTATAATTATAAATGGATTTTTTTTCTTTCTAGACTCTGAAATAATGATGACTTAAGTTTAGCCATAAGTACATGTAGATTTTATGGTAGAGATAATATAAGTGCGTATCTGGTGGGAATATTATTCCACTCATAATATGATGAAGTGATAAGGCTTCTTCCTAGTGAGTTTTTTTTTTTTTTTTTTTTGGACTTAGTTGCAGGCTTAATTATTATTATTGCTAGTAGTGTGATGACAAGAAGTAACTTTTTGCAAGACCTAATGCAGATATGTGATATTTGAAATGGATTTGTTCATTCATTTGTGGTGGAAAAAATTGAGGCCCAATGAAAGTTCATGTCATCCTGGAACCGTTCAGTTTTTCGTTGGTGGAAAATAACGAATGTCCAACGGCAAATGTCTATTGAAACTTGATTATAATTTAATATAGTCTATGGAAACTTATCCAAAATTCTTTGGCTCAAGCATATAAGCCTTGTGGCTAAGTATCCCAGGTTCTGAGATAATCAACCAGCAGAATCCCATAAATTGGCTAATAAGATTCTAAGTAAGAATAATGTCAAGAAGAGTAATGTTTTTTTGTTAGACAGTTTTCTTGTTAGACAGTTTTCGGCACGTTATGTTATCATCATTTTATGAATTGTTGATTATACGGATTCTTATCATGACAAAAATTTAATAGTCTGATAACATACACATCAAAGTGAAATGATATTTTAATCGAGACAATTTATTTCTCTAATAGACTCGTACAACATTTTATTCACTTAAATAAGCTAGACCAGCTTTTAATTTTGTGCGTACTTGGCCTTGTAATCACTCCAAAGCTGATCAACATTCTTCCCCAGCAAATCAACAAAATACTTAGCACTATAACCACTCCTCAATTTCTTATTGAGTTCTGCCACAAACCCACTTCTCCGACCATTCAAATAGTCCAAAAACCTAGCAGTAACATCATAGCCCTGGTCCCACCTATTCCCTTGCCCTGGCTGAACCCAATGGCTTGGCACAAACCCTGCCTTCAGCCTCACGTAATCAGCAATTCCTTCAATCAAACCCCCAGGAGCTTGACCATTCCCATTCCACTGCCACACGTGCGTTGACTCATGATAAAGCACACCGCTGATCTCTCTCTTCACATCGCCTGAGTAACCAGCTATGTAGCCAGCGCTGACGTGGATTTCATTGTTGCTAGCATATGCAACCCCGGTTATGTTATCAATTATCAAAGTGACCTTTTGTACAGTCTTTCTATCAGCGGCTGTGTTTTGCTGGAACACCCTCCAGATGAAACCAGTGGAACAGATTAGGGTTTGCCTGCTGTACTTGGCTCCGATGTCGGTGTTGAAGCGGACCCCTCCCGGGCTTGCTCCGGCCTTGTTGGTGACGACGTAGTCGACTGAATGGGTACCATGAAGGGCAGTTGCTAGTGTTAGGAGGAAGGAAAGGAAGAAAATATGCGCCATATTTGTGAGATTAAGTTAAGCTTTGGTTTATATATATATATAGAGAGAGAGAGAGAGAGAGAGAGAGAGAGAGAGAGAGAGAGAGAGAGAGAGAGAGAGAGAGAGAGAGTAATGTACCACTATTTTTATTCCCCTTTCAAGTTAATTTTTTGTTTGTCTCATCTGTTTTTAAATTCCCTCTTCTCCTATTCTTAACCACTCAAACTTTCTTTATTCCCTTCTTCCCAGTCGACATGGTCCATGTTAGTTTCTATTATTTATGCCTAGCTAGTCATCATTTGTTGTTAATTGGTTTAGTTAGGACGTTTGTCACTTTGCATTTGAATTACCTAATGCAAAAAAACAAACAGAAAAACCAATAAAAAGCAGACAAAAACGAAAACAAAGATTCAGGACAATTTATTTATCTAATGGACTAAGATTACAACATTTTATTCACTTAAATCAGCCCTTAATTAGGTGTGCAGGCCTCTAATTTCTGGCTAGTATCGGTCACCTTTCAACGTTTTGCATACCTGAGCTTGTACTCAGTCCAAAGCAGACCAACATTCTTCCCCTGCAGCTGAACAAAATAATCATCGCTATAACCAAGCCTCATCTTCTTGTTCAATTCTGTCACAAACCCATTTCTCAAACTCTCCAAATACTCCAAAAACCTAGCAGTGACATCATAGCCCTGGTCCCACCTATCCCCAACTCCCGGCTGGGCCCACTGACTCGGTATAAACCTTGACTTCATCCTCACGTAATCTGCAATTCCTTCAACCAAACCCCTCGGGGCCTTTCCATTCCCATCCCATTGCCATACATGTGTTGACTGATGGTAAATCACACCGTTCATTTCGTTTCTCTGTCCCTCCACATCCGCTGCTGGGTAGCTTAGAATGTACCCAGCACTTACGTGGATCTCATTGTTGCTTGTATTTGTATAAGCCTCTCCCTTCATGTCTTCAATGGTCAAGGTGATATTGTGCACGCTCTTTCTATCCTCGGGAGTGCTTTGCTGGAACAATCCCATATGAACTCGGTGGCGGAGATTAATGTTAGCATGCAGTAGTTGACTCCGATATCTTTTTCGAAACGGTCCTGGTTATGGATTCCCACGGTGACGTCATTGACAAAGTATTCCATGTCAAAGGCGCCATGGACGAGGCCTGCTGCTAATGTTATGAAGAAAAGGAAATAAATAACGCGAACCATAGTTTTTGAAAGTAAAATGATTTTTTTGGCTTTTGGGTTCTGTAGAATGTACTATTTTGCTCTTGGTTTATATAGGAGCCTAACTATAATGCTATAAAACAAACTCTCATTCATGAGATTTGAACTCAACCCGAAAAGTGGGAAATTTCTCGGTGATTGAGCGATTTTGTTGTTCAAAGTTCACACATAAAATACAATTTTTACTTGTAATTTCAGTTCTTGTTACCCATAATATTAAAGGCACCAACTATTTTCCTGACTTTTGATAATCCATCAATTTAGTTGGTGGAAATACACGATTGGTGACGGCAATGTTTCTGTTGCAGCTTGATCATTCATGCTGCGCCCTGCAAGTTATGCGCCTGATTGCAGAGTCACATTTCTTTTGTGGTCATGTTCAGGTCTTAAAACCTTAATTACTCAAAAGACTTGTTAGAATATAAAATAAAATAATTATCGGTTTTGTTTTGGGCATGTGTTGATCAACAAACTTTATCCTTGAGATTTAATTTCGAATTCCTGAAATAAGTTGAGCTCCATGTGTTCATGTCAAGAGTTACAACTTGACATTTGATCAAATAAACCAGAGAAGCCGTTGGCCCTAGATGTGCCTCTTTTTTGGTTTCTTCTTTTAACAAGAGTTTGATGTGACCAAATCCAAATACTTATGTTAGTTGAGTTTACATGGTGCAAGACTAAATATTGATAAGATTTTGACCCCAAATTATTTTTAACTGTATCATCTTAAATACATAAGATGATTCTAAGTGAAAAATAGTTTTCCAAGTAAAAAAGAAAAGGCTTAATTATTGTTTTATCCTATGGAACGGGAGCTTGGTCTCACTTTATCTATTAAAACTGAAATTTTCTCACTTAACTTCTAGAATCTCTAAAAATTGCAGAAAGTTTCACTTTACCACTTTCGTCTATTTTCATCCACAAAACCTTAAATGTGCTGGCATGGAATTTTAATAATTTTAGCTATTAAAAAACTTTAAAATCCAAATTAAATAACTAATAATAATTTTTATATTTTTATATTTTTTAGAGTAAACAAACCCCCTCCATGGCAGAGAAATTGCCCACTTGAGCCTTCAATTTCAGTAAAAATACCCACTTGAATCTGGTGGATTGAGGCTATCAAACAAAATTAGGGTCTGATGATAATGATGGAGTTGGATGGAGACCAAACAAATTTTTTCTTCGATTTTAACCTTGACTTGGTAAGGCTTTAATATGTGGGGCAGCTATATCATTGACCTTGACTTGGACTCGGGAATTTTTTTTTTTTTTTTTTTCTGCCGACTTGACCCAGCTGGTTATTGATAATTTTGATAACTTGACGGTCATATGTAGCATCTCTTTCTCTCGTTCCCACCATATCTAGGTCGCAAAATTCCTTAGTCTATTTTAATTATTTTATTATGCCTAGTCCTAATTCGAATTTTGTTTTCCGTAGAATATTTATTCATATACAAAACAAATATAAGCCAACATGGTCTAGCATAGTAAAAAATAGCTTATATTTGCAGACTATAGAGGTCTTAGGTTTCAACTCTCATGAAAACTTGGTTATGTGTTTGAGAAACCTCCACCCCTCCCATGTAATTTAAACTATCGCTTGTACTAAAAAAAAAAAACAAATAGAGAAAACCCTCCATGAACAAAAGATTTAAAACCCACCACACATAAAGCTTTTTTTTAAAGTATATTCTAGTCCAAATTCCAGGTTCATGATATTACATCTACATCTGCTGATGGAGAGTGATCGAGGAATTAAACATCAAATATATATATATATATATATATATATATATATGCAAGTCAGCAATATGAAAATAATGTGATAAAATAAAAGTACATGTTATTTTAGCATTAATAAAAAAACAGCTGTCTAAATAATGAAAACTTTTCCAATATTAATGCATCAACAATATAATTTTACTCTCACAAATTATTTGGATTTTTTATTATCTAATTTATTTTAGTCCAACTGTGGATACAAAAACCACATCTTATTTGTTCGAATTATTTTAGTGCACATGGTTAATTAGTTTGCAAATTTAGCTTTGTAGTCGGTCCACAGCTGATCAACTGTCTTCCCAAGCAGCTCCTGAAAGAAGTTGTCACTGTAGCCATCTCTCATCTTCTTGTTCAGTGCAGCCACAAACCCTTGTTGAAGATCATTGCAATAGTCCAGGAACCTTGCAGTCACTGAATAACCTTCATCCCACCTTTGACCTTCACCCGGCTTTGCCCATCCATTGGGCACATAATCCGCCTTCAACCTCACGAAGTCTGCAATCCCTTCTATCAATCCAACAGGAGCTTGACCCTGTCCATTCCACTGCCATGAATGTGTCATCTCATGGTAAAGTACCCCATTGAAATCTGTTTTGATATCACCCTGTATGCCCTGGACACAAGGTATCAAATATTATACAACAATAACAATATGAGGTTAAAAAATACAGAAATATTAATATCAGTTTAAATATCAACAATCGCAAACAGTCCCAATGAAAAAGGACCTTGATTTGTAGATGAGTAGTCTTAGGTTCGATAACTCATTCTTCTTAACTTTGGCAAATAAATAAATAAATAAAATAAGGTAATTTTCACTTTATTACCCTGAAGTTTACTAAGTTTCAGCTTTTAGCACATAAATTTTTTTTCGTCTCAGTCGCATACAGAGAGTTGATCTTCATACCACTTTCATAAATGTCGTCAGTCTTTCCATTAACAAATCTGTTAACTGCTGATCTGGAAATAGATGGGCCCACAAATAATATATATAAAAAAAAGTATTAAAAAAAACTTATCAATCTTTTTGAAAAATAAAAATAAAACTTAAGTAAATAATAAAATAGTATTAAATAAATAAATGATAAAGCCTAAAAATACTTTTCAAAAAACCCCTCCAGCCGCCCCCCTCCTTCTTCCCCAAACTCAATATTTAGACATGCTAAAAGATACCTACTGTAGCATAACTTTGATAAAATTTGGAAAACCCAGAAACAAATGAACATAATTAACAAACTAAACAAATTAATTCAGATAATAGAAATAAACTGGAGGAATGGGAGAAGGCAGGGCCAAGGATCCTCAAGTCGCAGGTGGGAATTGCAGGGAATGATAGCATTCTTGCCGCACTCGATGAGATCTGATCTGCTGAAGATCTGGAGATCTAAGCTAACATACTCAATGCCTCAGATGCCTGCAAAGACGCGTTGGAGAAAAGATGGCTTCGCAGCTCCACTAAGCTACCATAGACGACCTTCTCATCTCGAGCTACTATAATCGGATTGAATCAGAAAAACACAACCGTAATCGAAGAAGACGACGATTCTGACGGCGCCGTCAGATCGCCGAATGCTCGTCGGAAAATTAATCGACTAGTTTCTCTCTGAGATCGCCTCCGACGCGAAGGAGAGGGTGAGGGTGAGGCGGCGACAAGAGGTTGGGGTGGAGGTGGGCAGCGGCTTGGCGGTGAGGGGAGGGGGGGTGCTAGATTATTGTTTATTTATTTAATAATGTTTTCTGATTTATTTATTTATTTATTTTTTTTTTTTTTTTGAAAATTAGCGATTTGGGGAGGGGGGCTCTTTTCCAGGCTTTTCCTGGGATTCGAAGGGTGACCAAGGGGGGGAAGGGGGAGGGACCTCACCACTGAGGGAAACCCCTTAGTCAATTTAATTAATAATATTGTTGGCCATGTAGCACCATATGAGTGGGTCTATGTATTGCCATATCAACAGTTAATAGACTTGTTGACTGAAAATCAACTTTTTGTATGCAATTTAGATGAAATTTTTTTTAGAAAATTTGGCATAAGTCCAATTATGAGGAGAGATTTTGGGTGCAATCCACGCAGAAATTGTTGTTGATCCAAGTCCTTTGACTTTTGTGCCACATAAGATTACATGCCTTTTTCAATTTATTGATATTTACTTTTATTTATTTATTATTTTTTGTTCCAGTTATGCACCTAAAACATAAATAAGGTAAATTATGAATTCATAAAATTGGTAAGTTATTGATTTGTAGGATATTAATTATCATAGTTGATTTGAATTTAATTGCAAATCTATTTATTGAATTCTGAAATTTTCCCAAGGTATACTGACATCAAAATTTGTAATCAGAGTTCATAAAAACTTCATACCTTAACAATAGGTAAGGTACCTATGCATACACCTCGTATGCAGTATGCAGGTAATTAAACCCATAAATTACCTCTGGTTCAGGTAATTAAATCCATAAATTACCTCTATAGTCTAGGTAGTTCTACCCTCTAGCCCAGCTAATTGAACTCATATAATATCTTGGTATGGATCTTTAAACTCAACTAAGATAAAAATTCATACAAAATTTCTTTGGAATTTAAAAAAAAAAAAAATACACTATTACATGGAAGACATGTACGTATGTATATAAATATGAAGCTCCAGAAAAAACTGCTTAAGAAAACTAAAAAAAAAAAACACTTACCTGTAAGGTAGGTACATATATACCTATATGTATTAACATTATTTACCTGTATGTCAGATACATAATTTAATGTGGGTGCTTGTCTGATCGATTGGTATAATATGTGAGTCTTTACTTTTTATTGATTAAATTGTATTTTATCTATATATTAGGAATATTATCAAGGAAAAAAATTCAAATTTCAAATTTTGGAATTCAATTACAAGGAAATAATGCATTAAATTTATATTTTCAATGTGTTTTTCTTATTTACCTTAAAGGGTAAAATCGACACAACAAAAAAGTAATAAACGTCAAAGGACCTACATCTAAAACAAAAAACGCGAAGACTAGACCCAATGACAGCTAATCGTTTTGGATCTAGATCTAAGAAGCCCAACAAATTTCATATATACTAAAGGCTAAAACTCTGTAAACTTAAGAGTAATAAAGTGAAAATTACCCAATAAAATATCAACAAGGAAAAAAAGTCACCATGAACTCATAATTCACTCCTCTCGCTGCTCATTCATTAAATTGACAAAAATGAGTGCATGACGACTTTATGAAGTGTAAATAATAACTAAAAAAAATTGAATCGAAAGTAATACCATAAATATATGAAAAACATTAACAAAAGTTTACCTCAATGTATTTAGCCGCGACATGAATCTCATCGTTGCTGGAAAATGCAATGCCATCGATGTCTTCCACAAACAAGCTCACGCGTGGCACGTCCCTTCTATCTGCCGGTGTAGTTTGCGCGAAGAGGTTCCAAATGAAATCTGTGGCGGTTCCCATTGTTTGCTGGGTGTAGTCCAACCCCAGCTCATTTGTAAAGCGGATACCGCCGGGGGTGTTCAGGGCCCGGTTTTCGACGACATATTCGACAGCATGGGCCCCATGCAAGGAAGCTAGGGCAAGGAAAGAGGCAAGGATAAAAAAAGAGAGAAAGCGAGCGGCCATAGTGTTTGTAATAACAGTGAGTGAGTTTGGAGCTAGTTTAGGTTTTGTATACAGAAAATTGTCCTTGGCAGGTTTATATAGAACTCTATTTACAATCACTGCTTTGACTTTTCAATTTTTTGCCGTGTCCTTGGGTTGTGACTTTCCTCTCAGATTTTTTGCCGTGTCCTAGGGTTGTGACTACATCTTCGTCATACTAAAGCATTGAAACAAGTCTTCTTCTTGTACTAGAAACGGTTCCTCACAAATAAATTCTTATTAATTGTACAAAATTTATGGTCCATGCATTCATATATATATGAATGCTTTTCTTAAGGTCCAGCTTTCGTTTTGGCTAACCATATTTTACGTCATTAAGATTTGGAGTCATCATCAAATTGGTCACGATGTTTTAATTTTATCAATTTACACAATACCGTTTTAAAATTCAACCATTGTCATTGACTCTATGAACAGGTTTATATATAACATTCAACATTATCTCCAATCACGACTTGACTTTTTTGATCTTTTGTTGTGTCGTAGGGTTGGGACTTTCCTCTCAATTTTAGAAAGTCTCTCCACTGCATTTTCATCATACTAAATCAAGTCTTCCTTTTTTTTTTCTTTTTTTTTACACACAATATATTACTTTAATCTATAAAAAAAAACTGAGATGAAAGAGAGGAAAAAAAGAAACAGAGAAACAGAGAAAGAGAAAGGAGATGAGAGAAAAAAAGAGAGATAAGTAATGGAGAGAAAGAAAGTGATGGGTAGAGAGAGAGAGAAGAAGAAGAAGAAGAAGAAGAAGAAGAAGAAAAAAGGGTGAAGATAGATGGGGATGGAATGGAGTGGCGGGGGAGGCTGGGAAGAAAGAAGTAGAGAGGAAGAGAGAGAGAGAGAGAGAGAGAGTGAGAGGGGAAATATTAAATAAAAGGAAAGAAAGAGGGAGAATAGGAAAAATAATAAAAATAAATAAAGAAGATGGATATTATTCGGTCCGTATGACACCAAACGGGATGAGAAATATGGAACCGGTGTCGTGCCAAACAGAAATGATATGATACGGTATCATACCGTTTATTATGCAACACCGAACAACACAGTATGAGATTGGCACAGTTTGGGTTCAATATTGATTTTCCAGTTTTGATGCCCAGGCCTTGTGCTAGCTAGGACAAGAAGAAAGGCATATGGTTGGGATTTTTGGATCGATTGAGGAAGTGTGAAGCAAATATGGATTTTGTCAAGATTTATATTTACTTTAATGTTTTATTTATATTTTTAGAATAAGTTATCAATCATGATATTATTTTTCTAATATGATTTTAATTAGGATTTTTATTATTTTCTTGTTAGCTAAGTTTTAGGAATATTCTGGAACCTAGGATTTCCAACGGTTTTAGAATTTCTTTGTTTTCTATTTAAGTCAACTCATGATATTGTATTGCAGGTTAATTCATCTTATTATCAATCAAATATCTTTGAGTTTTACTCAATTTCTGGTGGATTCCGACTTGTTACTTGTAAGGTTATTGTTCGATCTCCCCTATTTTCCTATATCTCGCTATGTCAAGTAATGTATATATCTATATGGGTTAATTACTGTAGACGTCCGTGAACTATAGCGCCAGTTGCAATTGGGTCCGTGAACTAAATTTTGTGGCAATTTGGTCCTTTAATTAGATAATAAGGTGCAATTGGGTCCTGCCACAACTGAATCCGTCGAAATAACCATGTGAGTGTCACGTGCTCTTGTTGTTCGGGGTATTTTCGACTTTTCGTCGTTTTGAACAAAACAAAATAGGAAGAACAAGAAAGAACAGAGACAACAATGGCACCCAAAACCCAGAAAAACCCACAATTCCATTTGATCATTCAATCCCCACATAGCAAAACCCAAAACCCAGAAACCAAAATCAACCGAAAGCAACCCTTCAAAAATAATAATGTCCATTTCTTATTTGATCACAGGATTGAGCCTTGTGCCTTGCAGTGCTGCTGGCTTCTTGTGTGAGCCAGAGGTTTTCGTTTTAACAGATGCTTTTATTTACCAACAAGAAATGAAATTGCAGCAGCCTTGTTAGAGGGGCAGGGCACCTATATTATTCCCAAAACCATTTCTAACAAGAAAAACTTCGAGACCCATTTCCAACCATCAGCACCAGAGGCTTGGCATCAACAACAACAAAGATAAGCATCCAAAGAACACTCAAACCAACGGCGGGAGAGAGAACTTGCAAAACATGACAAAATGATTGCCAAGCCAGACCCTTTCCCCTGCTTTCCAGCCATCGAATGCCGCCGAGTGGTCACACCGAATCTAGTCGCAGCAATCGACGCAGATCACTCGTCGCCGTGCCGTTCCTTCCCAAAAAAGCAGGCAAAGGCACTGAGCTCGGCGGTGGAGACGTGTAGAAGGCGCTCGATCCAGCGTAAATCGCATCCATGACCTTGAATTCTGCAACCTTAATCTGCTTCTGTACGGTCTCCGGGTCGGGGCCCAAACAGTCCGTCGATCCCAGTACCAAATCTGGAACATCTTCGCTCTTTGCCCTCGGCTTGCCAGCATCGCCGGAAACAACTCCGAGTCCTCGGTTAAAATCAACCGAAATGGCCAAGACTGGTGTGTTTCATTATGATCCGGCTATGGTGGTGATGCGAATGACGACTAGGCTTGCCTTGGATTGTCTGAGAGAGAGAGAGAGAGAGAGAGAGTGGCTGTCTGAGTTGGGGATTAGATGGGATTGGGGTTGGAGTGGTGGTGGTGGGTGGCATTGGGTTGGTTGTTGGTTGTAGTCTGATGGTAAATTGGGGGAGGACTAGAGGACGAGAGTGAGAGGGAGACGAAGAAGTTTTTTTTGATTGTTTTTTTCATTTTTCAACATCTTAGTTTTTTTTTAATTGTTTTTTTCATTCTACTTTTAAGTTTATTTATTTATTTTTATGTTCTATTTTTTTCTTCAGACTCGAAAGGACGCTTTTACCCCTCATTTTGACGGACAAAGTGACAGAGTTGGACGGCAGGACCCAATTGCACCTTATTATCTAATTAAAGGACCAAATTGCCACAAAATTTAGTTCACGGACCCAATTGCAACTGGCGCCATAGTTCACGGACGTCTACAGTAATTAACCCTATATATATATATATAAAGCAAAAGGAAGAGAATGGTGAAACATTAAGAATTGAAATTATTAATTAAATGAGGATAATATGATAAATTCACACTTTTTCATATTATAAATTAAATTAAATTAAAAGAAAAATCAGATAATTGATCCTATTTTTATGGAACACAACTACCCATTATCTTTTTTTTAATTCTAAAATAAATTTTTAATTTTTTAAAAAAAGCCTATCGCAGGTGCGAAAGCGCGTGCAGAAAGGCTAGTATCAATGAAGTAAACAAAAATGAAAACTGTGATCAACTACTACTCTAAAACAAAACATTGTAGATATCACTAAAGCAAAACTAAAACATAAACTTCAATCATTTACATTTCTAACAAAAAGACTGGAACTGTAAGTAAAATGCAATCAACTACTACTCTGACACAAAATAATATAGATATGAGTGAAGTGACACAAAAATAGTAAATGAAGAAAAACAAACAGAAACTGATATCAACTACTATTTTATGACAAAATAATCTAGATATCAATTGAGTAAAAAAAGAAAACCAAAACTGAAACTGCAGAATTTGAGCCAAACATTCCAGAACCACCACCAAAACAACAATCGACCTTCAATCTATAAGAAACATAACCAAAACCACCTCCCTAAATTATAAATTATAAATTATAATTTATTTTTAAAAAAAAAAAAAAAACTCAAAGCCAAAAGCAACCAAACAGAACTGCAAGAGCAAAAACACCTTCATATAATTTACTCTCACAAATATGCAAACAACTAATCTTTGGCTTACTCGTAGTTTTATTTGGCTTACATGCCCAATAGACATTTGGACTTTTTTTAATCTAATTTATTTTAGTCCAACTGTGGATACAAAACCCACATCTTATTTATTCGTATTACAACTAGACTTTATTAGTTTGCATGTTTAGCTTTGTAGTCGGTCCACAGTTGATCAACTGTCTTCCCAAGCAGCTCGTGAAAGAAGTTGTCACTGTAGCCATCTCTCATCTTCTTGTTCAGTTCAGCCACAAACCCTTGTTGTTGATGAAGACCATTGCAATAGTCCAGGAACCTTGCAGTCACTGAAGAACCTTGTTTCCAACTTAGACCTTCACCCGGTTTTGCCCAATTATGGGGCACATAATTTGCCTTCAACCTCACAAAGTCTGCAATCCCTTCTATCAATCCATTTGGAGCTTGATGATTTCCATGATTCTGCCATATATGTGTCATCTCATGGTAAAGTACCCCATTGAACTCTGTTTTTATGTCACCAGTTATGCCCTGGATACAAAGTATCAAATATGACAGCAACAATATGAGGTTTAAAAAATACGGAAATATTGACATCGGTTAAATATCAACAAAACATTAAGCTATCATGTAGAGTTTTCATTCACGTGCGCTCTAAAAAAGTCATCATGAACTTCTCATAGTTCACTGATCTCACTGTTCATTAACTAAATTGACATTAAAAGTGAGTGCACAGTGATTTTTATAGAGTGTAAATATTTACTCTAAGAAAAATTGAATCCAAAGTAATACCATAAATATATGAAAGATATCACCAAAAGTTTACCTCAATGTATTTAGCCCCAACATGAATCTCATTGCCGATGACATGCGCAATGCCAGGGATGTTATCAACAAACAAGCTTACGTTTTTCACGTTCTTTCTATCTGCCGGTGTAGTTTCATTGAAGAGGTTCCAAATGAAATTTGTGGCGTTTCCCATTTTTTGCTGGGTGTAGTTCACACCCAGCTCATTTTTGAAGCGCATACCGCCGGAGGTGTTTAGAGCCCGGTTAACGACGGAGAAGTGGACAGCATGAGCCCCATGCAAGAATGCTAGGGCAAGGAGAGAGGCGAGCATGAAAGAAAAGAGAAAACGAGCAGCAGCCATACCCATAGTGTGTGTTTGTAATAATACTGATCATTGAGTTTGGAGCTAGTTTAGGTTCTGCGTACGGCTCTAGAGCCTCTATGTGCAGATTTATATAGAACTCTATCTCAAATTACTGCTTGACTTTTCTATATTTTTTTTTCTTTCTAATTTCATTGTTTTCTTCGATTCTTAACCACAACTCCATTATCTGTATTTGATGTTCATTATGCAATAAGGTTACTGACTCCTAATAGCAAGTTGCCTGCATCATGCATGGTCCATGCCGTCGAATTATTATGGCCGTCGAAGTTGGTCCACTGCTCTGGACTAGACCATAAACCTTAAAGTACCAAAATATGCATCATAAGCATGTTTGTACGGACTGCATGCTTTAAAGCAGTTATATGTATTTGTCAGGATCAAATGCTTTGTAGCCCATGAACTTTTTACATATAGCCCACTTGTGAATCATCTGATCCGACATGGGCCTACTAATCAGGTTATGGGCCTAAACGCCACAAAACCCTAACTTTATTTTTAGTTTTCGCCCTCTTTCTCTTACTATATATTGCTTTCCCTCTGCATATTATATACCCTGGTGGAAGGAAGCCAAACCAAATAAGGCTTTTGTTGACTTTAACGATTCATTGATGCACTTCTTACCAAATAACGTCAAAGGTTCACCCTGTTAGGACTCAAGATCACACATTGGAAAAGTAGTATATCATAAGGCACCCTTCCCTTTCAAGTCAATTTTTACGGGCATGTTCTACTTATGGGTTCTTAACACACCCAACCCTATCTCCAATGGCCAAAGAATTCAAGGTAACTCTGATACTTACTACGACAACAACAAAACACAAACATGATACAAAATATTTATGTATTGTGATTTATCTACTTCATCCCAAATATTTCATACTCAATTTCTTGTCATGTTAGTTTCATGTAAATATTTCATATTGCTTCAATTTTGTATTAGCAACGCAAACAAGATATGACACGGCACGACATCATGTCAAAAATCTCATCATAAACATGTGCTAATTTTTTATCGTAAAGTGTCTGAATTTTCTACCTTAGCATGAAGTGAACCATTCATATAACACCAAACCAAGAAAAAGAGAATTAAAAAGGTGTATAACTATCACATTGGTGTTTGACCGGGAAAATATTTAAAAAAAACGCTATTGATGTGTATCAAAAGCCTCGGAACTAAACCAATTTACATTATGAATGAACAGAAAATGTATATTCCTATTTTGTGGCCTTAAAACGGTCATTTCCACTGGCCAAAAACAACAGAAATTGAAAATAAAATAAAATCTGTAGTGTTTGTGTTGAAGATATGAGCAAAGGCTGTGACTACGTCTAATGCCACCTCTTATGCAAAGTTTTCCTCAGCCTCTCAGCTTGGCTCCTTCAAGAAAATCTCCCATTTTGTATAAAAAATGTGTATTAAGCAGAAGTAATAGCCTCCATGTCGATCAGTGGCCACTTCCCCTGCGGCTTGGCCCAGAGTAAGCTTGTGCTATAATTGAACTCTTGATGGACTCGAAAGTGGATGCTCCAAGAGGTCTTGAAGCCTCAACTTGTACAGAGTATGAGAGCAAGAGGAAGAAGATGATCATGGAAATGGCATTGAAAGCCAAAACAAGAGTAGAAGAATGAGATTTCATTTTTGATACAGTTCCTGCAAAGTTTCTCTTTGATCAGGCAGGAGGCTTAAAGAATTTGGGATGAATGGGAGATAGCTTACTTCATTTGTTATATATAGATATTAGAGAAAGAGAGAGAGAGATGGGGGGGGGGGGGGGGGGGGTGGTTGGAGGGGCGGGTACGTACGTGGGAGCTTGGGGAAGAAGCTTTGATTTTTGTTCATTGACTTGGTATTGTGGGCTAGGGTTGTATTTTTTGAGTTTTATGAGTTTGGAGTTTGAAAATGTAAACCTCATGCTTTGACTATATTGAAGTTGTTCCAAATTTTAAATATGGAAAGAAGAATAAGTCAATTGTCGGGGCCAACATTATAGTTAAGGTTGGTGGATATTCTTGTATTGTAAATAAAGATATGCACATTAATTCTAATATTTTGGTTTGCCTTTTCTGACTCGATCACAATAGATATGGAAAGAATCGTCTTTCCTCGCCTACTCACAAATTAATGCCCAACTTGTTTAATTTTTTAGACATTTTTCTATATTCTGGTCTTTCTTTTTAAGACATTCATTTGGACATATATTGCATTCTTTTATATCCTATGTTACGGATTAGATAGCTCCTTTGTTTAATTTAAATCGGGACGTCAATAATTATTTGATTTAGTGACACTCAGTCTTCATTTTATTAAAGTAACTCAAAGTCTAAAATTTATAACATGTTTTGGGCCGTGGTAAAATGCAGTTTCAAATTCACAGGCAACTTATGAAGCTCCCTATAAATTTGAAACACCATTTTCTGATGTTAAACGGTATGCATGACTCTGTAATTATCCCTTTTAACTATTTGCCAAAACTTTTAGGTAAGATGATTACAACATCATGCATTACCCAAAAAATAAAGGCTGTCTTTTTCAAATTGGGATTATTTGAAAAGCCACAACTTTTTTCTAATCTAGTGTTTTGTCAAGTCTTTTGACAACAAAGTCTGAGAAAACTGTTCAAAGCAAAACTGACTTGGTAATGCTTTGGATCCGGCAAAATCAACTATATGCACTTATTATTCAGCAATTAATACAATATTGAAAATCAAAGAAGAAGAAGACCGCCATATACAAATAAATGTAAGAAAAAAAATCAAGCATGAGAATTCTTATGAGTCAGGAACATGTGCCAGCACAAACAATGGAGTAAAAGATTGAATTGGTCTCAAAATCTGAAGAACATTCAACTTTTGACATCGTTGATTGTGGTTTCAGACTCTCCCTCACTGACTGCTCAAATTCACATTTTTTCCACAGTCCACATTCCATAATTTTAAAATAGCTTGAGTTGATGAAAGTCCAATTAATCTTTTTGTCAATGCCGCAAAGTCCTAATTCAACCATCTCTCTTATCCACAGCTACTACGCATATACATATATCCATAGTTCAACTCTCAATTTTTTCATTTTTATTTTCAATTTGAAAAAAAAAAAATGAAAGGACTCATTATGTCATTTACTAGATGCTCAATTTTAATCTTAAATTTTGGATACTAAGCTAAATGATACTAATGTTTTAGTTATTCATATCTCGTTCTCATCCTGTAATGTGGTTTTAAGATCAAAATCATCTATCTTTTAAGCCATCCTTTTATAGATTATATCTGCAAAAAAATAAACTAAATTGAAAATTGTTTTAGTCATCTAATTGTTATCAAATAAATAGACAACCCTAGTATTTTGGTTAAACACTAAACTATCGCACTGTAAATGAAATGGCTTGTCGATTTCCAATTTTGGTCAACTTTTTTGCACGATTAATTCTTGTGATGACCTAAAAAATGAATGGTTGTTATCATCATAAAATATTGCACAATAGAAATGAGAAGAAAAGGAGTAGAAGGAATACGGAACTCGCATTACTCGTTTTTATATTTACTCTCACCACAAATCTGAATTATTTCTGACTAATATCATCTGCCGACTTTAAGGTCTTCAAAATTTGAAGAGCCTATAATATTATAATGTTGTCCCTGCAAAGTGAACACATTGCTTACCAGGCAATGTATGAACATGTTTCGACGTTGAAAGGTGATTCCATTTTGGTGGCACCAAACTGTGCGTCACTGGGGACCAAAACTTTTAATAATCTTTTGTAATGCAAAACATTCTATGACACGAGGTCTAGGACCAAAAACCATTCAACCATTTTGGCCTAAAGAGGAGCAAATCTCAAAGTTCGACCAACTTTTTACTTCCCTCTCTGTCTGCATTTTCCTTTCCGTTGGGCTGACTTTTGCATTATCAACATTTTCATATGAACCACAAAAGTCAAACATATCAAATAATTGAAATAGTATATTGACAAAACAAAGGCAACCAAAAGATAATTTTAACTTTATTTCGAAAACGAGTACGAAGTATGGGCTTATTGCACTTCACAATGTGAATTTGTGAGCGCAAAACTTATAAGATATTCAACTTGAAATGCATGAGAGAGAGAGAGAGAGAGAGAGTATATACTTGCAACTTTGTATGACATTTTTTTACTTTGTATTATTCAGAAATTTTTAATACAATTTTACAATTAATGGGAGAGTGTAATGTAAAACCTGAGTACAACCTCTCGATGCATGTACTTTCAGCTCTTCGTCCCTAGAAATAAATAGTATATGACAACCCGTAATGTACAGGTCTTGATTCTACAAGGAAGTAATTCTGACATATAGGATTTTATGCTCATGTTGAAGCAATGCTACCCCTAAGATCCAACTTTCAAACAAACCTTCATGGCGGACCTGAACAAACATGGAGATATGGAGATATACATAGTCCGAAAAGCACATCTCAACTGTGTTCTACTAGATCCAGTGCCGTCTGGATTTTCGTGAATTTGCTACAAATCCCTAACTGGAATCTCTCTGGCCCTCCTCTGAACCTCATTTGACATTGATTCTCAAGTTGCTCTTGGTCCTGACCGAATTTTCAGTCGAAATCTACATATATAAACAATATTTCACACATGGATGCAGACTAAGGACAAAACCATGGCAGAAAGTTAACAATCCTCTCTGCACAGCCAGGAAAACTTATCACCTCCCTTTTCTAATGGGAGTTGAGAATCTTATCCTTGTCGAACCCATCTCTTATCTTAGCATCCAAAAGAATCAAAGATATCATCTTCAGTTTATGGCCATTTCTTTTCTTTCATTTTTTCACTGATGAAAACCTGAGACAAGTACTGAACTTTTGTTAAGCTATAACCTAGCAAGCAAATAGTTGAGTTCACAAAATTTAATATAGAATGGGAAGAATGTTTACTCCATAAGTACATCCTGTTGTGATCACACGTAAGTTAGCAAGGTCATACGCAGCATACTCAAGGAATCAAATTGATCAGACAGCTTAGACCTGAAAGAATGAATGCATAATAAACTCAACAACATGAATCACTCAAGCCTTAAAGCCAACATGAACAAAATCTCACCTACATTAATGGAACCTGAATGTGAACACACAACTTCTGGAAATTGAAGTTATGATCTCAAGGTACACCTTGCTCAGAAATGGTATCTTAGGCCCTTTAGATGTAAAAATCAGCACACTATGTGAAGGCAAATGACAAGAAGCACAACTCTAGCTAAATGTGCAAGTTTCCTCCATAGCTCTCAGTGACAGATGCCTAAAATATAAAATCAAGAAAACCATGAGGAAGACTGAGCAGAACACGGGAGGGCAAGATCAAAACTTGAAAATAGTACCTCATCATACTTAAACTATAGTCGTAATTTCATTCATATAATAAAAGATTCCTTGAAATGAAATGTTCGCTAATGCAGTGGGATAGAGCACAGAGTCTGGCTTTGTTATCCTCATGGTTTTTCCATTTAATGAGTTAAAAGGTTCTTTTACTAATGGTTTGTTCATACCTCAAATACAGCCCGATAAAAGCATGTAGAAGATGGTGCATGTCATTGCAACCAAAATGAAAATTTTAACTAACAAACCTTTAGAGAGAATCTTATCAGTTTGATGGATTATTTGTCAGAGGGAGAGAGAGAGAGAGAATTATAGCGTACCAAAAGATCCTATTGTCAGCAGTTATCCTATTGTGAAGGTAGGCTTAGTATCTATCATAGAAAAAATGGTTACCTATATGCAGATGCTCTTACTTAGACAAGGGCTGTATTTAAGATACTCTGACTGTCATAGGAAAAAGGTCTTGAGAATTTTGATTCTGATAACAATAACTACTCACCTGAAGATAAGGAGAGACACTGTTGTATACTTGTAAGAAAAATTTTGAATTCATTGTAAACCTGATACAATAGATAAATTCCAATCAATTTATAGTAATAGATGCAAAAATATAAGAGTGAACATGTCGCAAATACACAGCCTAAACATGAAATGCATCCTGTGGGGTATCATTCCAATGTATTTACAGAAATAATCATGGAGCATGCAAAGGATGAGGTGGAGAAGAAAAGAAAGGAGAGAGGGAAGGAAAGCATATTTTCCTCCATTGAAACATTATTCTAGCCTCTTTGTAAAATAAGCAAAGCAATAGAAGAATTCATGTCATCCAGAGTTAATCTTTTACAAGGAAATTGCTTGACAACCCACATCTTTCTCTTTTATGTACTTCTTCTATGGTTTGGAAGGCAAAAGTACCTCCCAAAGGTAAGGTGAGAGTTTTTGCTTGGATTATGAAAATGTGTGTGAACACGTGAGAGAGAGAGGGGGGAGGGGTGGGGTGGGGGGGGTGAGCAACGATGATCTCAACTGGCATCTATATTTACCTTCTAAGAAGACGAAAACAAACATAGATCTCTTCAATATCTGAGTCAATCTTTGACTTAATATATTGCCTGAGAAGCTCAGAGAAGCTGTATACAGCTTCTATCCAACTGTCAGAACTTGAATCCAGAGGATAATGAGATTCCAAGAGAGTATTTCGCAGAATTGCAGATAAATTTCCTCTTGACCCTGATTTGTAATACATCTCAGCAAGAATATTTAATACCATGCACTTGCTGGATTTGAACTCATCAACCCACCCAGGAGGGTTTCCAATCCAAAGTGTGTGGTTCAAAGCAGGATCACTTGGTCCAGAATGATCCCCATTACTCACATCTAATGATTCGATAGGCTTTTCTACAAGAGGGCCCAACGCAGCACTTGAAGATACGTCATGTCTCCTGTGCGCAGGAAGCTGCTCAAGTATGTCAACTCTCAGTTCTTCAGGCAATTGTTGCAACACTGAGGTATCTACTTGACTTAAAGATGAAGGCATGATATCAGTGTTTCCAGGACCTGATGTGGAAACTGCCACATGATAGGACTCTCCCACAGAAGAAGGAATTGCTTGTTTTTCCACAACTGATTGCTGTATCACACAAGGAGACATACCAGTAATGTAAAACTATCCAAAACACAGATGTATAATAGTACTTTCATTTTCAGACAATGAGAACAGCAAAGTTTCAATAGCAAAATCCTTTTCTGGAATAAGAGCATAGGCACTGAAACAAGGAGCATAGATCACCTAAGAACAAGATAGACCAACTGAATCTTTATTAACAATTGCAACAGAAGAAGAAAATGACAAAAAAATGCAGAGATTCTTAGATTAATTTTTTTAATGATTTAGTACTTTCCAAAACAAGGTGAGAATTTTATCTGAACTTAAAGCTGCATCACAAATACAGCCGTATCACCTTAGGCTATTACTATGGAAATTGAGCAAACGAGCATGCACATAAGGAACTGCGAGGCTGTAAAAGAGAAAGTTAACTTCTAGTTAATTTGAAATTCCAGCAATTGAAGAAGGTTTTGTTTCACATAATTCTGATTTTAGGTACTGACTGAATACATGAAGCATTGGCAAAACATAACTCCAGAAGAAAGAGCATAAGTGGGAAAATTTACCTCATTTTCTACTGCTACTTCATTCCCGGGGACCACTTCATTAAAGAGAGGTCTCCCACCCCCATTCCTCGCACCTAAGTAGATAAAACCAACAAGTCCATTAGGAATAGAGGAAATATAAATAGGATCTGCTATGAATAGACAGGTAAGGAAAAAAATATTACCATTTACTTGTTTATGTGACACAGTTGCGCTGGTATTTTCTCGTTTATTTTTAGCAACAAAATCAACTAACACGCCGCCATAGATTCCATTTAGTTCTGTAAATATTTCTGGAGGAAGGCTCTCAATAACTCCCAAATCAAGATGACATAAAGGCGGTGGTGCTGAAACCTGGTTCAGAATAGGTTCACCACTAGACTGATGATTGCCTACTGGAGTTTGAATACCAAGTGAATCATCACATAACTGGCCTGAAGTTCCATCAGTTCTCCGATCCTCACAATCTGTAAGATGATCCACTGTGAAAGCTGTACAAGTTTTAATTCAAAAAAGTAGTTTTTTTTTATACTAATAACAAAACAAAAGAAGTCAAGAATAAACTGTAACAATAAATATATATATATATATATATATATATTACCTACATTCACCTTCTCCCCAGCTACAGAATGAAAATTATATTGCTCTTCTGTACTCCTTGAGGCAGACATGAGCCATGATTTCAAAGAATTTTTTCCAAATCCTTCGAACCAAAAATATTAGTGAAGAAGTTGACCCCAGAGAGAGGTCAAGAAGATAATAATAAATAATATAGATTACTTCCTGTCTAGCCGAAGCGGCAACATATAAAATTTATGTCTGAAATGACTTAATTGCAAACAAACAGCAATATATTGAATACAGCTTAAGTGAACTTTTCAGAGTAATGCGACCTGCACCTTGCTTTGAAGTATCTGCATTCTCAAGCTTGGAAACTTGCAAGCCAATGCCCCGAATCTCCTTAACATCTACATACGAGTAATCAAAAGGTTGAAATGAAGTTATAAGTTACTTCTACATAGATATCATCCCCTACTAGTAGCTAAACTCGAGATAAAAAAATTTCCAACAGCAACAGAAAGGAACTTGAACATGCTTATATGATTATAGAATAAATTAAAATAAAAACCTACAGTAACGACCCACCACCTACTCAACTATCAGCATAATTGCATTACTTGTCCAGATCACCACCATATTTCCAAACGAGACTTCCCCCACCGCTGAATTTATAGCTGGTTTTTTTCTTCTTTTGTCTGAATTATGTAGCTGTTATAATAGCCATGCAAATCATCATCTGCCCCTAAAACCCATCACCGCAGACTGCTTATAATTTCAAAGCGCCATAACCTCCACTGCCTTTGTCCATGGCATAATTCCTTGTCCACCACCACCGCCGTTACCAATTAATGGCCATAAATACTTTGTTGTTTCAGAAAACTGGTCTATCTAATTAAAACTCTAATAGTTCATGCTTTAAAAGACAGCCAAAATAATATATAATCATAGAAAACAAATATCCAGAGACCAACCAAATATGATGACTACATCAAACACTACATACGATACATGAAATTCTCGACTTTCCTTTCCTAGGAAGTGGTTCAACATCATTACAAGACTGGTAACATGTATTTTTGGATTTATTCCATTTATATGAAAACATGAATATTTTCTAAGCAAGCCAAAAGAAAATTTACCCATAGAGAAAGACCCAAATAGCTGCTTTGCTATTCTCTGAAGCACTTCCACATCATCAGTAGCAACTGGAACCTAATATGAAACAAAACTTTGATCTTGGGCCCCAAATGCAGTATAATGATAGATTATGCAACAAAACTTGTGTGTACATGCAAACATGCATGTGTGCCTGCTACTTGCACATTTGTGTATATTTATATAGGGTAAATTGTGTATATATCGCTACCGTGACAGAGTGGCTCAAGTTTTCACAGTCTCCGTGGCCCATATACTTCACTGGCTCCCCTGCATCTTTTCTTCTTCTTTTAATCTGTAACAATACATCAAATAAAGTAGAACAATGTCAGACTTAGTTCACAACACCCAAGATCACTGACATGCACCAATCCTTTAAAGAGATGAAGAAAGAGGCATAATAAGGAATGCACACTCAACCCTTATTTGACTAAAAAAACTTCAGAGAAGAAATACACCTTAAGGGTAAAAGTACGCCCCAGCACTCCACATCCTTGCAAGCGCAAAGAAACCTCCTTGCAAAGATTTGAGAGGAAGTACTGACCCTGAAAACAATTCAAAGGTCAAACTCTTGACCTGCCTGCATATAAAAGTAATGTTATATTTTTTTTTAACAGTTTATTTGACTACCGACATCTTTCAAATCCTTGAACCTCACACCCCAATTCACTTCAGCACCAACAGACTTGCATTCCTGCACAACAGACCATACGTAAGCAATGCTAAAATGGTAGTAAACACACACAAAAAAGAAAAATGAAGTTAACAAGCTCTTAGAACAAAAATTGCTCTCGCAGAACTGGAGTGGGGAATTCAATGCAAAAGAGGAGAGTTGGAAAGAGAACAGGGTCATATGAAACATAAATGTAGAAAGTAAGCAGTTGATCTCCAAGGTATGTTCTTTATCAAACCTGAATCACCCCAACTAGCCGATTATCTATGCCCCTACTATGATTCCACAACATCTCCCCAGTTTTCATTCCAAAGTCCTTTTGAAGAGAGTCCTGAATAATCAAAGAAGACACAAAGAACACATGAACATCTCTAATGTTAATACAATCAAATTGCAAGTTATTTTTCAACAAGTTAAAAATTTGAATTATGACTGATCCATGAACCTCAACCAACGGAAAGTGTTGTCAAGTAGGATATCTCAAGAAATAGACCAGATTAACACCACATTAACAGATAACTCAGCAACTAATTCTGAAGTCATTATTAGTCCACGTAAAATGACAGATCATTATATGTTGTCACTCCCTTCTTTTTTTCATAACTTTGTCCTTCAGAAATCGAATACTGCCATGGAATTTTATTTCCTTACAAATCAAAACATTAAGCAGAAATTTAACTAAATCCAGTCAACATACAAATTAGGGATTGACATATATATAAATATATGCTGATCATTCTAGGAACAAATGATATTTGGGAGATCATAATCTGCCCACGCTTAGCAAAGTTGATTATTATATATTGCAAATTACTCCTAACAAAGTAGAACTATAACTTAATTATCCCAACGCATGAAGAAAGAAAATCAAGGTCCAGATAAAAAAGACCTTTGAAATCATACGCAGCTGTCCACACGTCTGAACATTTTGCTTCTTCAACTTCTCCTCTAAAGTGTGTCCTATTCCAGGAAGTTCTTTGATTGGAAGTTGATGTAAATAATCATCCACCTGATGTACTAAAACTACAATGTAAGTATAAGGCATACTGCAAAAAAACATTCCAGGGATTGTCCATATTACAAACGGATAGAAGTCCATTGAGCAAGTAACAAAGTCGATGTTAAAACTTAGAATTACGAGGTGCATAACAACTAAGTCATCCTTACTTTTCACAAACACCAACTGAAAAATGAAATAGCAACATTCATATGTTTGTGACTAATGTGTCAGTGTGTTTAATACAGAAATTTAAATTGACAAGGAGTCTACAGACTTCAGTCCCACAGATTTAAACAATAAAAAAATAACTACATCGTGGTAGTGAGTTACAACACTAATAAACTACAAGAATCACTAGGTACTCAAAAGCAATCAGGAGATAATGATCAAATGAGACAGAACAGCACAAGCATGCCAAGACATGAATGGGTAACAAATCAAATGGAGACACAAAATTTTTCCAAAGGGAAATAACAAGAAGATAAATTTCTAGTGAAAAAGGTCAACCAAGGATCCCCTGGTGATCTTAAAAATGAAACCTCACTTATACAAAACATCCATGCCTTGTATCACGTTTTCCCAGTTTATTGAAGTGTAATGAAATGCGAAGAGAGTTTAAAACAAAACAGAATTCCAAGTACTATACATTCAAAATTTCATTTGAAGTATTTATGGCTAAAAGATAATAGCACCTTTTCTGCATGTATAAGCACCATTAATTATATGTTGTATTTTTATTTGTCAAGTTTCCGATTTGGGACTTTATATTCTTCAACAGTATCCATATTACATTCAAAGAAAAAAAGTCTACATTGGTTCAAAATTTGAGCAAGAGAGGACAATGCAAAAGAACACAAAAGAGATCATACCTTTTCAGGAGAAATGTAGCATTGACCATCTGGTTTAGCCATTCTAGTGGCAAGACGAGCCATGAGCATATTTCTGGCTATGCCAGCACTTGCAGTGCATCCTGTTGTCTCAAAGATCTCTTTTCTTACTGTTGAAGCTAACACCTCAGGATCTACCCCTTCGACGTCTGTGACATCTAAAAATGCTTCATCACAGCTTACTGCCTAAATTAAACAACTTCAATATTAACAAGAAAGCAACTAAAAACTTGAAGTACTTAAATAACAAACTTCCAGAAGCATACTTGTACTTTGTTGCAGTGCTTATGCAAGATGTCATAGAACTGATCAGCTACCTGCACAGCAGATCATATAGCTCATAAAATTTCCTCAACATGGCAAAATACAGGAAACAAAGGACAAAATTTTTGTTATCCCTGTAAAAGAATATACAAGGTATAATAATGAGATGCTCCAGAAACCTACCTCCTCATAAGCTTCAAAATCATATGGAATAATGACAAGGTGTGGACAAAGAGCCTTGGCATTTCTAACAAACATCCCAGCCTTCACTCCTGAATGTTAGAAATAAAACTTTTATATACAGAATATAAGCTTCCAAGACAAAATAAAATTGAAAAAAGAAAACACTGCTACTAAGACTTGTCACCAAAACCAACCATAATCTCGAGCAGGGTAGTTCGCAGATGAAATTTCAGCAGTTCCCTTCGGACTATCAGAATGGCATACAGCTACAGGCCTATCCTTCAACTCAGAACGTTTCCTGATGACCACTGACACGAAAAAACAGTCCTACAAGAGCATATTGGCATTATCTCACTCAAACTCTCAGTTATTCAGAAAACTTCATCATGTCTAAGGTATTCATGTTGCACATTATTCCAAAATCAATTAATTTTAAAACTCTAATGAATCCATAATTAACCGCCCTTGTGCTTAAATGAAATCACAGGGACCCTGTATTTTTAAACTAACCATGACCCCTGCTAGTTCAGTGTCTAGGACATATCAAACTAAGCTAAACCCTGTAATTACCAGACTAGTATAAGAACACAGCAATCACAATTCAGGTTTAACAGCCTTGGATTTGAAGGGTACCATGTCAATATGTATAATGGCAGTGGAACTAGCAGAAGCACTAAGATTAGGCTCTGTGCTCTTAAACCCTTTAGAAGATCTGGGAAAGCGCTTACGATACCGATTTCTCCATGTTCCTATGAAGTGCAGCCTTGAGCTCTGCAGAAAGCAAAGATTCCGACAGGATATTAAGAAAGAATGCAGCTAAGTATCTTAATAATTAGTACAGCAAAACAGTAGCCAAATGCTAATCATTCACAAATATGACAACATCAACTAGAACCATATGACAGATATAACTCAACATCGGAAGGTTCTCAAACGGTATGAGCAAATACGTTAGTATCATCTCAATCACAAAGCCTGAAACACCCATCATACGCAACTTCCTTGATTCCCTTCAAAAGGATAGTTTTAAAGTTTCAATTGGTAACTCCTTGAGGGTGATTGGTTTAGATGCCCCAAAACAAGGTACAACTGTTGGGAAGGGGACATGATCAATAGAACCTGGCTGGATCCGGGCTGGGATAGTGGCGCCCATTCCTAACCAGTTTCAAAAAGGTTCGCTCATGCAGATAAAATCTAAATTTCTAGAAAAGAAATGCAAGGAGTATGCCAATAAGTCATGGTATCAATAGAAAAGTATTTACCCTTCTCAGCAACAACAATGTAAGAAAAAAAAATTGAAGGCATTGCTTTAGAAAAACTAATCAAGTCGAATTGAGAATTTCGTTCAGCAGCAATTAAGATGAAAAAAGGAGAGCACACAATTAGTTTTTAGTTCAGTACCTTGAAATAGTTTTCCACAAAATTGGGATCCCCAAGAGTTGAATGACTTTGATTAGACCCAGCATTTGAAGAGGTCGGCAAGCGGCAGCTGCTAGCTGATGCAGATGTTTGGTGGGTACTATATTGAAGCTCATCTTTTACACTGCCATCATCTTCTGCAGCCGAAGCAGTCATTTCTACTATTCTCATTTCACAATCTTTTACACTACTAATATGTAGCTCCTGACCAGATTCTTCATTGTTTTTCTCAAACATCACGTTATCAGATTCTCCACTAATTTGCCATCTGTGTTCAGTGGACCTGCACGCTTCAGATTCGTCAGCATCTTCCAATCTGGCTTCCACCAAAGATGTATCCTCATTTTCGTATTTTACTTGATTAGCTGCATCTCTCAAAGCATCGCCAGAGTCTGGGATTATTTTCGGAGCAAAGAAGGCTGACAGCCTCGGTTGGTTACAAGCAAGCTGGTCAAGTTGGTAAGGAACCCCTGCAGTGAGAAAATTAAAATCCCTTACAAATAAGATACATGTGATTCTTCATGCCATTCTTCAAAAACCAAAAAACAAGTATCAAAGTACGACCAATAATAATGGGGGTGAACAAGCATGATAGGAGCTCCGACACAAAGTATTCCCACAAGCAAATACCCCTAATCCAATCTCACACTTTACTTTCGGATACATTTAATAATAATATAACTGCGCGGTGCATCAAGATACAACCCCAATTAGTTGGTATTTTGTAGTAATGCTTAGCTGACTCCTAAATCTCATTGTTAAAAGAAGACCAAATAAAAACTTCAAGAAAAAGAAGACAGAACAAGAGAGAGAAAGAAGAGAACAAATCCCGCAAACTTACAACTCAAGAGTTTGTTAGCAGAAATTGAATCTAAAACCCAGGAGGGTTTCACCACTGGGAGCCCTCCACTGAAAGACCTGTATTAGGATCACGAACTATAAATCAAACTTATTGGAGAGTAAAGGTATGGAGAAAAACAAAAAAGGAAATTGATTTTCATGATTTTATTGATCTGAAAGTAAGGAAAAAGTATGAACCTCAAATTTTTTACTTTACTGTCAGGAAGATTACTGCAAATGATATTCGTAACACGATGTCTCGAAAAGTAATTCTCATATCTTCCACCATAGTTCAGCATGTAGCCTCGCAGTTCCTGAAACAGCTTATCATCAACAACACCAAGAAAACCCACATGAAACAACTCCTCTCCCTTTGGTGCTAAGAATCATTGAGGAAAATCAACAGAAAAGGAGCCTCATATTATTCATTCTCCACTGCTAAGTTTTAGCCAACCTTAATGTTACGGGCAATTGATTCAACAGTCAAATAGAGGTGAACATCAGAAATCAAACAAACCTGACTGGAAGGAACCGTGTAACCATCCACAAATATAGACACCCCGCGAAAAATATTCTTCCCGGTATTTAAACCATTATGCGAAGAACTCGAAGCTTCACTATCAAACTGATTATGGAGTTTTCTGTTCTTCTCTACCATGTAACTGCACTCAATTTGACAAAGAACAGACACAGATTCAAAATGTGAAGAAAAAAAAAAGACACAAAACTAGGCCTTATTGTTCTTCTCATCCAATTCCCAATTTCCATAGTTTTGATCAAACACTAATTAAGAATTCGTGAAAGATTACCTGCCGAAATCGGAGAATGGGGATTTCTTGAAGGAGGAGCGAGAGGAAGAGTGAGAATTGGCGCCCCAAGATGCGCCTAGGGTTTTCTGGTTGGTCGTCTTCTTCTTAGAGTCACTGTTAGCGGAGTGGTTCGAAGAGTTGGAATTGAAGCTTCGTTTCGATCGTTGGCCAGACGATCCCGCAGAGCGAGACGAATTCAAACTCATTTCTATGCAGAAAGAGTGTTCAGGAAGCTGTTATACGTTTCTGTGCAAACGTTTTTTCAAATGAAGCGGCAAATTGAAAACCCGATTTATATGTGTGAAGGATTGACCGGCCTTGCTGGTATCGGCGCCATTCGCCGGTGACGGGGTTTTTAACGGTCAGGTCCGGTTTGGTTTTTTTTTTTCATTTGGTAGCGTAGGAGCCCAAGGCCCAAAATACCCAAAGAAGGCTACACAAGAACTTGGGCCTAGCAACCCTATATGGGCCCACTATTTACAAATGAATGGTACATTGAAGGACAAAATTGATATGTGCATGATGTGCATTAGTGGATGACAAAATTGATATGTCATGACATAAGAGTATAGTATTAATAAACATATACATGCTACAATATAAGTGAATTTGTAACATCACGTTGCAGTGTGATCTAGTTAAACGTGTTTTTTTCTCGTTAAAATTGAGTTATATGATTCGATATAATAAACTCACCTCATTATTTGTCCTTTAAAACTAGAGAGAACAAAAAATTAACTCCTACATGAGTAAGATCCAGGCCAATGCACAAAAATTCAGTACAATCTATCTCTGAAATGCAAGAACTGCAAAAAAGAAAACTGCACAAGATGGTTGTAGGCTCATTCTGAAGATGGAATTGGTAATTGGTTAACCCAAGGAAATTTACAGATGTAAGCCATGCTAATATAATCCCATCCAAAACCCACATGTATTCCTTCTTTCCTTTTCTCACTTTTTCACTTTTTCTCCATTTCAGAATTACCAAAAAGAACGATGAAAAAAAGAGAAGACAAAAACCCTTTTTCACAGCTACAGCTACTAACTTTCCTCTCTAACCCTAAAAGCAGAACCAGCCAGATTCCATGTGATTTTCAATTCCTCTGCTTCGCTTTTCTTCCTCTGTATTCTCTTTTACCCTTTTCATGGTTTTCCTCAAAAATAGCTGTCGTCATGTCAAATTTATAGGCTTCTCAAATGACCAAAACGAGCAGGCACTAGGCGACCATGTACAAAAGCCATTTCCATTTACTTGATTGAAGATGAAACATTATTGTTGTTGTTGGCCATGGCTGGTGACCAAAAATCAGCACCATTGTTGTTTGCCACGTGCATTGTGTACTCCACAGGGGCCAGGCACAGTCCTCTGCTCCTCAGGTCTTTTCTTGCTTCCTCCATCTCTCCATCCTTCCAATTTTCAAACCCAATTTCACACACTCAAGTGAAAACCACAGTGAAATTATAAAAAATTAAAAAAGAAACTTGAAAATTTGGGAAAATCCCGGTTTTTTCTAATACAAGCTATAGTCTACATTACTCTAAATTAATCTAATTTGCAGGAACTGAGACTCAAACTTGTGTGTAAGGAGACGGACTCACCGCCATAAGCCAACTGATCTAACCCCGTCTGCAGGGAAATACCAGTTTTGGTATAGGCACACCGTCCTGGTTTTGACTAATTGACTATGACTATTGACCAGGAGAAGGTTCTGATTTTTTTTTTCTTTTTTTCACTCATGGGGTCAGTGAAGTCACATCTGTTTGGGACCCACATGGAGGCTGGGACCCAATGACACGTCACAGTGTGGACGTAGATGGAAGAAGAAAGAAGAAAATCTGACAGAGATAGTATTGTGTGTGCAGAAAAATTTTCCTCAAACAGGAATAGCATTGTTTTGTTATCCGGCCAATAATACAATAACACGTAAAAGTTATCCCTCCTGTAATTCTTGGCCCCTTTGAAAGTCTCTCTAGTTGTGTGTGTGGGTTTTGTTGGGACTTACAGGTAATGAAGGCAGGCGTTGCAGGTAAGGCGAGCACAGAACCTGAACCTGGTCGTGCAGGAACCTGATGTATCCCATCGCTTCGTGAAGCACTGATGCAGTATCTGTCTGCAGCAAGAAACCAATTTCCAATTTCCCGAAAACATTTACCAAAATGTCAAACTTCTATAGCAATTTTATAATTCTATTCAATCGGATACATTTTTGCAACCAAAAACAAAGAAAAAAAACTATCTGGGTCAAGTTGGGTTTTGGAATTTGACCTTGCCAAAGGGTGATACAAGTTGTTGCAGAGCTGCAATTCGTTCTCCAAGCTTCTCTTTCCTCTATAATGATGCAGAAAAATTCAAACCCATTTGGTCAAATCTTGCCAGAAAGGACAGAGAGCATAGCATGCAAAGAGTGTGAGTGAGGGAGAGACAGAGGGACATGCAATGGTGCAGATTAGTTTTTATGGGTTTCTTGTTGAAATTTCTGACCTTTGCGTTGCCTGTCGATGTGGGATTCTCAGATTTCGTCTTCTTGGAAGTTCTCTGGCTTGCAATCGTCGTTGTGCTGATGGTGCTTGCACACTGCACCGACTCTTGGCCTAACCCATTTATCCTTTTCTGCCATTAAGCCCAAAAAGCATCACAAAATCGTAAAAGAAAACAAATTAAATTAAAAATTAAAAAAGGAATTAAGAACTTGTTGATCACTGACATTGTTGGATTTGGGCAATGCGTTGATGCTTATGTTGCTGGTTGAAGAAACAGAGGAGGAATCGCTGCATGTAACCCCTGATTTCTTAGCAGTCTCTGAAAACCCAATTTCCAGACCATCGCCATGGCAGTGATCATAGTTCCCGAAGCAGAGCATTTTGGGTGGCTTAATCTGGGTGGAATAAGCAGATGAATGGGTGTAGTTAAAGGTTTCGTCGTCCATGCCAAGACCACAAACCTCATCAGCAGCGAAGAGTAACTGAGAGAAACTAGTCCCCTCTGTGACAGCCAAATGGTCCCCCTCTAAACCATCATTTTCCGCCATATCAACCCCACAAACAAAACCCAAAAATTTGAAGCTTTTGGGTCTCAGAGAGAGAGAAAGAGAGAGAAAGTAAAAGGTTTGATTAGAAAGAAGGGGTTTTTAGGAGAAAACAACGGAAGCTTCTTGTTGATAAGAGAGAGAGAGAGAGAGAGAGGGAGAAAAGAAAGAGAGTGCTCTGTTTTTGTTCTGTTTCTCAATCTGAGAGTGTGAAGGTGTTTAGAGGCGTTACAGTAGAAGAGAGAGAGAGAGAGAGAAGATGGGTGGGGTGGGCTGAGAAGAAAGGATGGTGTGGCTGGGCTTTCCAAGGCTCGGCTTTGGTTTTCGGCGACTTTGGTCAAAACCCCCTGGCCCGAGAAAACCGTGGTTTCGAGCTCCAATGCGTTGTTGCCTAACCCCAAACTCAAACGCTCTCCTCTTTCGTCACCTTTCGTCCTCTCTATAAACATAATGTAACGGATTTTAGATTCATTAATGTTCTATTCAATTAACTTGTTCATGTTCTCACATATGTACTTAATGATGATGCAAGGGTCAATTGTGTGTGGAGTATGACTGATTCTTGTTGATTGATGCATGTGGATCCTAATGTATTTGATTGATGCATGTGGATCCTAATGTAGATATGGGTGTGTGACGAATTAATGTTTGTTAATGTATTTGGACCCTATTGTGAGTCTGACATGCTTCTACGATTAGAATTCACTCCCGTTTTACGTGACTAATCGTAAGAGTCATCTATATTTAAACAAGTATTTCAACTGTTTAATAAAGTAACATGAAGTATCCTATACTTTGGCGCACTTTTCACTTTTCAACTATAATATACCAATTTAGCATCATGCTATTTGAGATAATCTAATTTATTATCTCATATTTGATAGTCAACTTATATAATCTCCTTTTCAAAATGGCACCATTAATGGAATAACTTTTAATATCATCTCATTCGGCTCTTAAATTTGGTATCGAATATAGAATTAAAATCTCATATAGCATATTTCCATTGGAGATTATCTACCCTATTTACAATGTGAGATGTTAAATTGGTCGGTGATAGAAATGCAAAGATCCTTCTCTCATATCAATCAACAACATGTTAGAAATGCACCCTTCTTTGGTCCATCCACGCATCCCAATACCAGAAAAATCCAACACATTATTAGAAGAAAACGAACGACCCTTAAAGTCCTTCGCTAAAATCAGAATCGAATTTTCCTCTTTTTGTAGGAACTAATTTCTGTTTTAACTTTAACGTTCATCTTGCAATTCCCGTGAGAGCCGAACGTCTTGTCATTTGGTACGACTGGAAGTATGGAAGTCACCAACTTTGACTGGGGGGGTCCCAAAACCAGACCATATGATTATATTTTCTTCAGACGAACATATGGAATGAAATGAGGGGTGTACAAGATTTTGGGTGCCCACAACCTACATCATCATATTCTAAGTGATGATTGTAATTTTTTTTTATCTTTCAAAAAACTATTAGACATATATATAGAACTCTAAAACTGTTTAAAACCTACTAAACGGTATTAAACGCCAAAATTGTCCTCATGTCGTGGCAAATCAATGACTTTGCTTCGTCTCGTCGTTCTCTTTTTCGTTCTCTTTTCCGAAAGGTATCATGCCCCCAATCATACACCATTTGAGCCCAAAATTACTCTGTTCACGCATAGCCTCTTGGCTGCGGGCAGATCCTCCTACGCCAACTATGTACACAAAGTTCTTGTGAAAAGATGATTTTGTTTCGACAACTTTTAACGTTCATTTATCTATTTTCTATATACAAACCAACAAAGAAGTGGAAAACGAGATTTGATATCATATTAGACAACTACTCTAACAATGTATATAAAATTTATAGAGCTTGAGCTCGTTCTTGTAGGACAATAAATCATTTGCAGATAATGTTCACGCAGTGACCAGAAATCTCTCCAGTGCCAACTTCAGATTGAGGAAATAACTGAAATAGAGATTTATATTTTCACAAGCTTCATAAAGGCATGTCAGCTTGCAAATCTTGGTAACTACATGGAAATTGAGGTGGCTCGGTTCCTGTGATGTATATGACACCTTTGCTTGCTGACAAGCCTAGCATAAGTTTTTAGCACATCCCATTGTCAAGAATGTCCTTCATCAAACGAAAAGTAAGAAAAATTTCGAAGTCCAGATTACATTAAAAAATTAAATCAATGAAGCGGGGATCCAACCAAATTATTATCCTTTTGTTACAAAACTCAATTAGTTTACAATCTCTTTCACAGACAAAATTAAAACATCATTGAGTACGAATCCTTGGCTCTGTCAAATAATCAACAAAACAACACTCACGTTTGCAAAAGAAGCAAGTGGCTAAGAACCCTTTGGGGCATTTTGACGAACACTTGGCAGACGCACTAAGCGGAGCAGATCTTCTTCAACTTGTCCGCCGCAGATTCATCCACAGAGTACTGCAATCACAAGAAAACCCAAATGGGTTTCAATCAGAAACACAAATAAACATACCCAATTGTCCAAATCCAATAGAAACGTGCGTGTAATGAGAAAGAGAATGAGAAAGTTGACCTTGTTGAGGACCCAGAGCGAATGCTTGTATGCCCTGTGGAAGAGCTCGTGGAGGGCTTGGTCATCGCCGGCCTCGACCTCTCTGTAATTCACGAAGTTTTCGCGCGCGTACTTGGCGTAGTAAGGCCTCGTGTCCTCCGGCAACCGCCTCACCAATCTCAGAACCTCTGCGTAGATTCTCAAAGCTTTCTCCATTTCTCAGTTCCAAAGCATCCGGTGATCACCGCCTAAAACTAAGTCCCTTCCACGATGCTTTGGTTGTTTCAAGAAACGGGCCTCTGTTTCTTGCCGAAAATTACATTGGGCCGGATATGGGCCAGTTGCTTTTTTTATGGGGCACTATATGCACCCAAATATCTGCTCATCACTAAATTTTTTTTTTTTTTTTTTTTTGGTTTTGGGTATACAAAAAAGGACCTTACTTCCTTGATTTCTTGGAAGGATGCATTTGTACTACAGCTTGATATATATTTAAAAATATATCTAAAAAAAATTCTCTAAACACATGTCAAACTGTGATTGACAAGAAAGTAAGAATTTCTACTTTCAAAATAGACAATAAAAAAACAAAAAAACTTGTATGAAATGGAGATAGCACTATTTTGCTATCCCGACCAATCACAATATGCCACGTGAAAATGTTATCACATATAGCATTACGTGATTTCAGGAATAACTAAATAGTACTATCCCAGTTTTATATAAGTGTTTCTAAAAAAAGCGGGAAACTAATAACGGAAGAAAGAGCTTGAAGCATTAACTTCCCTCTCTGAACATGTTAAATCTTTCAACTTCAATGCCCTATTAAATAAAGCATTGATGGGCATGAATCAGATTTTTAAAAGAGGATGTCATTGCTCAAGAGGGTGGGAAAATTCCAAGGCAACCATGACCGCAAATGAGCGAGAAAAACTTAATGGTTACTTTCCTGCCACGTGAGCATGGTAGGTTGATTGACATGCTCCAATCAGTTAAAAACTTGTGATGTGTTATAAGGTTGTATCTATTATTAAGATCTTGTAATATAATTAGTGGAAAGCTAGCAACCTTCTCTCTAACTTTCTCCTTTGGACCTTCTCCCTTTTCCTCATGACATGTGTCATTTTTTTTTCACTTAAAACAATGCCACTAATGCATCAAACAACCTACTTTTTGTTTTCCATATTTACCCTTATTTGATGTATTGACTTTAATGTTTACTTCAATCCATTCAAATTTTGTTTACAACTTTTTCTCTCTTTGAATAATCAGACTTGCAGCTCCAAATCCAACCCTTCCTCTTATCATTTTGAGAGAGCCAGACCTTCACACCCGAAACAACATGACATCTCCCACCAAAAAAAAAATTTCAAAATCCATAAAAATCATTTTGTTTATTTCTCATATTAAAGTTTGCAACTTTAAGGTGAGATTTTTAAATTTGGATTGGGCTGTTGTTGTTGGTGCTTGGTGATGGTCCTCAAACCCAAATTTAATATAATGGCCAATGCTTGCCATGGCCTTGAGGGTGTTCTTACCGTAGCTAAAACTTGTAGGGGCTTGGTTTTGTTTGAAGAGAGATTGGGGAAGAGAGAAAAAGAGGGAGAGAGAAGGAAGAGAATATGGGGAGGTTGTGAGGAGAGGGTGGGGTGGAGATGGGTGGCGCTAAGGAGATGGTGGGGAAGATGGAGGTGCTGGGCTTTGGGGAAGAAGGTGGGGATGACTTGAGATGGGTTTTTCATTTTTTTTTTTTTAATATTTAATAAATTAATATAATAATTTTTTACAAAGTATTAAGAAAGCTGTAAAAAAAATTAATAAATTAAAGTAAAGGCAATACATCAAATAAGGGTACATATGGAAAACAAAAAGTTGGTTGTTTGATGTATTAGTGGCATTGTTTTAAGTGTAAAGAAAATGACACATGTCATTAGAGAAAAGGAGAAGGTCCAAAGGAGAAGGTTAGAGAGAAGATTGATGTTTGAGAACTATGCACGTAAGTTTTTCTTCCATCATGTGGTATACTTTGTTTTTGCTTTGTAATGTGAGTAAATATTTCTTGATATCCATTCGTATTATTTTTAGCCACTTGATTAGTCTTTGTTTTCGTTTTAGTTTTCTTTGAGGAATTGTATTTTCTTTTTGCACTTTTACATAACCAATATATGAATGCTTTTTGACATGAATTAAGATCTAATATATGTATAATTGAAATGCACTGAGAAAGTAGCCCAATAAAAAATTCGTGCACTTTATTAAAATAAGAACATTTTAAAAATAAAATAAAAACTCTATCTTTGGATTGTAAGTGCAGTCATATTTAGTGGGAAAATATTTCCCTCTTTATCGGGTAAGTAATATAGTTCTTATATTCCTGCTAATAGCAATGTAATATGTGTATAAGTTTTTTATTTGTGTTTTTAATAAATTATTTTTGCATATTTGTCAAATTATAATTCAAAAATAAAAAATAAAAAAATCTCATTATCGTTAAGGAGGCAAGTAGTAAGGAGGCATAACTAACTGGTTCAAATGCACCCAAATATAAAATCAATCATTTTCTCAACATTTAACCTTTGTTTTATTTTTGTCATTTTAGTGATTCACAATGGGACATCAAATTTGTCCTTCCCATTACACGTGTATGCCGCCACACCCCAAAAACTACGCTAAGATTCCACGTCCCCACGTCCTCAGTTTGCAACACATATTGGTTTGCATGCAAACAATTTCCACCCGAACTTTCAAACAAAGAATAATAGAAGCAAAGAAAACGAAGTTCATCTAAATTATTTAATGCATTCAACCAATATCCAAAACCCTCATAATCAAACGCAAATAAACCACTCGAATTAACGTGAAGCCCAAAACCCTCCTCCCTCATACTTGGTTGGTGTTTGCTTCCATGGTGGCAACTCCAGCATCACTCATTCTCTCTTTAAAACCCAACCCACCACCACATCCACCTCTCCACACTGTCTCCCACCCCAACAGCAGATACTCCTGAGATCCTGTATTAGAACCCTCCTTTCTCATTATCGCTTGTGTCAAAAGAGAAAAAAAAAACACACACACACACACAAATAGCAATGCTTGACATTTGGTCATGGATATCCGACCTCCCCACCTCGGTCGAGTGGGCCGAGTCAGACTCATCACATACTTTTGAACTCGCTAGCTCCGGAGCGAGTTACGACAGCAACCCAACTCGGTCGATCCAACTCCGGGCCGAGTGCACCACAGGCTCCAACATCGACACTCTAGTTACTTTCTCAGTATGCTTGCACGGCTTCAACAACCAGTACCATCCTAAAAAGACGATCTGGGTTTCTGACACGTGTTCACTCTCCTCAGACAAACCTTATCTCCCCTTGTTGCTCCAGCTCCTCCGAGAAATCATATCCCGCTCCCCCACCGCGCACGATAGCACCTGCCCGCGCTCCCAGCTCCAGACTCTCAAACCCGACCCGTTTTCCTGGATCATGGACTCCCACTCCCCCGAGTCCTTCTCCACCTTCTTTGACCTCGTCTTCGTCACTCGCCTCTTCTGGCTCTGCGCGTGCGACTCGCCGACCGAAGTCGGCTCTCTGTACTTCAAATCCTTGCTGGCTCCCAACCTCGAAGCCTTGCTGTGCAAGCAAGCGCCGGCTCTCCGGACGTTTCTGATCACCGTCGGCGTGGACGTAGAGCTCTGCTTCATGCGCACCGTCGGGTACATGTTAGCAAAGTGGTGTATTTTAAGAGAGGTGGGTGTAGGCTTGCAGACGCTGACGTCATCGCCGTCGCAGAACTTGGGGTTCTCTTACGCGACGGAAGCTTGCGGGTTCTGGGTGCTCAAGGCATACGCGCCGGTGATGGGGATGAGAACCACGCGCTCCGTCAACTTGAACCAGAAAAATCAGTTTCCGGCTTTGGAAACCAGAGACTCGGTGCTAAAATACGCCTTGGCGCACCAGCAGCTGGAGGCGGTTGTTCAGGTGGAATATTCGGTTGGGTTTTACGACGGGTTTATTCAGGTGACTGCACGTGTCGACAACCTACGCTTCCACGTGGTGAACCTCGGATTCAACAAAAATGATGACGTGGACTACGCGGAGGAGAAGTATTTCCCGTCGAGAGTCCGGGTCTTGGTCGGGCCAGAAGTCGGGGCGAATTACGTGAACGGGTTGAGTTTGGGGCGGTCCACTGATAACGGAGAGAGAGAAGTCAAAACGCAGAGGATTACGAAGGGCAGTTTCGCAAAATCAAAGGTTCCGAAAGTGAAAACCGCGGCGAGGGTGTCGACGAGAATGAGGAAGAGGAACTGGAGGTGGGACCTGGACGCTGAGGGAAACGCTGCCGTATTCGATGCGGTGCTGTGCGACAACATGACGGGTCATGAGGTGGCCACGTGGAACCCGGCTATTGGGGAGCAAAGTGACGGTTTGCGAAAGCGATACACTGGAGCAAATAGGCCGTTTACCAAAACGGGGAGTTTGGTGTTGAGTGGGGATGAGTACGGGGATGCGGTTGGGTGGAGATTGAACAGAGAGATGGAAGGGAGTGTGCTCAAGTGGAGAATAGGAGGGAAAGTTTGGTTGAGCTATTGGCCTAATGAGGTGAACAGTTCATATTTTGAGACAAGGTGTGTGGAGTGGTGTGATGAGGTTGATTTGCCTTTGATTATGGGTAAATTGAGTGTTTGATCAAAGATTAGGGTTTAGAATAAGTAGAAAATAACAATATAATTATGTTAGATTTATATAGTAGTTTTTTTTTTAACTTCTATATTTTGATTTGGGGGGGCTTCTCACTATATATAAAAGTAAGTGTAATTTTCTTTTTAACTTATAATATATAGCAAAGCATTGTGTAGTTTGATTATACATAATTCATTTCATACTAGTTTGGCTTAAAGTCAAAGGCCTTAACACACTTCAAGATTTGAGCCAGGAAGGCGTCCATCCGATCGAAGCTAGCTTCCATGGCCAAAGTTAATGCGTCGTTCATGTTTTTTTGAAGCACGAGAAGGAAAGTGTAGGACCCCTGGCTGATACCAATGATAAACCCCGTTCAACCTAAACTCATTATAACAAAACAGAGAACAACTTTATTACTCAACCAACACAATACAATTCAACATTCTTGCTAATACTAATTAACCACTTAATATAGTCATACAATGACAGCTGTCTATTAGATTGCAAATGACTAAAAAGCCCTTAGGATCCTATCAAAGAGAGATATACAAGCTATCTTCCCACTTAAGGCTCAACCTCTTGCACTGCAGGCTTAGATAAAATATTATACAACAAAATGAGCACCTTGCTCATAATTCTGTTTTGGGTTTGCTCCTGGCTCTGGGTGATCTGGCCCTTGCATCACTTTTGGCTACACTCAATGGGTTTCGCCAGCTGATTACAGGGCATGTTTCCCACCAACAACCACTGCCACAAGTTACCATCTCTTTAAGCTTCTCTGCAGCATCCAAGGAGACGCCACCACCCATTTGAAGGTCTTCTTTTTCTTTAACTCCTTTTTTTTTTTCAATTTCCCATTTCTTTTTAAAAGAATGTGTGGGATAAAGTAAAATTAGCAAATACAGAGAGTACAGGAGTCACTAAAGTAGACGAGAATAAAGAGAATTGGATATTTTCTTTTCAGACCAGAACCCTTAAAAGTTCCCATCTTTCTGCAAGTTTACGCATTAAATTTAAGGTCCCCATTGTGATTTGTGTGAGCTTGATGAGGTTCAGCCCCAAGGCCTTGTAGTTGTTAGCTAATGGGATTTTTTTCCCTGGAAGCTGATGGTTGATACATATCTCACATCAGCCCCTTCAGGTCAGTGATCTTTTGTTTTGTGTGTTTTTTTGGATGAGGTTTTATTTCTCAGTGTCTGAAAAATTCCATCTTTAACAAATTGTGATTGCTGTTGGCCTTTTTCTTATGTTTGTATAGTTGCATTGCCCCGTTAGATTGATTTCAAGTTTTCAACTTTCAAAGATTATGCTGCAATTTTCGCCCTTTTTTTTTTACTGTCTATGGAGTCTAATTGCTATGTTTATCTTTTTTGTTACTCGTAAGTTATAACTTTAGTCACTTGATAAATCACTGTAAAAACCCAATATTTGTTCACACAATCCTTGCATGAGACTCGTGGTTTCAAATAACATCATGAGGATGCTCTTGCTTTGGCATTTAGAAAGAATCCATCAATGTTGTGTATGCACCATGGAAATGGTGACTGATTCTCAACATGAATGCCTATGAGAAAACCCAACCTCTATCCTCTTAGATGGAACTTCTTATGAGAAATTTTCCTTTGCTTAACATTTTCTCACAAAGAATGTTTGAATTCAACAGGAATGACATTTTACAGGAGCCATACCCCTGAAGATTCTGAGCTGAAATGCCTGTGTGGGCTTCCTGCAAAACTGAGATTATCTCAAACCCCAAAAAACCCGTTTAGGTTATTCTATAATTGTCCAAAGGGTGTTTCTGCAGTAAGTATGTTTTTCTCTCAACATAGAATAAAAAATACATTGTTCAGATAAACTTTTTGTCCTAACTAATTTTTTTCTTAATACTGCTAGCAATGTGAATTCTTTCGTTGGTGGGATGAGCCAGCTCCAACGGGCAATAGGGAGACCGATGAGCAAAATCTTATCCGTCATGAGTGCATTCGACTACAAGAAAGCTTAAATGAAATCCAACAGGAACTGGATTGTGAAAGGACTGAATGGGGTAGGGAAAAATCAGAGCTAACTTCACAACTATCAACTGTGCAGTCTGAGCTTGATGCTCTCAAGAAAAGAATCAAGATGGCAAATGAATCAGATCTTATGCCCCCTCTTGACAAGCCATCCATAGCAGATGATGAGGATGATGATGCCTTTGTACTGCATACTGTATGCTGAGCATGTACAGAATTGGTTTGCATGACATATTTTTTGCTTAAATGCCCAGGTAGTCTCGTATTGTAAAGTTATGTGAGAATATCAGTTATGGCCTTGAACATTTATGAACCATCTTATATTTTGTAGAAGCTTATAGCTTTAATGGTAAATCTCTTGTGTTCTCGACTATTAAAATATTGGATTCTGTTTAGATGAAGTTATGGATTTCAATGGAAGAGAGAAAAGAAAAGATAAAAGAAAAGAAGCTTCCTTTTCTGAGCAGTTCATTTCTCGATTAGCTGCACGAAAAAAAGACAGAAGGAAAATTATTTTATTTGACAATATTCCTCAATATTCTAAGATATTACATTGATATTTAGTTTTCTGGTCTCGCACGAACAATGTGTCTAATACTCTAATCACTAATCAAATTTTTTATTTTTTCTTATGGAGCCAACCTGACACATGCATTTAACATATTCACCGCCAAATATCGGGAAGAAGAGAAAAAAAGAAACACAAATCTTTCTGGGTTCGCTCGTTCGTGGTTATCGTCACCTCTGTAGCATATCGCGTGCACCTACAGTCTTTTAGGCCTACCTGACCTTTTTCTATTAATTTTTTATATATATTTATAATCAAAATAAAAAAAATCAATTGATTTGTAATTTAAATAGTTAAGAGTATTACCCAACATTCAAGGTAATTATCCTCTTTAACAATATCATATTATTTAAATATTTAAAAAAATCAAAGATGAGTGTTAAAAGAAAAATACGTTGTTTTAATCAACTAGTCTAATTCACAAACTAACTCAAGTTACGAGAATAATTAGTTGTTGTGTTTGTTTGGTTTTAAGTCTTCTATAGCCTATGATTTTAAGTTTAAACATTAACATTAGCAATTGTAGTAGATTCAACATTTCCATTAGCATAATGTTACTAACATATACATTTTAATTGATAGCAACACATAAACGATGTTCTCTACACATGTCAGTATCAGTAATATTCCCACAGAGACTCATGGTAAAAGAAAAGAAAAAAGGAAGGAAGTTTTTCAGAGGAGTAGAAAACAAACAATGCCGTGCCGCGGGACCATTTTTTTTTTGGTTTACTTAAAAAAAAAACCTCATGCCGTGTGTATTCAAAGCTACTCACCAACCCCACCCCACCACTGTTTCTTCTGCACTTTCTTCTGTCACTCTTTCATTTCACCCACGGATAATAAATCCTAGCTCTAGGCCTAAACAAAGTCCTAAGCTTTTTCTTCTTCTTCTTCTTTCTTGTTGGACTTTTTTCTTGTGTGTGTGTAATGGAGGATGCTGAGTGGGTTCTGGTGAGGAAGCCTGCAGAGAAGGACCTGTGGGCCCCAAGTTTAGTGGAGGAGGAGAGTTCTAAGCCTTTGAAGGTTACGTTTTCTGGGCCTGCCAAGCATTGGACTGATGCTATTCCAATCGGGAATGGGAGGCTTGGAGCCATGGTGTGGGGTGGTGTGGCATCAGAAAAACTCCAACTCAATGGTGAAGTACAAATCTTTTCTTGCATTGTGTTAATGATAAGTTCTGTGCTGTTGGGTTTTCTGTGTTTTGGGTTCTGTTTGCTTCAAGATTTGAAATGCTTGGTTGGTTGTGTGAGTTTCTGGTTTTTAAAGGTTTGGTCTTTTTTTTCTCTTGCTATTTTATTTTCTTATATTATTTGGTGGGTTACCAAGATCACATAGGAAACAGAACAAAGTCATATTCAAGTTCAATTGCATTTTCTGACTGATCCTGAATTGGGACTTGAATACTTGGAATGCTTGAAGTGATTAAAACTTGGAATGCAATTTCTAAGTGTCTCTCAAACACACACACAAACGCACACTGTAAAATTATAGTAAAACTCATTGCCTAAAGTTTAAATTGTTGTAGAGGACACACTCTGGACAGGAACTCCTGGAAACTATACCAACCCAAAGGCTCCAGAGGCACTCACAGAAGTTAGAAAACTTGTTGACAGTGGTAAATATGTTGAAGCTACTGAAGCAGCCGTCAAGTTGTCAGGAGATCCTTCTGATGTATGTAACTTCATCAGCTTTACTAAATCTTTTTCATTTTGTTACTCAATAAAAATGAATCGTAGTGAATATGACTAGATGTTAAGCGCATATTCATATTATAAAATGTGGTCTGCAATTCAGTGCATGTACTAATTTTTGCTGATTATGGTTGATAGCGGGATCTTAATTTCATCAGAGACATAGAGTACAAAATATTCTATCTTGTAGACGTCCGTTTTGAAATTTTGTTATCATTTTGTACATTAAATGTAATTTTAATTTCATAATTCAGAGCTTGTGCTTAATTGCTGTTTTAACGCAAGCTTATTGTTACCAATGGTACTAGAAATTGCATGTGGCGGCTTCTGATATCCGGGATAAATGTCCTAATAATTACTTCTTTTGATGAAGGTTTACCAACTATTGGGCGACATCAACCTAGAATTTGATGACTCTCACCTCAACTATGCTGAAGAAAGTTACAGCAGAGAGCTAGACCTGGATACTGCAACAGCAAGTATAAAATACTCAGTGGGTGATGTAGAATATACAAGGGAGCATTTTTCATCTAATCCTGATCAAGTGATTGTGACGAAGATCTCTGGAAGCAAATCAGGGTCCCTAACATTTACAGTTTCTCTAGACAGCAAGTTACATCATAATTCACATGCAAATGGTAAAAACCAAATTATAATAGAAGGAAGTTGTCCTGGAAAAAGGATCTCACCAAAATTCTTGAGTTTGAATGACAATCCGAAAGGGATTCAGTTTTCCGCAGTCCTTGATTTGCAGATTAGTGGTGGCAGTGGTGTGATACATGTTCTGGATGACAAGAAATTAAGGGTTGAAGGGTGTGATTGGGCTGTTTTGCTTCTGGTGGCCTCATCTTCATTTGAAGGACCATTTTCTAAGGCTTCTGCTTCTAAGAGGAACCCAACTTCAGAGTCTCTCAATGCATTGAACTCTATAAGAAAATTTTCATATTCTGATCTTTATGCTCACCATTTGGATGACTATCAGAATCTTTTTCATCGTGTCTCATTGCAGCTTTCTAAGAGCTCTAAGAAAATTTTAGGAGATAAAACTTTGAAGCCAAAGAAACTTACCCCTATAAGCAGTTTAAATTTAAAGGGAAGTGATGATGCCTTAGTTTCAACTGCTGACAGGGTGAAATCCTTCAAAACTGATGAAGATCCTTCCCTTGTGGAACTTCTATTCCAATATGGTCGATATCTGCTTATTTCTTGTTCACGGGTTGGAACTCAAGTGGCAAACTTGCAAGGTATATGGAACAAGGATATTGAGCCTCCATGGGAGTATGTCTCTCTCTCTCTCTCTCTTTCTCTCTCTCTCTCTCTCTCTCTCTCTCTCTCTCTCTCTCTCTCTCTCTCTCTCTCTCTCTCTCTCACTCTAAGTAATTTGCTGCCCTTTAATTCCTCATAGATTTCGCAATAATATGAGGTGGTTACTTACTTCAACTTTGTACTTGCAGTGGTGCTCAGCATTTGAATATAAATCTTCAAATGAACTATTGGCCTTCCCTTCCTTGTAACCTAAGAGAATGTCAGGAGCCCTTATTTGATTACACATCTTCTTTATCTATCAATGGGAGTAAAACTGCAAAGGTGAGAATTCTGCCTTTCTCGTTTATATTAAAAACCTTCCATAACCTTTTGACTCTACCGCATGCTGAGTTGAATTTGAGAGGATTCAAATAATTGTTTGGAATCTACCTGCTGCAATTTCTTGATTCTCTGTGCATTACTTTTCTTAGTAATATACATAGCACAATTCAGGTGAACTACGAAGCCAGCGGTTGGGTTGTGCATCAAGTGTCTGACATATGGGCCAAAACATCTCCAGATCGAGGTCAAGCTGTGTGGGCGTTATGGCCAATGGGAGGAGCCTGGATTTGTACTCATCTATGGGAACATTATACTTATACAATGGACAAAGTAAGCTCCTGATATCTTAAAGACGAAGCCTGAAAAAACAAATGATGTTTTACTTAAATTAAAGTAATCAACTCAAGATTTGTTTTTCTGATGTTACGTTATGTGGGGACCAGGGATTCAGGCTCCTGAAAGCACTTAGGTACAAGTGAATGTTAGTTATGTGGTTGTATTTTGTAGGGAACTTACTGTTTATATATGTTGCTTATCTTATCTGACTCAGGTTTTCTAGTAGGTAAATTATTGCTAATTTTTTTCTACGCCATTAGGATTTTCTGAAAAATAAGGCATATCCTTTGTTGGAAGGATGTACATTATTTCTGCTGGATTGGTTGATTGAAGGCCGTGGAGGGTATCTTGAAACCAACCCATCAACTTCTCCAGAGCACATGTTTATTGCTCCTGATGGTAAGCAGGCCAGTGTGAGCTACTCATCAACCATGGACATATCAATCATAAAAGAAGTTTTTTCTGCAATACTTTCTGCTGCTGAGGTTGTTCTCTAATTTTATGCTAGTAAGTCTTCCTACTTAGATACATAAACTGTGGTTTGTATAACAGTAATTCCTTAAAAACAGGTTTTAGGAAGAACTCAGGATGCTGTTGTTCAGAAAGTTCGTGAGGCTCAACCTAGGCTTTTACCCACAAAAATTGCTAGAGATGGTTCCATTATGGAATGGGTAAGCCAGAGGTCTTATATTCGATTTCTTAGGAATCTGTTCCCATGTCTTATATAATGTGTGATGAAGTTCTTGTACAGAATTGTCAATTAATTGTAAACTAACAAGTATCTATTTTATATTGCAGGCACAAGATTTTGAGGACCCAGAAGTGCACCATCGGCATGTGTCACACTTGTTTGGCCTGTTTCCGGGACACACAATTACCGTTGAGAAAACTCCAGATCTCTGTAAAGCTGTGGAAAATTCCCTCTATAAAAGAGGTTGGTACATTATAAGTTGATAACTGAACGTATAATTTTTGTATCACCATGGTGTAGGGCATTTGGATGCAAAATTGAATGATATGAAAAGTAACTCAAAGTTGATGTACCATGTGGAAACCAAATTCTCACATTAGAATTTAGAAGGAATAAAAAGGTAATAGGGAGTTTTCACCATTTACTATTACAATAATATACACATTGTTTGAAGAAAGGTGATTATGTAAAACTGAAATTAGGACTTTAACCTTCAGAATACTCCCTGAGGTTTGGTTTAAATGATTCACTGCAACACACTTAGAAACCAAGGGCCATGACTATTTAAGTATTTATATGCTTCTTTGATTGTAAACATTAAAGGGAAGTATGATAACATATACAACTTTAGAAGTTTCGGTGCTATAGAGTCAATAATAGACTAACTAATGTCTCCTTCCTTCAAGATCGACCTACCCAAGAGAAGTATGAGAACAAACCAGCACAGAAGTCTTTGTGTTGGCCTGTTGTGACAGTCTAATTTTAGTGCTGCTATAAACTAATGTCGCCGACCTACAAGATCACCCTACCCAAGAGTTCATCTGATTGTGACAATTCTACATAAGATTCTTGTTTACTGTAGAAAACCCTACCTGGTTCTAGCTAATATAGAATACTAATGAAACCCTACATGGTTTTCTGAACATATTGGAATGATCTTCTTGAGCACTAAGTACTTTGCCCCTTAAATTTTTGTTCTTCAAAACAGGAGAGGAGGGTCCAGGATGGTCAACTATGTGGAAGACTGCATTGTGGGCACGTCTTCACAACAGTGAGCACTCGTATCGTATGGTCAAGCATTTGATTGACTTGGTGGATCCAGATCATGAAGCTGATTTTGAAGGAGGACTATACAGTAACTTGTTCACTGCACATCCCCCTTTCCAGATTGATGCCAACTTTGGGTAAGCCACATGTGTTATTGATGACCAATTCTTTTCCTGACTTCTTGCATATATTCCATTCCGAGTACATTTTCTTTTCTTTTCCAAAGGTCTGTTAATTATGGTGGTTTATTTAACAATTAGAAAGGGAAAAGAACACTGAAGGAGGTTGGAAGGGTTAAGATGCACCTAAATATCATTGTTGTGTCAAGTTCGTCCATTGCTGAATGAATTTTCTTGAAATGTTATTGCCTCTTATATGTCCCAATGCAGACTTTCAATATGCCCCATAGACCAAACACTTTTGTGAGTAACAAAGATTGTTAGCTTGACAATGCTAGTAATCTCTCTCTTTTGGTGCTAGTTTTTCAGCAGCAGTTGCAGAAATGCTTGTCCAAAGCACCATAAAGGACCTGTATTTACTTCCCGCTCTTCCCCGGGATAAATGGGCAAACGGTTGTGTGAAAGGACTGAAGGCTCGTGGCAGGGTGACAGTCAACATATGCTGGAAGGAAGGAGACCTTCACGAAGTTGGTCTTTGGTCCAAGGACCACAGTTCTATTAAAAGATTACATTATAGAGGAAGTACAGTTACAACAAACATATCATCTGGCAGGATATATACTTTCAACAGACAGTTAAAATGTGTGAGGACAACATGTCTCTGAGAGCAGCATACAGAGTTTTAAGGTCAAATTCATCATATTGATTTATCTTCCCAATAAACGTGGAAACGAAGTCCCTTCTTTGTTTCTTCTTAAGTATCAGTGTCTTGTTATTTATTGTGGTTTTTATTTTTCAGAAGTCAGTTTAGTGTAGCAAATGAGAGAACAATTCAAGGCACCTTACCATTAGTAACACTTTGAAGAAATTTGTAAGATTTTTTTGTGAGCTGTCATTGAATTCTTAGCTCTTTCTAGCTCAATGGCAATGCTTCTGGGAAAATAAAAGGAATTGTATTTTTTAGTGTCTTTATTATGTTGTTTTGTTCATGCATTCAATAATGATGGGACAAAGCTCACAGCCTACAGAAAAGAAAGGAATACCAACAAATTCTACAATTATAGCTAAAGATAAATTATTTTTTCAGAAAATATGTCATTACAAAATCAGTATAGCCAAATTGTTCTAATTTGTTAAAATGCAGACATCTGGGAGCCGTTTCTGGGCAAAAACCCAGCTCAACGTTCGGTCACAAGACCTTGAATGCTTGGATAACTGTTTTTAACTACTTGAACTATAAAGCTTCTTACAACTAGATAACATTAGTTACATACACAAAGAAAATCAGAATTACTGATCTGTATAAATTTGGTAAGCCTCAATATTTGATCCGAATTGACATGTCCCTACCAGAAAACATTAGTTTTAAGGAAAAAAAAGAAGAAAAAAAAACGTATTAATAAAAGCGGTACATAATGAATGAATGGCTAAGAATCCGACGGTCAAAATGATTGATGCACATCAGCTGTCGTGCACCTGCGCAGCACCATTCCCCACAAAACAAAACCCAAACAAAACCCTCACAAAGCCCTCGCCAGTGAAGCCACACACACTCTCGGCAACAGTAACTCAGAAAATGGCTTGGCGTTCAGCTGGTTCGTTGTCTCGGTCATTGGTGTCTACCGCTAGGGTTTCGTCGCTCCGTTCGGCGCCACCTCTCCGTCGTCTCCGTCCGCCGACTGTCTCCACTCCTCGTCGCCTCTTATTCGCTTCTCCCAGGTCCCCTTTCAGTCTCTCCTTTGAAAAAAAGAGATTATTTTTCACCTCTATGTTATTTGCTGATTGGTTGCTGAGAAAATGGAGGAAATTGAATCAATGCGTTGTTATCTGATGATATCTGTTGATTTGGTGATTTATTGTTCACAAATATACTGGAAAAATCGTGTAATTGATTTGGTTTTGTTGGTGATTTTGGGGTTTCATGGTCTAGAATAGAGTGAAACAAGCGAAATGTTTGGTTCACCATTAGAAAAAGAAAAGAAATTTATAGGCAAAATCTTGTCTTTCTGTTCATTTTCACTGTTTGGAGTAAGCGGGAAGAGAAAATGGATTAAGTAGCCAACCATTTTCTGGGAGGACGTCTCTTATTCTTTTCCCTTTGCAACAATCAACTGGATCATGAAATTTCTATGGTTGTTTAGTTTACCCTTTTCTTTTTATTTCATATCTGGTTGCTTTACATTATGAAAGAGTTCTTTTTATGACATTTGCCCTCGCGAATCTGAAAATAGTGGTTACTTATTTATGGTATGAGTATAACAAATAGTCTTCTCATTTTTACTGGCGTTGTTTTGTTTCTTTTAGGAACTTGGGAGAACTGGGCTGCATACAATCGCTTTTGCCAATGCACAGTGCGACGGCTGCAACTTGCCTCACATCTCACCTGGCTGTCAATGCGCGTGGTTGTTGCGAGTTGTCACACGGTACCTTCTGCCGTACTTGTCAGGATCGCTAGTAGTCTCTTTGTGAGTCTTGCTGATTCTAGGACACATGACAAAATTGAAAGAAATGTTTTTTGCCGATTTGTTTTCAATCCTTCCGCTGATGGCCCGGGAGAGTGTTAAAGTAGAATAAGTAGTGTTGGCTCATTTAAATCTAGACAGAGTGTTTGATTGATAGAATGATTTTTAAACTAGGTAGGATTTGTAAGTATATTAAGATTGGTTATTAAGAAGAATTGGGATTGGGATTGGGATTGATAGGGAGGAATGGAAAAGACCGGTGATGCGCACAGACTTCCAATCATGCAAAGGCAGGAGAATGATGCATTGTTGTAGGTCCTCTTTCATTCCTTGTTTGGACGTTACAGATTTTAAGCTTTTCAATTTTGAATTTGAGTAAACAGAGTGGCGTTTGGTCAAATAATGTGCTTAGATAACAAATTTAAATACTTTTTCTCTCTTGTTTCAGGTTATTATAAAATTGAGTGATTGCATTGAGTACTTGTTCTTTTTAGTCAATAATTGCTTTGAATTTTTTTTTCCCCATGTTAAATAAGAAACACCTATGGACTCTTTTCTTTTGTTAGTTTTTCTCTACATAATTTGTTTGCTAGTCTGAAGGTGGGGAGTGGGAATGACTCATTAGGTGGACATATGTATTTGTTTTTTCTGCTTATGATACATTCTTATGGTATCATTGTTTCTGACAAAAACTGCTGCAATTTGGGTAGGCATGCAAATATTCGATAACTAATTATAATTTCTTCTGTCATAGTCATAAATTCAATAATAGAACAAAAATGTTCTTTGTTGATTAAAAGGAAATGGAAAGCTTTTATATAAAAGCTGCTTATATGGTTTTATCTTCAATCTGTCACATGCACTAAATCTTTTATTTTAATTTTATGTTAAAACACTTGCTATGTTCGAGTGCATCACTGCATTCAACTTATGCTGCAAATGGGATTTTGTTATCTGTTTGACTATTAACCTTTTGATTTGGAAGGATATACTCACATTTTGGTGCAAATATTAGTCTGGATATGGATTTTAAGCATGGAGTTGGGGAATAAGCAGAACAAGTGTTTTGATATGCTTGGATTTCATGGAATAACCTATAATTTGGTTTGTTACTGCCAATTTGATTTAAAATTCTTACACAGCTCTGCCCCTTTGCTATGCAATTGCAGGGACTTGAACAGACTTTTGGATCAGCATAGTTGAGTGCAACTATATATTGGGGTTGATCATAGAGTTTGGCTGTATCCTGTAGGAATGAGTGCTTTTGGATTAGGATCCTTTTATATTTTGTTCTTAATAAGAAACTTGATCGTTCATCTGATATCTGTAATGACCTTTAGGATGAAGGTTTATGGGTGTTTGAACTTCAGTGCTTATTCTTGAATCTTGGTCAATTTCTCTGTCTTGTGAGTTGTGATTAATTGTTTCAAGGGTCTCTGTTGATTAAAGCATTATATTAGGTTTTTCTCTTTTGAATAATAATGTCAGTTCTTCTAAATTTGCAGCATTTGTTTGTACTTATTTTTGGGTTTATATTGATAATGCACAAATGCTAAAAGCTCTGTGTTAGAATAGCAGAGGACTATAAAGCCCATTCTTCTATGACTTTTTGTGATAATTCATTATTCCTTTTAGGAAGCTGAGACTCTAAAAACAAGAAGACAAATTCAATTGCAACTCCAATCAATACTGTTGCTAGGTTGAAGATTTTCATGTCATTTCCAAATATCTTGCATAGCTCTTATAATGCATCTGTGACTCGTGATTCTGTTTGTATATCAATAATTATTCCCGGTGCAAGTGTCATAATAGAGACTTGAAATCACATGGGATGCTGATGTTGTGAGAGGGAAAGCACAAGTGGTGTCGCTGTTAGTTTGTGCAAGTATGGCCCATTGCACATTGCATTGATCTGTTTGTGGGAGAGGATGAAGTTCCAACCTGGAGAAGCTGGTTCATGATTCATGTGTTAAAAATAGTTGGCCTTCTATTGGTTAGTGGCCAATGTGTAGGCAGACGACTGCCAAATTTGGTTATCTTCTGTTTGCCTGAGCACTTCTCAAAACAGTTAATCTATCGCACACTTCAATCTTGTAGCATGCTTCGGCTGTAAATCGATGTGGTCTGCACCTGAATCACACCGAGTTAGGTCAAACAGCTCAATAGAGGATGACATGAGTTAGCTAAATTCATCTTACTACCCTTGTAGTTTAGCTCATGTTTTGTTTCTGATTAGAGGTTCCTTGTCCTTATTGCAAGTTTTTCCTTGAGCTGCCTGACACCTTTTTGGTTACAAGAGAGCTAACTGGGGAGAGAGATTCAAAATCAAAACTTGGATGTACGGGGAGAACGATAATCATTTTCTTTTTTATTCAAATAAGGGGAGAACAAGATCCAAACTCTTGCCGTCTTATAAAGTAATATGCTTTTACCACTAGGAGATTGTTGAGCAATGATTCTATATTTAGCTAAAACTTTTAATGAAGTTTATCACTGATGCTCATGGTAATCAAATATAATATCACCAATAAATTAAAGTAAAAACAAAGTGGTAAAAGAATGTTCGTTTTCGTTTGAGCATGTCAAACAAACAGAAAACATGAAGTTGGTTATTCTCATTTGCACTCATACCAAATGTTGATTTTAAAATAAAAAAAAGAAAAAAATAAAGTGAAAGGCCAGTGTCAATGTCAGCTGTAGATGCAAAGTTTCAGTTCATTCTTGTAACAAAGCAGCATTTGGGGCCACATGCACCTTGCAACTTGCTCCTCAACTCAAACATATATGGGCTACTATTTGAAGAGAATCCACGAAGAGAAAAAGTCCAAGTTAACACCAAGTTCTTCCCATCTCCACTTTCTCTTGTGGCCCACAGTCCACAAAAAGACATTCAACAATGTTTTTTTCATAGGTGGATTTAACTCAAGTCACATTGAAGTGGGGCAGGAATTAATCGAATCTAGGTTCAACATTTGTTGCAAACAAATAAAGTCAAGAGATCGATAATAAATTAGTAATCATTTTCTCCATTCACTCAAAGCTTCTAGAAAGAAATGGATTAGTAAATATGTTATTAATGTAATCTAGGGCCTGTTTGGGAGTGCTTCTGAAATGGCCAAAAGCGCTTTTTGATAACTAAAAGTGCTTCTGACAGTGTTTTGCAGAAAAGTTAGAAGCGCTTCTGGATCATAGAAGCCCTTCCTGGAGAAACACCTGTTATGTGCTTCTTCAGGAAACACTTTAATTTTTTATGAAAATTCAAGATTTTTATAATAAAAGCGCTTTTATTAGAAGCGGTTATGAGCAAAAATACTTCCTAGAGAAGCAGTCCCAAACGAGCCCCTAATGTCGTTGGTTACATTACATACATGACTTGCTAATATGGTTAGAAAATGGACACATTGAAGTGGGTGAGGAAATTAATCGGGTCTAGGTTCAACATTTGTTGCAAACAAAGAAAGTCAAGAGATCAATAATAAATTAGTAATCATTTTCTCCATTCACTCAAAGCTTCAAGAAAGAAACAGATCACATTTTCTAGTCATATATGTAATGTAACCAACGACATTAGATCACATTAATAACATGTTTACTAATCTGTAATTGAATTAGAATGAATTAAATTGAGGATGAATTGAATTGAGTAGGAATTAGATTGAGGAGAATTAGATTCCGGATTCTTATTGAAGTTGTTTGCTAAACCATATGGATTAAGGAGAGTTAGATCTCATATTCCTATTGAAGTTGTTTACTAAATCATATGGAATTCGGGTATGACTGGTGCTAATTACTAAAATGTCCTCGTTGTTGAGTTAAAATAGATGGCAAATTTGGAAATTTTAAAATTGTGTGAGGATATAATGAGTAAAAAAGATGAATTCCTAAAGGGTTAGTTCTTCAGGAATTAGAATATCACCTCTCACCCAAAAATTATTCCTCCAAAATCAAGAATTCAATTCCTAATCTTGTGTGGACCCCACTCACTTTTTAATTTCTTGATGTGAAGTAAACGCAGGAATCCTCCATATGTGAAATTCAATTCCTGATTAGTAAACACACCATAACTGATTATATATGACACAGAACTGTGTGTACTTGTTACATCAATTATTATTAGAGTGCTGCTAAACGAACCCTAAAATTAATTGAGTACACCCTAATGTTTAAATTAAAATGTAAAATTAACTAAGTACACCATATTTAACTACCAAAAATACCCATGGTACACCCTCTTTAATTTTTAATCTTTTAAAATATTTAAAATAAACAAATAAAGTAAAATAATAATAAAATAATATTTTAACAAAACTCACTCTCTCTCTCTCTCTCTCTCTCTCTCTCTCTCTCTCTCTCTCTCTCTCTCTCTCTCTCTCTCTCTCTCTCTCTCTCTCTCTCTCTCTCTCTCTCTCTCTCTCTCTCCTGCTTCTTCTTCTTCTTCTTCTTCTTCTTTTATCTCTCTCCTGTGAGACCACCACCACCTAGTTTGTGTTATTGATTGTTTAAGTTTTATGCATACAAAATCAACTGGGATCAATACACTTCTCCTGGATTCCGAGTTGTATGTTAAAAATTAAGTCAATTTGTTTGAAGGCATGGGTTCAAAAGCTCAAGCAGTAAAACAAAGATTTTAATTCTTAATTAAATATATTATCTTCAATCTTTCGAGAGAGGTGTGGGTTTTCAATCTAAGTTAGGGAGATTTGGTAGTTTGGGAATTTGGGGACAGCATATCTCAACTCGTCTCAAAGTGGGGTGGGTCGGGAAGGAGAGAGAGAGCTTTTTTTCTCTTTTTTAAATTTTATTTTATTTTATTGTTTTAAATAGTTTAAAAGATTAAAATTAAAGAGTTGACCATAGTTATAACAATGGGCATGCGTCAAGTCTTAAAGATGGTGTACATATTGGGGAATACAATTCAATATATCCTTTTTGGTCATTTTATATTAGGGTAAATTAGTAATTCAATAAATAGTTTGATAGTATGGTGTACTCAGTTAATTTTAGGATTCATTTAGCAGCACTCTTATTATTATTAACAATCGAAAATCTCTTTATAATAACACGAGGTTCATAGAGAATGTCAAAGCCCAACTCCTTATTATTGGCCGTTTTTGACTAGAGAATTAGCAACAAAATTGAATTCCTAAAAAAAAAAAATGTGATGAATACCAAAAGTCCACAATAAAGCTCCGCACGGTGACAGGAGAACAAAGCAAACAAGCTTAAGGCACATTTTCCTACATACACCTTTTCATGAATTCTGATAATAAGTCTTCCAAAAACGGGCAAACACACTTGATCACTTAGCATCTTCCTCCTTGTTTAAATTTTTTCTTTCTTCAGTTTTCTCACGAACTGTTGAGTCAGAAATAGCTGTTGCTAATCCACTATCCATCAAAATCATGCCGAGAGTTGAATTTTCAGCCTCTTTTATGAATTAAGAATTTTTTTAAAAAAAAATTTCACAAATTTTTAATAAGTTGTGTCATAAAGTACCATTAAAGATATTAACTTGTCTTCAGCAATTCATACTCATCCGGTAAAGAAAAACTTAATTGCAATGAGAATTACACTGATTTGCTATCTCCACTTCGCGGAAGTGTTTCTCCATCCGGTGCTGATAACTAAACCAATTGAGATGCATGCGGGAGAAAAGGAGAAAGAGGAGAGAGCCTTCACATGGAATTGGTATCCATAAATATCTTTTTTTTATAATGGAGAGTATCCATAAATATCTTTTCACCCTCAATAAGAGTTAAAAAGTTTGACAGACAAACTAAAGTGGGCACTCTTTTAGGTGCTTATTTGCAAGTTGACACGTTTGGGAATAATTATGTAGAAAATACTTCTTCTCCTCATAAGTGGTTTTTGTTTTTTGTTTTTGGGGTACAGAGGGGGGCAAACGCCCCAAAACAGAAACAATTGAATAGGAACAAGGCGAGGTTTAGCAGCACCTCGAGCATCAACATCTAAAATGGCTCTAAGAAAGGCAGGAGTTTCTTAAAAACATGGAGGCCATGATTAAACTCATAACTTTTGGCAGCCAAGGCATCAGCAGCATAATTTTGCTCTCGAAAGACATGCTTGACAGAGCAGTTCCAATCTTCACGAATCTTCATAACACAGCAAGTAATAATACTGAACAGACGGTGGGTTTGGGCAATTGGGTTATCACTAAAACTACTGCTCATAAGTGCTTTACTAAGCACAATAATGTTAACATTTTAAGTTTTTCAGCCAAACAGAGTCCTCCAAAGTCAGTGCCAAACAGACCCCAAGTGTGAATTTTATGCATGTTACTTCTCCGATTCTTATCACAACGCTAACCATTGTTTAACTTATTTGCAACTTTGTCTTAATACCTTGTGCAAACATGAAAAGGTAAGTTGTGAAAGTTTTCCTCCTTATAACACACGTTTTAATTATTAATACTACAACCCATAAACTCCTCGTCCACCAATATTATAATATGTGAATTTAATAACATCTTGTCCATCAATATTATAATATGTGAATTTAATAACATCACATGACGATGTTTTAGTACTCTACAAGAACTTTCTGTATAATTAATGCAACCATATCAACTAGAAAAACGTGTGTGAAATGTTAATCAAAACTCTCTTATCTACCAGCAGCAGCCATAGCAATAAGAAAAACTTGGGTGAAATGGGGAGTAGCATTGTTTTGCTATCCTTGGCCAATTACAAACTTCTACGTGAAAAAATTATCATGCATGACATACAATGATTGGCCGGAAATTGCAAAACAATGCTATTCCCGTTTCACACAAGTGTTTCTCCCATATCAACAGGATTGCAAACTTTCAGAAAGCTCAAAATTCATTGGTTCTTGTTATAACTTTTGATCAACTTTTTATCTTTGTGTGTGCGTGTTGAGAGATTTAGGGCAACCGAGCTCCTCTTGTCTTTAGCTTTGATTTAAGTCACAAAAAGACTGAATAGAAGTACAGGTGGCTCCTAATGCACTTCTCCTACTGTACACACGCATTGCCCACCACTAGCAGTTCGAAAAGGGGCATCAAGAAGTCCCAGCAGGAAGACACCCACATAGATACTATTGTCCCAAAGGGAACACTAAAACATTTGCAAGCCACGATACCACCCTATCCGGTTTTGCTAATTGCTTACTTCTTTGAACCATTATTGCCAATTCTCTGGGCCCCAATCACTCCACCACAACACATCAAATCATGAGACAATTAAAACGAGAGTAACTCTACCACCACTCACTAATATTTTAGCTGCACTGTGAAGCTTCTTATCATAAACTCATCTCCACTCAGCATTGCATATTGGTTTGGTAGGTGCCCCATCTTTACTGCCAATTGATACCTACTTGACATGAAAGGGTTTTGTCTGGTGGGTAAAAAACTTATGTCCTATATGCAGGGAGTGATGTAAGTGGACTGTGTTTTGAACTTTTGACAGACTAGAGTTTACTAATTACTGTTGGTAACTAAGGAGAAGAAATTCACAGAAGAAAGAGAAGAAAACTACCGCTTGCAAGGTGAATTTCCTATTGATCAAGTCATGCACCATAACCCAGAGATTCCTATTGAGAATAAGAAAAATCCCATCAACATACTCACAAATCCACTTAAGTTAAACAGAAACCAAGTTGTATACTTGGTGTGGATAAGAAGCAAACGTGGCAGACACTTTAAATAAACATTTAGAAGACTGATTTTGACTAGTAATGTTGTAGGATTGTCAACTCTGTAATTCTCCCAGTTACTCCAAAAGGATGTAAAGTTGGTGTCATTTGAGGAACAGAAAAAAAGGAGAAAGATGAAAGTGAGGAATCCTAAGCTTTAACAAGGGAAACAGTGAAGATGACATAGACATTGTCCCCTGGAGCACCGAGCATCACAAGGTAGGGGCCACTTCACTGAGAAGAGATAAAATAAAAAACAGGCATTCTCCACTTTACATTCTTAATGCTTCTCTCCATTTCTTTTCTCTTTTTTTCTTTGATCAAACCCTTCAAACAGTCAATTACAACCATTTCAAACCATTGCACAAGCTTAAATTCATCCATTTCCTTTTGAAACCCTCACCTAATTTGAGATTTGAGAAGAAATGATCTCCCAGGGAGAAGGAGAACGTGAAAGTGAACTAATATTAGATAAAGAGCAAAACAGATTTTTGATCAACAACGATAACAAAGAAGAAACTGACGATCTTAATAGAGGAGAGTGGCTGAACCTGAGCCTAGGTAGGAATTTGCTCTCAACAGAGCGAGATACAGACTCACAGTCAAGACCAGCTTCTAGCAAGGTGTTTTCCTGTAACTTCTGCATGAGGAAGTTCTTCAGCTCGCAGGCATTAGGGGGTCACCAGAACGCCCACAAGAGAGAAAGAGGTGCAGCCAGAAGATACCAGTCTCAAAGAATGATGTCAATGATGGGATTTCCGTTCACTACTTCTATGGTTAGATCACTCAGCGTTCAGCCTCACTCACTTGTGCACAAGCCAGGCAGAGATGAAACTTCACTTGTAGCAAGATTCAATGATGCAAATACAAGGTTTAGCATGAGGCCTTTCACACTGGACGATGTAATGGATTCTATGTGGCCAGGCAGCTTCCGGTTGGATTCACAAGTATTAGAGCCACAATCAGAGCCCTGCAAGCTTGACTTAAACCTTCGGCTCTGATCCATCCATCCTACTACCCTAGTTTGGAACTTTGTTTTATAACTTTTCTTTTGGAAGAGGTCTCAATTATTTTCTACCAAGTACAGAACTAGCATAGGTTAGAGGCCTACTTGGAGAGTCATCCTCTGTTTATCTACCCAGTGAAACTAGGAAAGATACTGAGAAGTTCCTACTGTTTTAGGCATGTTATAATATTGAAGTTATTTCCTATTCCATGATGCATGCAATAATCTCAGGTGCATTATGTCTCATGGAAATGAGTTCTTATGAGGTTTTTCTATTCTGCTACTGATTATCAACTTCTAGCTTTGTTGTATCTATGGCTCAAACAATGCTATGGCTTTTCCCAATATTGACTTGGCAAGATTCTAGCCTAAGAGCCACCCTAACCCCAGCCTGCTTTTACCGCTCAAAAGCTACATCCCTGAGGCCTTCAGAAAGGTCAAAGCATAGGCATAGCAACTCTAAAAACTCGGAGATTTTGAAAGTAACAACAAAGTTCTGACATGTCATATTTTTGTATGCATGTGAGAGTTTCAGTAGCCAAGACCGCACACCTAGGTTGTAAGTCAAAAGAAAGAGTTTTGCACTTGTACAACTTTACTTCCTTAAGCTCCACAAAGAATCAGATAATATGAAAATTTGGAAGTTTTCCTCCATTAACATTGTATGCTACTCCTCCCAAATCAGTGCCTCTATGTGGTGCCTAGCATTTCTTTTCCTGTACTTTTCTTTTGCCTTCCTAAACTGATAAATGGCTAGTGGCTGTAATTCTTACATATACCATGCCAGCAACGGAAAACATGAGACCCCAAGTGATCTCCTTACCAATGGAGCATATCCTACCAGAAAAAGGACAAAGATGCTTTTGGAGAACACATCAACAACAACAATCCCAATTTATCAGTTTCCTATACTGACTTCTATATGTCAGATAAAACATTATGTCTATTTATGATGCATACTTGTCACATGCACTCCCTCTATCTGGTTTCGTATACCATTGACTAGAATTGCTTAATATCAGAGGACATTGTTTTTCTGATACATTTTCTTTTTCACATATAAACTGATGCTAAGATTATTCTTAAACTTTATAATGGGATAACCATCTGGAACTTCCTTTAGATTTTTACTTTTTATTTTGAAGAGAACTTCCTTTAGATTAACATAAAGGGGATGTGGTCAATTAGTTCAACTTCTATACAAAGGACGTTCTACACTAGCAACGCATGGGTCTCTCTGATAATTTTTTTGTTTTTGTTTTTTGGTTAAGCTAGGATCTATCCTCAACCCATATCGCTTAAGCCAAGGTCCATGGACGCATCCTGAATGTTTGTATGTAAAACATTTTTTAATTTGATTTTTAGAGCATTTTATTTATAGAAATAAATTATAATCTCATATGAAAGTTGCAACCTTATTACTAATTCATGTTGTATTGCTTTTTCTTTCAGCTCTCCCCACAATTATTGTGGTGGCATGATACGAATATAAAAATAGGAAATTTGCATAAAGTACTTGTTTTTTTTTTCTTTCTACTTTTCCAAATTAATTGAACAAGATAACTTAATAAACATGAGAAAGAGTAAGAGAATATGCGAATGTGAAAAGAAAAGTTTACATTCAATAGAATCCAGCAAAACAGAAACTCTTGCATGGAGACAATTTACAGCCTTACACATTATCAGGTACCTTTAGCTTTTGGGTCTTATGCATGATGACAGGAAGCCTTTGGCTGATGATGCTTGGATCATTATAGGCAGCATCTTCAGAAGGGTATCCCTTCTGCACCATTTAATTAAGAAATGTGAAAAGAAAATACTTCATGCACAACGCAACAAAAAATCTTCTTTCTTTTGACAATACTACTAGTAGGAACTATTAGAAAGGTCCCATAGGAAGAAGAAGGACAAAATCACTAGTAGGAACTATTAGAAAACACCTTTAGAGAAAAATACAGTTGCTAGTTTATTAAAAGTCAGTTAGCTTACTATCTATTTCAAGTCCATAAGATAAAACAGCAACCAGATCCCATGTAGAGTAGCATCTACCACATTACCCTTAAGCAAAGCTTGACTTGAATACAACTTACATCCTTAAGTCAGAAGGATAAAAGCCTTATTCAAAATCTAAATTGCTACATTCAAATTCAGAATATTCCATGATATAAACTGATACTGTATTTTAAGTTCCAGAAAAACTTCAAGCCTAAGCTTTACTTATCTTGCAAAAACTTTGATATTACTACTTTTAGTTTCATCTAATTATGAACAGATGACAAAACTTAATCCAGATTAGAAGCTTGAAACCTTGCAGGAAAGAATTGCATGATATAAACCGAAATAATTTGACGATGGTATTTGTTTATATTTGTTTAGCTGACAAGATCATCAAAACCGTGTTCAAATTTGATGAACAGAAAATGCCTGTTCATTTTCCACAAGTCACACAACAATCAAATAAGTTTTGGGAAGTGGGGGAGGTTCAGAGCATCTCTTTGTTTCCCAAGAGTAAACAAAACAACTAAATAATTTGAGATAGTGTCAGAAAGAAAGGCAGTATTATAATTTGTATGCAAGCACAGAACTTCAACTTACTGCAGATAAAGCCTGAAATGTGGCTTCTCTCCAGCAGCTTTCTCGAAGAATAGTGGGACTTGCATTGTCATTAAAAGCACAATGCATTCGAGTGTCCCTTAGTCTCATTAGTGCTCCATCAACTCTAAGCTGTAAGAAGATCTGAATCAGTAAGTTATAACATTAAGGAAACAGAAAGAAGAAGTGACTGATATAATCATGAAGTTTCCAAAGAGCTTGGTATTTTCTTTTTCCAATTAGTTAGAATACTTCTTAACTAAGTCCCAGAGTTAACAAATTAAGAACTTGTGCCAAAACAATTTTATCTACCAAAAATACATTGATAATTGTGCTTGGAAGGAATGTAAGTGAATTGAGAGAAATTGACTCACCCAAAATCGCAACAGGAGAAACCAACAACTTGGCATGACTCTCTAGAAAATCAAAATGTACATGATAAGTCCTTCCTTGCGATCGTCATATTGTTGGAAAAGCAGATTAAGCCACAAGGGGAAAATAGAGATTGAAGACTTACCACTTTTACAGTTAAAAGTGACACTCCACTATCAGCCAATTCATCTTCATACAAGACTACCTGTAAAGGTTAAAAGGATGACTTTTGTCATGGCACACACATAAAAAGTAAAGAGTAGATAAACGCATATGTCTGCATTGGCACAGCCTATGAATATGCTTCTAGTTATCAGCCAGGATGCCCACCTCATCATAAAAGAGAATAGGCTCTTTCGAAGCCAAAGCAACTACATCAATTTTTTCGTTGCAGTCTTCCCAATGGAGATTGCAGGTATCCTTAGAGATCTCTCCTCCTTCAAGCTGCCGTATAAAATATGAATTAATACTATAGTATCACTATCTTTCTTTTTTAAAGAATACTTCGTATCACTATCATAACATAAACAACAGTAAAATAAATAATGAAAAGGCTTTGCATCCAGAAGCTTTGTAGTTCCTTCTTTTAAGCGAGGTTTAACAAAACAGAGTGAAAATGCTCAACTATAGACAAAAGATAAAATGTGCACCTTGTCTGCATCAAACTTAACAGTTTCACTTCCGCAGTATGGCGTTGTGAATGTATAATCATAGTCCAGTATTATTTGCTGGGAGGGTTTACTGAAAATTGAGAAAAGGAATGTAAGACTGAAGACCAGTATCTCCATCAGTATTTTTTTGTTTTTGTTTTAAAAAAACAACAACAACAACTCAATCGACAGATTCACACCCACCATCAAGACACAACTATTTCTATTCCACAACAAAGTTATCAGAAAATAAATTGAAGAGAGATACAGAAGTCGAGACATATTTCTATCCTGTCAATTGAATTTGTCAGTCTAATTTAGCTCTACAAAATTATCCCCATACTTTAGATAGTACAAAGCATATGGAGGGTCTCCTAAAGCATCAATCAATCACCCTTGAAATCAAAAGAGGTACACATTTTAGTAACACGCTATAGAATTGAGTGTCACAAAGCTACCCAAGAAAGAACAGAAAAACAAAAGTCCATCCGAGTACATAAAAGTAGCCAATGGGTTACCTTCGGAATTTCCATTGAGCAGCAGCTGGGACTTCAACTGGTGGCAAAGCTTCCTTCTTCCACCCAACTAGAGCATCAAATGCATTGAAATGAATTGTAAAGCCACTCTTAAAATGCTTCAGAGCCAAACAACTGTCCCCAAACACCATTTCTGGCATGTGATATGTCTCAAGCTTTTTCTCCCACCTGCAACAACCCACATCAAGAAACATCCCTAACATTGCATCTACCTTGAAAATAAATAAAATTGAAACTTTTTAACAGCAACCCAGCATCAAATCAAGAGCATACAGTTCGAGGGTGGAGGACTTGAGAATGGAGCGCTTGCGAGACTCGATTTCCCAACCATGGATACGGAGGCCATGGCGTCCGTCGGTCAACGGCTCAGCTCCGGCGGCTTTCAGCTCCTTCTCGTCAACCTCCACTTCCATTTTTCTGCTCACCGATTCTCCTGGTTTTCCCTTGCTTCTCTTCTTTCTTCTTCCGTCGCTTCGCGTTTTTGTTCTGGCTTCTCTATACTACTGTGAGTGTCGACGACTTGGGCGGGTCTCTTAAACGAGACTCGGACTTCGGAGCTGATACTGCCTCAAACTTTTTCCGGGTTTGGGTTAACGGTTTATACAATTATTTATTTATTTTGGGTAAATACCACGAAGTGTTCCCACACCCGAAAGATGGGATTAAATTCCTGCTTCTCTTTTTTGTCCGGCATTTTTTTTTTAAACTATTGTTTGTCAAGGTTTTCCCATACCACAGCAAAAAATAAATAAATAAATAAATAATCTTGTAATGGGAAGAGCACTGTTTTACTATTCTCAACCAATAACACAATGACATGTGGAAACAATAGCCCACATATCGTTTCATTATTGGTCAGGATAGTAAAAAGTGTCATTGCATGAGAGTGTTTCTCCTACCACAGGTGGGGTGAAAGCTAGTAGTTTGATACAATATTGTGTTGTTACTTGTTATTTTTAGCTTTATTTTCTTTTAAGGGTATTAGTGGTAAAAATGTGACAGATTTATTGCGTAAATAGTGATAGTTGACAAACAAAAATGAATATAGGTAAGTTATTGAGCTTGCAATGGGTAGTAATAGTTGTTGCAACTTCAAAAAAGAGAATCTGTTTTCTTACATTGAATAGGGCTTTCCAAATAATTCTATATGTATTTATGAGTCCGAATAATCTCATTTTCAATTATTAACCATTTCATTTATCAAGTTCAATGAATAAATTATTATTCCCTTCAAAAACTCTACGCTCACAACTAAATTCTAATATATCTTTCCCTCTGTAAGTTCTAAAGGAAAACTCCATAGAGTGAGGAAGAGAAAAAAGCATCAATGCCCCTTCTTCCCTCCTCAACACTTTACATGAAGAATACTTTCACCTTTCTTACTACTATACCCATAAAACTTTGTTTGAAATTGTTGTTATGGTAGGCACTCGCCTAGTGACTAGGCATATGTTTTTTTTTAATAAGTATAGCCGTTTTTTTAATATTAAAAAAACAAAAAAAAACCCACAATATAGCCGTGCGGCCATACTACTTATTTTAAAAAATTAATGCAAAAACCCCGGTATAGCTGTACGGCTGTACTATTTATTAAAAAAATTAAATAAACAAAAAAAGACCCCAATATAGCCTAGCATCTATTCTTTAAATATATTATATTTACAACGCAAAGCCGTGAGGCCCTTTTTTTCTACGCGTATAACCAAGCGGCTATACTATTTATTTTTTAAAAATTAAGAAAAAAAAGACCCCAGTATAGCAGCACAATGGTACTATTTAGTAAAAAAAGAACCCGCCTAATAGCGTCTAAACAGTCTATTTTTATTTTATTTTTTTACAAATTTTTTTTAAAACGTATAGCCGCATGGTTATACTCCGCACGACTATACTCTGCACGACTATACTCCGCACAATAAGAACTAACAGCATGAAAAGCACCATTACTCAACCTGATCAGCCCTTGACAGTTCCTCTTGCAATATCGCTGGCTATTGGAGTCTTAGGACTCGTTGTATACAAAGGTATCTTTACTCAAAATTTTGATGTGATTTCGAAAATCATTAGAATGATAAACTTTTACTTTGCCCCTCTTAGGTCCCACTATACGTGTATTGCAAGTACCATTTTGCTCGGGAAAAACAGTTAACAGAGATAGGTTACGCTGGAAGCAAAACATAAGTTTTCTAGTTTGAGAGTTTGCAAAGAAGGGTGCCTTAGCAATTTTGAACTTTTGTGGCCTACTTGCTTTAGTTTATACTTTATAGTTATTAATTTGCTAGTTTCAACATATCCAAAGCAGATATTGAAAATAGAGAAATTTCACAGTAAATCAATCTGAGAGTTCAATTTTTATTTTTTATTATTTGCGTGGGAATGTTTGCCTTTGATCTATCTCGTTCTCTCGAGTGCTACTAAATAATTTTACTGCACACATTATTTATCGTACAGAATTGCATGCTGAGTTGGAGTGGTCTTGGTAATTGCTTCACTTTTCAAACAACACTTTACAAGAAGAATACTACCACCTCTCTTACTATTGTACCCATAAAACTTTGTTTGAAATTGTTGTTCTGGTTGGCAAAGAGATTGCAAAATCATCATCTTGCATTTTTCGTACAACAAGTAAGAAATAATCTTAGCCTCTCAAATTCTTTAATAGTTAGTAAAATATGGAGCGGGAAAAATACGAATAAATACATATGTGTTTTATTCAACAAAATTTTGGCAAGTTACAATTGAAAAGTTCGACCACTATATATATTTTAATATAATTTGTTTAAATATTTGAATATAGTATTTTTATTCAATAGTATGTTAAAATTATGTGTATAATATGTGAATTTTGTGTGTATTATTGAAAATTTTGTAAAAAAAAAAACACATGTATTAAACATGAAAAATTCATATGTACGTGTACCATACATGTATTTTATGTTTTTTTTTAAACGTGTATTTTACCGAGTTTTTAAGATGTGTATGGAAAACGAAAGTATTATTGAAAAATATGAACGTACGTGTATAATACGAGTATTAAACGGGAAAATGCTAAATTCTTTATACGGGTAATAACTCTGAAAAAGTAAAAAATCAAAAGGGGATAATAGAGACTCGAGTAATTGTCTAATAGTAATGAATAATGCTCTAAACTACTCTTATCGATAAACGAAAATCAGGGAAAAAAAATAATAAAATAATGGGACCCTAGTATAGCTGTGTAGCTCTTTTTTAAGTGAATAGCCGCGTGGCTATACTATTAATTTTTTTTAAAAAAATTTAAAAACATCACATTGTAGCCCATGCGGCTATACTCTTTAAACTACTCTTATTGATAAACAAAAATCAGGGAAAAAAAATTAATAAACAAAGGGACCCTAGTATAATTTTGTGGCCATACTATTTATTTAAAAAAGACCCTAATGTATAACTGCGCTACGTTACTATTTATTAAAAAAAATTAAATTTAAAAAAAATGGACTTGCCTAATAGTGCCTAGACGGCTGAATATTTTTTTTTTTTTTTTAATTTTAAAAAAAATCGTCTTTTTCTTTTAGGTTAGTGAATAAGTCCATTGGGGCGTTTTGAATAAAAAAAAATCTCTTGTAGTGATTTCTTCTGAGCCATGCTTAGATTGAAGTTCCCCATTACCTATTTTAGTCTATGTTCTCAATCAAATCCTTCTCCCAAAACTTGTTCCCTAACGACACTCATGTTCTCTAAATTTGATTCTACATCGTCTTTTACGGAGATTGCTATAAATCACTCAATTGTTCTTTGGCAAGGTTGTTTTGGTTTATTTGTTTGCACTTATGCGTAGGTAGATCATTGAGAATCATATTTTCCCCAGATCTGTTACGGATGCAGTGGTGAGTGTGGCCGGGACGGCGCTTCTTCATGTGGTGGTGGTAGGGCTCATTTAGGCTCATGAATTGTTTTAGGGTTCTGGTTATGTTGAGTTTGTGGGCTGTGTTTGGGCTTGTGGTTAATTGTGGTGATGTGGGCTAATAATTTTAATGCGGCTTTTGTCCGTGGTAGTTTTGCTTTTAGCATGTTAGTTTGTTACAATATTGGGATTGATACTTTAAATGTCTTGTTGATATCTTTAATTGTACTGTTGAAATTTATCTAATGAAGTTTCTCTTTGATAAAAAATAATAATAATAATAATAATTACTATTCCATTCCTTAACAGGAAAACATTTATTATAAGTCACAGAATTATATTTTCAAATAGATCGAAATCGGGGAGAAAAAATAATTAATGATACAATCAACCAACGATTTATGACTAATTATTCCATTGAAAATATTTAAAAAAATTATTGTTTTTTTATTTGATAGAAAAACTTTGTGGTTGCTAAATAACAAGAAGCGGAAGAAATACTGAAGCTGCAAGAAACCCTACAAGTACCAAAGGATAGGGAGACGAGAAAGGGCATAGTAAGCGATGAAATGCTTCGAAATAGAAAGAAAACAAAACACACAATCTTTTTTGTTTGTATTGGATTTTTGTATTTTATCAACATATCTTCACGGATCAAGAACTACAAGATCACCCCGCCAGGCCTAGTGCTAATTAAGTGTCGGGTACCTTAAACATTATCAATTTACATTTTTCGATTCAAGTCCACCACGACAACTCATCTTAAAACAGTGCCTAAACGTACCTAATACTAACCTTTGCCACTAGTATCCCAACAAACTATATTCAAATTCATAAACCCTGAAAATGATCACCATGCGGTGTGTAGTGTACAAGCCATCACCATTGTCACTAGGGTTTATCAGAGATTTAGCACTGAAGATACATATGCTTAGAAAACTCTTTCAAAATTGGACATGAAATTTGGGTTGAGGGCCGTGGATATTATGGAACAGGTTCTCGAATTATACTCAATTTGCGCACGGAACATGGGCATACCATGAAAAGGAAAAGCTTGATTAGAAAAAATTGATATGCCTAAAAAATATATAATCCTTTATTTCACATCCACAGCAATTTACAAATATTTGGGTCCAGAGAATGAACCCAGTGAAACATAATGATTTTTAAAACCTATTCAGTATCCAAAAGTTAACTCCAAACCTGAGGTCATAGGCGTCTCTGCATCTAAATTCTAAGCAAGCATTGACTTTAGGCACCATGCATCTACCAGCTTCAAGTTGATCAGTCCCTAACTCTTACTAGAAACGTAATTTGTTGAAAGTAATTCTTGAAAGCTAGGTCAAACTTCAAAATCAGCTTCTGTCAGAATCCTGAAAATACTTATATGTCGATGGCCTCAAAATAAATTGCAGGAATTTCGGGTAACGATGTCAATGTTCCTACGCACGCATACTGTCCAAAAAAGTTCAATCACCATGATCAGATAAACATTTCTACAAAAGCAGCAATCACATGTCCTAAAACTCTCAAATTGGTTTATTGAAGGATCGGGTAGTGGATTTCCAGAAAATTTAAAGACAATGCTCCCCCTTATGGTAAATTTCAGCCAACCCCTTGTGGTAAATTCCAGCCAACGCGGTTTCCGGCAATGCCCCTAGTTGTACTCACAGAAATTAAAGCTCTTTTGGAAGTTAAATCTATAATATCACCTTTATTTACATGATACCCCCCTTAAAAGATGCAAAATTGTCACACCAGAAAACCACATTACCTTTGGCTTCCTGTATTTATCTCTTACTGCTCGCAAAGAGCTTCCTTTTATATTCAACTGCAAGTCATGAATGGCACGGACACACATCTTTAAGTCGGATGGTCTATAACCAGAATATGATTGCAATGCCAAGCTCTGCAAAATTTATAAATGAATTCACTAGAAAATCAGTCAAAATATTTCTAACAGACTCAATCATTATTCTTCCTCAAGCTAAAAGATTCGAAATATTCACTGAAATCTAGAAAAGTAGTAAGCCTGCCTCCTGCATGTATCTCTCCCCTTAATGTACTCATGAATTTTGTACAATTTACACCTAATAATCTCTCCACTGACTAAACTATCTCTACTGACTGGGAATGCCAAACCTCAGGTTAATCACAATACTCTATCCATTGCGTTATTTCTTACCCAAGGATGCACCTCAGGTTGGATCGTGAACCTCGAAAGGAAAATAGCTGATGCAGCAACTACTGATGGTAGGAACTGGACACAACTGTAGTCTAGCAAACTTAGCTCCACAAGATAACAACTCAAGAATTCCAATTGCGTCTTAGAAGACTGTAAAGGCAGAAATATAACAGAATCAGTGGAAAATAAAGGAGAGAATAAATCAGCATCAAAACAGCATAGAGAGGTCTCCCTACTTTGTAGTTCTCCAAGGCAGCTCTCATTAAGATTCTGCAAATACAATAAGAAATCAACATTAATATCATTTGTCAAACACCAAATGCATAAGTGGAAGGAAAAGATAAGCATAAAAAAACATACAACCATGGAAAACAAGATGACCAAAGACTTTTCAAAGCATTATCTTGCCTGAGGAAATTCTTTGTTGTGGGAGGACCAGTATCGAAGTTCAAGAATTTGAGTACATCCCTCTCCATTTCCAACACCTAATTGTTAATTCTAAATTCAACATTAATTAAAAAGCTCACAAATAGAAATCAACTAGCAGAGCAAAGCAAGAAAAACAAAGACACTCAAGTTGGTCACCTCTTCCATGATGTAGGTATTATCTGTTATATAGCAGAAGTCTTCAACACGTGGAGGACAAATCTCTTCATACTTTCTGCATCACAAAACAATACTCAAGTCACCATTTCAAGAATGCCTACACAGTTTTAAAGATAGAACAAAGCTAAAATTAGGGTATTCAATTATGTACGAGGCAACGAGCATGCAAGCAACACCAAGAAGCTGTAACTTGTTCCTGCTGATAGCATATGAAGACAGGTATCTGTCTATATATGATACAGTTAGAAAGAGGGTGTCTGTAACAAGCTGGTATTCCTCAGCAACCTCCACCAACCAATCCACCAGGATTTCTCGCATGTTTGGTGATATATCATTTTGAACCCTACCCATGTAACTGGGTGAAGACCTCTTGTTCATATCCATCTGAATCATACACTACCATCAGACATAGATACCATTAACCTATCAATCTATAGCATACAAGTGTGTTTGGTGATGCAAAAATGTAGGAAGACAGAGAAAATAACGAAAAATCATACTAATTTAACTATTTGGCTTATTTGAATTAAGCTTCTCAAAAATTTAAATGGACCATAAGCACAACCAAACTATTGTTAATCATAAACGAAAAAACTGCCACTTGGAACTTCTAAATCTGAAATTGAATTATCAAGTATCATTTCCCAAATATGTCAACAAAACATAAAAAATAAAAATAAAAAATCTGAAGATTATGATGGTAACCAAACAAGGTGAAGAACTCAGGAAAAGGAAAATTAGAAAGCCAACTTAGAAATCGAACTCATGAACCAAAAACTAAAAGGAAAATCTTAAACACACATCCAAAACCAAAAGAAATGTAAACCTGATCATGAATTCAATAACGCAATCAATATCATTGGCCTAGAACCCATTCCATAACTCCAGAACCAACTAAAAAAATCCCCAAAATCTAAACACAAATGCAAATCAAGATTCACCAATCCAAACATCGAATTTCAAATCTCTACAGGAGAATTCATACCTCCAATGAAAGAAGATGGCGATATATAGAAGACGAATGATCAGACTTGCGTGGATCAACGGATCTCACAACGATTTCAGTCTTGAGGGCCTCCCCTTCCCTCTTCGTCGTCTTCTTCTTCTTCTTCTTCAAGCTACTCTTGGGTTTCTTCGGAGCCGAGTTCTGAGTGGAAACGACGTCGTTTGTCGAGTTAGAGATCTCACCCAACACGACTCGCTTCTTGGGAGCTGGAATTTGCCGGGACGGAGACATTGAAGGTCGCTTATTGGACGAAGGCGTGGTGCTGAGGCTGTTTTCTTGCTCGTCCATGATTGAGATTTACAGAGAGGGCCTGTTTGTTTGTTTGTTTTTTTTGGTCATATAGAGGGCCTGTTTGTTTGTTTATGAAGCTTATGGGCAGAGAAGGAATGGCGGCATTTTACCATTTCGAAAATCCTTGTTCCCGCTCTTGACAGTTTGTTAGGTCTATTTGCTTTGGCTCCTAATTCTGTGCTATTAGTATAAGTAGATATTTATCTGTCCACCTATATTTGAGGGATCTTGAGCCTCTGTATTTAGAGATTGTGCATTTTCTCTCATTTCATAAAATATGGACCATCCAAATAATCCAATGCACGAAAACATACCACATCAGTCACTTAATAAGTTTGCAATTTTCTTTAAAACTGACGTTAACAGTCCTTTTGACAGGAAAAAAAAAAAGCGGCTAACAATCCGTCCATCTTCGTCTGTAGTCGCACCTAATGACTACAGCTTTCAATAAAAATCAATGGTAGTATTGGATTTGGAATTGAAAAGCTATCCAGAAGAGTAGATTTGCAACTTGCAATACATTTGTGCTTTTTTTTTCATGACTTTTTAAACCCAACTTTCTTATAAGATATTAAGGTTTTCCTTCAAGAAATTGATGCAGTATATTCTTTCTATTAGAGGTTTTTTCAAAACGTCACAATGAAAAAGGATTACTAACCAAAATCCGTTCATATTAAATTGATGAGAAAAATATCAATGGAGTGTGAAGACATTACAGAGGGAAGATGCGTCAGAGAGTTGAGAGAGGAGGAGTTGAAGAAGATGATCACAAAGGTAACATTGTTTTTGTTGTAAGGTAATAGCGTTAGTTTTAGAAGAAAAACAAAAAACAAACTTATTGTAGCCGATGTCACATACTCACAAGCATTGGATTAGTTGAATGGTAAATGCAAAGACTCGAGATCCATTAGTGAGGTATTTTTAATTAAATAGGACATTAAGTTTTTATTTCTGCATAATTTTTTCCCTGTCATTCGTTCATTTGATTTGGCTTTCATACTCCAAATTTCTCGAGCGAATAGAATTAGGAATATATTTTGGGGGGCTAACAAGAAAAATTTAATCGAGTACACCTATTTTTCTCTTCCCTCTCACCATTTGGTTGTATATTCTCTCACAAATTTATTTTCCCTTCTCTCTTTTGAGTTTTGTTATCTGTTTTTGTGGTTGAGAGCTCCTGTATAGTCAATCGAGCTCATTTCCCAAACAGAAAATGAATGCATGCCAACTCAAGTAGCATCCTTCAGGCTATTGGAAGAGAAAAATAAATAAATTCAAAGTGCTATATTTAGTAGGTGCTTTGTAGGGTTCTTAACTTCATACTATGAAGAGTGAATTTCTAGCCAAGGATCAGATACTAGGATTAAAAAAATGGAACGGGAGGAAAGAGGATTAGCCAAGATTGTTTGATAGCAGCAGGGGCCTGTGTTCGAATCACCCTCCCTTAATATCGCTTGTGTCAAAGAAATTTTTTTTTGTCTGATAGCAAGAACAATATCTAGAAATGCAAATTGATGACGAGCTCATTATACAGAACTTTATATAGCATTTATGACGGGGCAATGAACTCTGACTCACCTGAAACAAGACAGAACCCAGGGCTCATCGCTAAGTTACACGAAACGATGGCCGTAACTCTCGGATTAATCCTTCAGGACATCGCCAGATTTCTTGCCCCACATGATCTCTCTTGCATGGGGTAAATGGTTAAAATTATACTCTCCTAGAGGATCAAAATTTGAATCAAGAAACAGATTTCCTTCGTCTAGTCATAACTCTGCTAGGTTTTCTATTAGTTTCTGGTTCGGCAGGAGGTGTTGGTGTCTCAGTTTTTGGATCAGGATCATCTGATCTACGCTTTCTCTTTCTATTGTTTGGAGTACTAAGCTTTGATCTGCTGCTTCCCGGAGTCGCCAATTCACTATCCTTGACATCCCTACTGCAGCAACCTATCATAGGATCATCTGTCCTGTGTAATTCCTTGTTTTGAGCTCCATTGTGATCAGAACCTCCAACAATTGCATCTCCTTGTTCAAGCGGTTTACTATTTGTTTGAGGGGACGGGGCACAATTTTCTGAAGCACTTTTATCCACACCCACTTTTAAACAGTGGCGAGCATTTTCAAACCATTTGCTTACCTGCAACAATGAATTCAGATAAAGAAAACATGATATTGTACTAAAAATATTATTAGAACGGGAGATGTAATACTGATGCCAAGATGAAAGAAGGTATGACCTGCTTAGCCATTAGTCCTAGTTCCCGGGCCAGACTTTCCTTCATAGATCGGTCTGGATAATGGTTCTCCTTGAAGGATTTGCAGAGTCTCTGAAATAACAGTTGACATCATTTAAGATAAACCTCTATGTATATTTTTCTTCAAAGAGATAGAAAGAGAGCTTGAAAATCATTGAATGACAAACATATATAGACTACAGATTTTGACAAGACAAAAACCTAATCAATGGCCCAGATTGACAATCTGGCAGGATATGCCAAACTGTTTGACAAGAGAAAACTTGTATATGTATTATGTACATATATACAATTCCTCTGACTACAAAGTTACAAACATATTCTCTATGCAGCCGCCTAGCTCCCTAGGCCGATGGACTTAATTTTTTTTTCCATTTTCGGTCAACTGACACATATTTCTCGCTTAGATTTAGGGTGGTTAACCGTACCATAGAAAGACTCTACCGACACATAGAGTCACACAAATATTCGTGACAGTTCAGTCACTCTCTGTTGAATGGAAATAGTAAAAGGAAAAAAAAAACAGAGACAGAAAGAACAAAGCATAAAAGCTATAGTTTATGTACTGAAAAATAGAAGAAATTTTTTCGACTTTATATGCTAAAAAGAGTAGAAAAAATTCACACCATGATACCTGAGTTACAGCTTCCCCGAGTCTGCTATATGTTGATCGTGATGATCCAGCTCTCCCACTAGTAGAACCAGACTTAGTAGAGCCTTTAGGTGATTTATTCGACAAATTACTTGTATCTTCAACATTTGACTTTCGATGAGGCGTTCTCCTAGGAGTATTCTCATTCTCGTCTACATCAGGTTTTATATCTTTGGTGATTACTCCATTCTTAATGTTTGACGTTTTTCCATTTGGTGACCTATTAGCAACTTGTCCAGTACCTTTCTTCCTTTTCCTTTGTGTGGCAATATCATTCCAATCTTCATCATCACTTGAATCAGTAGGAACATTTCCATATGCCTCCTTTACACATCAGGGTAAATAGAACAAGCATAAGCAAACTAGAGAGTGGAATAGAACACGAAAAGAAAAATAACATAGTAGTACTGTGATACACAGCACTGATAACCTAGCTGTAGAACAATGCATTTGTTCTTTCAAGCACAGTACTATACTCTACAAGATAACAAAGCATAAACACCGGAATGAAACATACAACAGAGATTTATAAATTATAACCTATTTCAAACTGCATAGCAGATTTCAGTTATTTATTTATCATTTATTTGTTTGAGGGAAGGAGCCATGGATTTTGAAGCACTGCCCACTATGCACGTGTAGTTTTGAAACACCACAACCAAATCTTGAAGTTAGCCAGGAAGAAAAGAACCCACGTGAGGGTGGTAAAGGTAAAAAATAACTAGTTTGAATTGCATTTCTGTGTAGTAGGAATTTTATATTTAGTCCAAATTACTGCCGGTTAAAAGTTAAAACAAAATACTGTGTTAATGGAGATAAACAAGGACCAGAGGAGAACTGCGTTGCTTCCATAAAATACAACATGATGAATTCCCAATATTCAGAGAGAAAAGCAACAAACAAGTGTTTTTTCAAGTCCCCCAAGAAAGAAAAGTCCTATCCCGATGATAGCCAATTTCATTCAAGTAAAGAAACAAAATTAGAATCCTAAATCAAGTTAGAATTAATAAGACAGACATATATGCAATAATGCATTTATGTACTACTGCTACAGCAGAAGGAATTGATTTCAATGTGTTCAATCAACTCTTGCGTATAGCATTAAGAACTGAAACCAAGGACAATCACAAATGACAGAAAAGACACAGTATAACAATCAAAATTGTGAGGCCTAGAGTAACAATTATTCTTATGTTTAGGGAGATGAGAATCATATTTCCCCAATTCAAACAGCAAAGTACACTGGGAAACTTACGGAGTACAAATACCCTACCATGATATTAGACAAGGCAACAAGTGCAGTTGGAAGGTTCATAAAATCATAGTTGAAAAATGCATGGAGGCAATAAGATTATACTTTAAAAAGACACTCACATCATGCAGCCTTTTGTAGTCCAACCTTTCTATGTGCCTTTTCCCAGAAGGAGGTGCTGATTCACCTTGGCCAGGACCTGACTCTAATAAAGATATCAACTCATCTTGTAAAGAATGTTTCTTTTGCCCATGTCTGGAACTTTGTTCGCCAGAGCCTCTATGAGGCTTACTATCATCCAATGACATTGATTTGGGACCTTCAACATCTTCGTAAGACATAATATTATCGTCAAGAGCAGCTCCAAGATCCTCAGAGTCCGATGTAAAATCAGAACTTGAACTTTCCTGCTTAACATCCTCATTGACATCTGGATCATAAGGATTATAGTCATCATCCTCTGAATCCTCAGAAGGAAGCCCCAAGTACTGCTCGTCATTACTGTTTGGAGTCTCAAGTCCATCAGATGCAGATGCATATTCAGATTCATCAGAACTTGATTCTTCTCCCTGAATTTCATTATCCGTTTCTGGACCATCAGGGTCATAATCATTATCATCAGAATCATCTGATGGAAGTCCATGGTTGTCCTGATTTTCTCCTGCTGATGCTGCTGCAGCTGCTTCAGGAAATACCTTCTGCACATGAAATAGGAGCAAGATCAGAGATCAGGGTGTTTAATTAAAAAGACAAAACCAATGCAGCCTTTGACATTAACCTCCCAGCTGTCAGTGACAGAAAGATCTGTTCCTTGAGAGTCATTAAGTAAATCAATGCAATCAACTTTGCAGTCACATCCAGGGCATAGCCAACCCTCATCATCAGGGGGGACTGCAAGCCAAACAAATGAGTAAGCAACCGATGAATCATAAATAGCAAAAAACAAGGGAGTGCTCTGGTCATTACTGTCTTCACTCAAAAGTGGTGGCTCTAGACAGAACTGGTGGAACCCACGGTCACAAGCACCATCACAGAGGATAATATCATTATCAAGAGACACATCCTTGGACCCACATTTTGCACAGAATATCTGCCCAATATTTAAAGTTCCGAAATAAAGTTATTCTTCACGTAAGAAATAGAAAAGAATCAGAAATCAGAACCTGTACACAGAAGAATAAATAAAAAAATACAACACTATTCTCATGCCAGAGGAAAAAAATCAGATGACCAAATTATGTCAAATGAGAGAATTAGAATTTCTTAACGAGTGGAACAACTTAAAATTGAAGAATTCTCCTACATCCTCACTGTCAATCTGTCCTTCGGAATCAAATAAGGATTCTGGAAACATTCCTTCAGCACATAGTGACTCAAGACGTTGAAATAGATCTCTTATCTTCAACTTGCGTCTAAGTATTTCAGAAGTAGCTCGTTGAAGCTCCTTTTCTGGCTTTAGTTTTTCCAGACTGCAAAAATTACAAAAGAAGTCAGAAGCCAAAGCCCAAGATTTACCTTAAAAAGTAGAAAATTAAACATAAACCTATTGAAGAGTGAAAACATTCCCAGAAGGCCTCAAGTATTCAACAAAACAAGATCTTTCTGAACCTAAACCATCCAAATCCCTAGCATCTGATAACTAAAGCAACCAACTAGACATAAAAGAATGACTATGATCATAAAGAAAATGGTATAGAACAACTTATGCACCTGGATCCTTTCCAACCTTCACCAGAATAAGCATCAATCAGAGATTTCTCATAGCCTATCCGGTTCAGCAAATATCTCAGATGCGTCCTGATTCTTGAAAATTCATCAGCTATGGCTCTATTGTCTCGTCTGCTCTTTCTCTTCTTCCTTTTTTTCTCTTCTCCGTTACTTACATTGGCAATACTATTACTGGATTCAAGAGTAGGGACATTATTACTTAATTTAAGATCTTTAGGTTTCTCTTTCTCCCCTGTCCTTGAGCGCAGAACTCTGTCACTTCGAACAAAAGATCTAGACATATACTTCCTCTTTCTTGATTTTGGATTTTTCTTATCCTTAGGTCCTAAGCAGCTAGAAATCTTCAATGCATTCTTCAATGGTGTTTCCGACTGTTGAAGACTAGAATTTTGGGTCACATCTTCTGGAAGTGGTCCCATTTCTTTATCACTAAGACTCTTGCTTGCATCTTCAAGGGGTGGTTCTGAATGTCCAATAGGAGAATCCTCCGTCATAGCTTCAATAGAAGGCCCCGGTTGTTCAAAAACAATAGAGCTGGATACTGCTTTGCTAGTTTTAACTTCATCATTTTGGGCAGGTACAGAGTCAAGCTGATCTCTCTGTTTTGCTGTTTCACTAGGTACACTTCCAGAACCAAATTCATTTATCTGCTGTAATGTAATTTGGAGAGAGCATGAAATTTTTTCGGTCTGACAAGTCTTGCTCACATCTTCAGGAGGCAGTCCTGCTTGGTCATTGAGAGAAGCCATGTTCACATTTTCACTAATCAGCTGCAATTGTTCACTGCCACCGCAGATAGGTAGTGGCATAATGGTTTGTAACAGTCCATTTTGTACACAAAATGTGCCGGAAGGATGCTTTTCTTCAGCTGGTTCACTAGATGAAGTTCCAAAACCAGAATCATTTGTCTGTTCCAATGACATTTGTCCAGAGCATGAAGTTTTATCAGTCTGATTATTCACATCCGGATCTTCATGAGGCATTTCCAATTGTTCAGTAAGAGAATTCTTGGTTACATTTTGAGCACCGCCTTGACTACTCTTGTTCACATCTTCAGCAGGCTGTCCCAAATTTTCAACATGAGAATTCTCAGTCAGATTTTCAGAGAATGACTGTGATTGCTCGTCAGCATTGTTAGATGCTTTGCAGATTTCCAGTAGCTCATTTTGAACAACTTTGCAGCCAATGTTTTCTTTGGTTTTTTCACTACATTGACTTTCAGAACCAATTTCATGTATCTGTCCTGATGTACTTTCCTCTTGGCATTTTGCAGTTTGACTGCTCACACATTCTGGAGGAATATCCAGTTGTGCAGCATCAGCCATATTAAAGTGATAAGCATATACAGGGATAAATATGAGTAGCTCTATCTGTTTGGTTCTCCGTGAAGAAGTTGGTTTTATTTTTTTGAGGGCTCAAGCCCAAGAGAAAGGGTAGTAATGTTACCCAAATAACTATGTAGAGAATAACTGATCAATACCTCTTTCCACTTTGCTATCCAGTCTTACTTAACAAACATAAAATCTTTAACATTCAATATGTATCCAACTTCGCATTAATAAGTCTCACCCCAAAATGACAAGCAAAGAGGAGTTCCAACCATATAACTACTTCTGATGCTGTTGCATTGAATAACACCAGACACCTGCAGCAGGGGTGCAAAGATTATAGAATTTCAATTTGGAAACCAAGAATAACAACCCTCCCCCATTAGTAAAGAACGAAAAGAAAACAAGAAAAAGGCGTTTCTCATCTTCTTAATAAAACATTGAATTAGACAACACATGATGACCCATGAAGATACCATTGCTCTTAACTAGGTATAAATGGGAGTACAAGGTAGAAAATAACAGTGACATAAGAAGTGAAGAGAAGGTAGGAAAATGGTTTTAAGTGCTAATCTAGCTACACTACGCAGCACTGGCCACACAGATCATGAGAACAAGGATGCCACAAAAACTCCAAAAAGCTTGCATTTGGAATAAAGATTATGCAGCCCAGAAACGTAGCCTTTGATCACTTGTCCTAAATTTTCTAGTGTCAGCTTATTCGGCAGCATGCATCTAACTGAGAGTACATTTGAAATGCATCTCGAAAACTACTCACCCACATAATGTTTACATACATGCATACACAAAATAATTATTTTGTAATAAGGTTCTTAAATGAGGACCTATTTTGCAACCATCGTAATAGATATGAATGGTCTTGAGATGTGTCTCTCCTACAATGCATGTTCAGTTGTTCCTATCTAATAACTAAACAGTTAAGAAATGGGTTCTTATTTAAAGACAAGATTATTAGTGAACAACTATTCATATAGAGGACTGTTCAGACATACACAGTTTAATAAGGCAAACAAATGTTTCCGTTCAAAACAATTCAGGAAAAAAAATGCCTCAATGGTGAATTAATAACACAAAACTCAGCAGTAATGCAAAAACGTTTACAATCTAGCTGGGTAAGTCCCCTGCCTAATCAAAGCTTAACATTAAGTATCATTCACGTACTTCAATATGCCAAGGCTTATTTCCAGCTACCATACTTTGAAAACGCCATTTCTAAGATATGAAAAAAAAACATAATAAAAAACTTTCTAGCTCGTAACGTCTGCTTGGTTGCCGAGAAACGCCACGAAAAGAAACGAAAAAGAAGAACACTATGTCCACTTAACGTGCAGCTCAGCTCACTTCATTGCCACAAAACAACAACAAAACTATTAACATTTCCTATACCTCAGTTATCACAGCAGAAATCAAGCAGCTAGGGAAAAGCTCAAAAGGGTATCAGAAACTCGGTTCAGGCAACTTCTCCAACAATAATCAAATTGGAGAAGAAGAACAAGACCTAAAGCATGAGAAGCTTTTTCTCAGAAACCTAATACCCAATAAATAAATAAAAATAAGTAATTTATGCTTAAAAAGTTACCTGGTGAATCTAGTAGTTTCCACCGCTAGAGAAAGAGAAAGAGAATTGGAATGGAGTTGGATCTGTGTGTATTTTGAGTATTTTGAGTTTGTGTGGTTGTGTGCGTTCCCGATACTTGTTCACACCGCCCAGGGAAAAGAAGCGGTTCTCACTAAACACTGTCCTCTATAAATCTGGGCCACCGCTGCGCTTGCTTTTTCCACCCTCCTCTATTATGCTATTTTGCGCATGGGGTGTGTTTTTCTTGGTTTTAATGGGCGGGATGGGCCTTGATCATATCACCCATTGATGTTTTCGTGTATGGTTTGTTTTTGGGTTTGGAGATGATGAGACCATCTATTTGATTAGGCCCAATTATTGTAATTATTTTGAACAAGATCCTCTAACTATGAACGGGCCGGTATAAGCGACCCTGTCAACAAGGCGGCAATCTAGAGCCTCCAATATGAGGACTGAAGTTCGAATATCCCTCTCACTCGTTCGTCAAAGAAGAGAAAAATATCATGACGGTAAACGTTTGGAAATTTGTGATCGTCTACTAATGATATGTATCATGTAAAGACTAAGGGGTCGTTTGGTACGGCGAACTGGCATGGATTGGACTAAATCCTGGGACTGTCTCGGATTGACTTGGATTGGCCTAAGCTGGATTAAGTCCTGACCTACGTTTGGTGCTGCATCGGACTAAGAAGCTGGATTGTAGAAATAGTGAAGACCTATGTTTGGTGATGTGTTGGACTAAAAAATAATTATTGTAATAATTAGATTTAAAACAATAATAAAAAGAAAACAACTAAAATTCTGAATTTTTTTTAAAGGCTAAAATTATGTTAAATAAAAAATAAAAAATCATCAGATTCAGACCCAACCCAACCTCCTAATTCTTTTTATCTTTTTTTTTTCTCTCTATTTTCTTTTTCTTTAATCAGAAACCCAACCTCCCATTCTTTTTATCTTTTTTTTTCTTTAACAAGAAACCTCCCTCATTCTCTCTCTCTCCCCCCCATCGCAACCCAACCTCCCCATTCTTTTTATCTTCTTTTTTTCTCTCTATTTGTTATCTTTATTCAAAAACCTCCCTCATTGTCTATCTCTCCCATCGCAACTCACTTCCACATCCCTTTTTTCTCTTTTTTTTTTCCTTTAATCATAAACCTCCCGGATTCTCTGTCTCATTCCCATCGGAACCTACCTCCACATCCCCTTTTTCCCCAATTCTTCTTCTCCCCCTTTGACTCCTTTTTATTCAATTGAGAAAGCCCTAGGCAAAGGCTTCAGCAAATGCGTTTTCCACACATGTCCTCTTCGATCTTGTCCAGCCAGTGATTTGGGTTTGTTTAGTCGCAGAAATTAGGTAAACTCATGGTGGTGGTCTGACGGGTTGATTGTGTGTGTGTGGGGGGGGGGGGGTGGGGGTGGTTGATTCAGGCCAAGGATCTGACTTCAGTGAATATGGTTTACTGAAAACACAAATAAAGAAAATCTAATTTCTGGTTAAGAAGAAGAAGAATTAGTTCGGACTCGTGTGTTCAATCTAGCGAGGGCACTATATTGCGAACCACTTTTCAACCTCTCTAAATAAGCAGAGCGAGTGAGGGGTTTTGTTTACTGTTGGACTATATAATCTCATTTAAGTTAGTCCCTTACCTCATCAAACATGGGTTTCAAGTACTATTTAAGCTAGTCCAGTCCAGTGAGGCTTGCCAAACACAGCCTTAAGTGTTTTGTGTCCATAAAAGTCCATGCCTATAAATCCCAAATTTAAGGCTCATCGTGCAATTACGACTGGATCTGTGCAAGTTACTCTATTATTATTTGAATTTAAAAACTCTTCCAACATTCGAAAATAAACTAAAATAAATTATAGGTTTTTACAAATAAGCCCATTTTAGCACGACATATTATACAAAAACTCATACATAACTTATTTGGAGAGAAAATCCAAAAACTAGCTACTTATTATTTTCTAATTGGTTCTCAGAAAATTCTAACACACTAAGAACCAATTAGAAAATAACAAGTGGCTAGTTTTGAGTTTTTCTCTACAAATAAGCTCATTATAAATTTTTGTATAATATGTCATATTGAAATGAATCTACTAGTCTCATTCCTTAAGAGAGGTCAGTGGTTCGATCCCTGCTCTCGTACGGAGTCACCACTTTGGCCAACACTTTACCCCTTACGGGTCGACCCGGTGTGAGTGGGGATTAGTCTGGGTTGTGATTAAGGCTTAAAGGTGCCACCCATAGTTGGAGCCCATCCAAGACCACCTCATGGTTCAGACCAAAAAAAAAAAATTGAACCTACTAGTAGAAAGCCGAATAAATTATGCCCCGAAATCCGTAGGATGTGCCTCCGTAACAAACTCACTTATTGCTCTTTTCTCCGTACAAAGGGTCGGCAAAGCATGACTACACACTAATTGCTCTATCTAGCCTCTAGGATATGTTCAATCCCTAGTCTAGGGTAAGGACAATGCCTCCTCTGTGGACAACAAAACTTAAGAAAGAGCCACACATTTGACTCATTCTAAATAGAATATATGCAGCCTATCTTGAAAGGTGGCTAAAAGTCATTCATGTGCTAAAAAAAATTGTTTGTTTTCTAAATTTCCCGTTTTGTCCTTATGCATGTGTTAGGTATTGGTTAATTTGAGTGTAATTTTATATAAATTAATTAATTAACACGGTAAGAATCATTGTTTATGCATGCAAATGCAATGCATCGTGCGCGGTTGCCTTTGGACTGGAGGAGGAAATTACAGACTTTGACTGGGAGACTGGAAATGAAAATCCACGGAGACTTGGAAAGTGGTTAGGAAACCAGCGCTCTGTGATGTGCTGTGCTGCACTGCGTGCGCATGTTAGATCGCCACCGTTATGTGCCCACGTGAATCGGCAACGAGGAAACATTAACGCCGAGGATGCGCATTGCGCTTTCACAAAATTTCCACGTGCAGTGAATAGCTATTTTATTGCACGGACGACTTTTGACTTTCGAGTCAAAAATTGAAATTTCTGCCTGCCTGCTGCTGGTTTTCACCTTCCAACCCACCTTCCTTACTAGCTCCACGTTTGCTCCACTCTGCGACTAATCAAATCAAACTCTTCCTTCATAAACTTTCTCTTCAATTTTTCAAAAGATTATTATTCCTTTTTTGGGGTCCATCTATCACACTTTTAAGACTGAATCCAATAATGCTAAAAGTACGTACCATCCTTATGGGTTGAACGTTGATCATATATTTCACAAGTGTGTGTGATATGGTCATGTCTCTTGTTTCTTGTATAGGTGAGTTTCGTCGTGATATTCGCGATAAAAAGTCTTTACGCATAATCTTACATTTAAGATTTCCTAAAACTTTCTTACTTCACATGCCGAGACATAATGTGATCAATGGACATCTTGTGTTGGTGTTACTTCTATAATGAGTACGAGTATATACGCTCGTGTCAATGCACCTGAGGTATTTTATGAAAATTTACACCTAAGGTGTGCCCTAAATATTGTGATTAGTAAATGGGTTTCGTTCAATAAACTTCTTTTGAAAAATAAAATATATTTGTATGAACAAGTAGCTATAATTTTTAGTTTTAAGACCAAGTTGGAACTGGGGTAATACTACTAATACCCTAAATAATTAATGGCCAGCTAACAAGATATGAAGTGTATTCCGTAGTCCAATTAATAATTAGTTTGTACGGCCAGAAAGTCGGTTTTCATGATTGAAATTGATCATCTCTGAGTCTAATCATTTTTTTGTGGTCTTAATCTAATAACCGACCAAAATGACTAATTTAGAAGTGTGAAACATTCGTCCGTCATTCACTTATTAATCACGAAAATTTTTATTTTTATTTTATTATTCACCTCAGATCCCTTCTGCTAACCCTAGTTTCAGTATTTTATTATGCCCTAATTAATTTTTGTTGCATGAGAACATGCCCTTGGTTTCCATTCTGGAACAGAAAACAGGAATTAATGTCCACCAAATTGGAGTTTGTGACTTTGTCTGCAAGATTAATTAGTTGCTAACAAAAGCAGGATCACAAGCATACGCCAGCTTCCTAGTCAGAAGCACCTCGAAAGCTTGGATTAAAGAACTGTAATACTTGTTAATCTTTGTTATACTACTTAATTAGGTCTTGTCGTCCAACTTGTGTTCTAAAGAATAATTTTTTTCTGCAGAACAGTACAAACCTAGAATTTTCCTGGCAAGAATTTTTTTATCTGTTGCACTTAAGACTACTTAATTGTTTATTCATGCAAGTAGGTATTATTGTCCAACCAATCCGCTACCGGTCTCCCAAACGCATGAGTTATGTTGTTCAGGTATTTAAACCTTAATATCTTCTTATTAGACAGTTTGACATGTTATGTACATTATTAAACTATGAATCATCACAGTGCATGATAATAATGTACGGATGTCCGTATATGATATAGACTTTGTAGCAGCATTTTAATGAATGAATTTGATGTCTGCCCCTCCCCCGCCCATGATATATGCATGCATTGTGTTTTAAATTTAGCTTTGTAAAGCCAAACATCTTTAGTACAAGCTTATCCCTATTATCTGAAATGAGTGAGACAGAAAGAGAGAGCTGGTCAGTCTTATGTTTAATCAATTCATAGCAAACATAGAAATATATTGTCATAATAAAATAATGATGTAAGCTGAATTTAGCCTAATGATGCATACTAATTACTGTTTCGTGGACCCTTTTTTATTTCAAATAGGGCTGAACAAACAAATTGAAAAGAAAAGCTCCTTTACATGTCTTAACTTTTGCAGCCTTGCCAGGGCATAAAGTTGTTGAGAAGTCAAGGTCTCTACAGCCATTCTTTTTCCATGAAAACCTAACCCATAAATAAAGCAAACCTTAGTTTCCCTTCCAATCCAAACTCCTTGCCACACAATTTGACTGTTGAAAAAAAACACCCTGGAGGATGAATTGGATAGAGCATTTTAGATTTTGCATGCCCCCAAATTTTGACACCGGCCAAAACAAGCTCTTCAAATCCGGCAAGAAAATTGTGGCGTGTGGCTGTTGGTTCACGGCACCGCAATATGATTATTGGTTTTTCTTTCTCACATAGTGTGTTGCAGGCAAAGAGATATAAAAGTCTATGAAAATTAGTTATTTGGATGGCATAATTTGGAGTTTTCTCAACCACTTTTGATTTTTTTTTGATTTTTTTCCACAATTTCGTGAGCATTCTTCATATGGTGTCTGCT